>NW_010973123.1:5430584-5893783 GCF_000737465.1 Haliaeetus leucocephalus | reverse complement strand
TGTTCTCGGGTCGGGTTGTGCTGCTCAGTGTCCTTGTTTTGCTTTGAGGGGCAGTAGGTTAAACCGATCTTGTTTCTTCCCCAAGTCGAGCCTGCCTTTTGCCCCTGACCATCAGTGGGGAGTGATCCCTCCCCATCCTTGTCTCGACCCACGAGCGTTTCTTTACATTTTCTCCTCCTCATCCTCACTGGGGCCGGGCCGGGAGGAGTGGGTGAGTGGCTTTGTGGGGCTTTGTTACCGGCTGGGCTTAAACCACCACATGTCTAATCACCTCATACTTCTCTTCTGGTCAATGAAGAGAAATCGGTATTTCCTGAGGGTTGTGTATTTGACCAAAATGAGATGAATCACAGCCCTGATGGGGGGTGGGGTGGGTGGGTGTTTGTGTGTGTCCTCCTGTCAGACTATTTTGAAGAGCTAAAAAGATCTTCAGGTGTTGCCAGCTGCTTTCCTAAATGCTCTGAGTGGGTCTTTGGAAGTGCTTATTTCTTCTCAGTACATAGAGAACCTCTGCACGTGTTTTCACATCAGATCTACACTGACTCAGGGCTGTTGCAGAAATAAGTAGTCCTGACCCTGTGCTTGGTCTTCCCACCAATGGGTAGTGACTCAACAGTTTCAGTGTGAGATCATTTCACTGATCAAGTCCACACCCCCTTAAATAACAAAAGTTTTCGGGCGGGTTATCCGAGTAATTCAGCTTGCCCTGCAGCCACCTGATATTTAAATTGGATGGCAGGCAGGGAGTAGGACAACCCCCAGCTGCAGGTGGGTGAGGCTGTGTAGGGGGGCAGAACTGTCCTATTCAGCAGACAGATGCAGTTGGATGAGGCAGTTGTGGGAAAATGTATCCTTAGGCTCCTGACTTCGGTCCTCAGCATTGCACCCAAAGTATGTGTGGCAGTAGGCTCACTGAATTTGTTTAATATGCAAGTGCTATATTTTATATGCTTTAAGTAAGAGAGCACCAGAAGGGAAGGTTCCTTTTCACCTTGACTCTTGTGTTCTGGGTTTTGAAGCATCTGTGAGCGTCTGGGGAGGTGGAATGTCCAGGCTGAAAGAAAGCTTGCAACCTAACTGGCAGATGCCTGAAAAAAGCAAGGAGCCTGTGCAGTTGAGAATTGGACCAAAATTCAAGGCTTAGGAAATGGAGGGGGTCCTTTCCAGGAACCAGAACTGTTGGGGCAGGAAGGTGCAGCTGGCTAGAGGACAATGGAGGAGTTTGCCTCAACTCAGGTTCTGCAGGTTGCAGGTTTTGAAAGAAAAATGGGAAGAGCCGCACTGGAACTACAGGGTTCTATTAAATGTGGTCTTTTGTTCAGCTCTGCCCTCCTCCTGACCCTAGGGGCTTTGTTAAGTTTGCTGCTCTTCTGGTTTTACTGAAGTGTTGTACTAATGGGGGGGTCAGAGGCTTTTGGAGTGCTTCTTTTCCAATACAGACCTACTTCAATCTAAAGTTTGTGTTGGTTTGTGGTCATGTTCCCCCTTCTAGAAAAGTCCTGGACTGGGTTAGTCCTTGGCCTTCAGCATATTGTACCAAGTATCCAAAATACTCCCAGGCTTTTATCATTCAACTGTTTTCCCCATGTATTTTTGTTAAAGGTATCTGATTTTTTTGTTAAATATGTTAAGAAAATGACCTGAAATCATGTTGTGCTTGATGTACAATTCGTACTTTCCAGTACTGCAGAACTTACAACTCATTTTATACTTTGCCCTTCTATAGAATATGTTGTTTAAGCTGTGCAAAGCGTGTCATCCATACTGGATAACAAGCTTTGCAAGAGCATTGTAAGGTTATACGTAAGGATCATTTCATTCACTATTTTATTAAGCTGAGGTCAGCCTATTGCCATTTGAAATACCTGTCTTAAAGATTAACTCTCATTGGCAAATCCAAGATACTACTGTTACAGGTTTTGAAGATACTAGCCCTCCTGTCAACTCCAAGCAGCTGGGAGTCTGTGATCTTGGCACTGAATTTGGGCTTGTGTCTATCCAAATTTTCCAGTTCTTTTGAGGACAAATGGGTGTCTCATTACTGAAAAGAGCAGCTTGACACCTGGCTCCATTTATATTACAAATCTGGCCACGTTAGTCTTGAACATGTCATTTCTTCAGGGCACTGAACAGCAGCATCAAAATCACCCACAGCTGATGTTTCTATTCTTCATATAATAGAACTGTCAGCTGGAAGCCTTGTAAGTTCGAGAAGAAGGTTAACTGGAATAGTTAAAGCTAGATGTAGATGGCAACGAACACTTCCATCATCCTAGAAAGCCCAACAGATCACTTTTCTGTGAGCAGTGAATGAGTTAAGTATACATCTGAAAGTTGGCGGGATCTGTTAAAAAAATCTGAAAAGGCCTCCACTGACTTCTCACAATTTTGTTACCAAGTGTTTGTACTATGTACAAAGTTTTACACCATTTACTTTAGATGCTTGTAAAGGTTACTGTCGTGACCCCAGTGAAAATTAAAGTCTCCTGCATATGTTGCCCCTTGACTATCTCTTTGTTCTCTTGGGGAAATCATCTTTTTGATAGCGAGAATAATTTGGTCTCCCTTTTCATTCAGACGTTTGGTTTTTGATCAGTAAACCAGTTTATGATGATGCACCTATCGGTTAGGAGAGCTGTAGAAAAACTTAATATGGGTATTTTTGGACAGAAGTAAAATAATTGCAAAAGAATATCCGTTGGAGTGTGTGTGGGGTTGTTTCTTACCAGAGTTTAAGACCAAAATGTATTTCAACTTTTTAAATCAAAACATGGGCTAAATGTTATAAAGTATGGAGCAGAGTGTCTGTGGAATAGGCTGTTCTGAAACTTACTCGCGTAGAATTAAAGAATAATGTAGTTTGAAAAGGACCTATGGATGTCATCTGGTCTAGCTTCCCAACTTGGATTTCCTGTATTTGTGAAACGTAAACTATTGTACATATTTGAACTGGTTTCCTGTATGTGAAAGTTGGATTACTAATTTCTAGAGTCAATTTATTCTTATGTCCAAACCATCCTTCTTATCTTCCATGTCTCCAGTAATATCTCCTTTCTTAGTGACAGTGGGTGATACAACCACTATGGCTGGTGTTCCGGTTCCTAGCCTGTCTCCTGGCTTTCAGACTTGCTCTCTTCTGTTCTTTTTTGGAAACAAATACTGGGCTTGAACAGTGTTTAGGATAGCGAAGTGTCTTGACTTAGCACTATGGCTTTTCTGTCCTACAGTAATGTAAATAAGGTATAGATTGTTTGCAGAGGTTAACTTGGTCATGAATCAATCTGCAAACAGACTGACTGTTCCTGAAAACTTACTGTAACTGATGTGTGTACTCCTATGGTTGGTTTTTGTAACAAAGAGCTGGGTTTATGTAACAAATGTGTCGTCTCCTTTTTGGCTTCTACTTCCCCGGCAGATTGATTATGCAATTAGAAGCTCACTAATAATCATATAAAATCACACAGGTAATCCCAGATGAGGCATTTGTTCTTGTTCTGTGAAAATAACCAGTGACCTCTCAAATATCAATACTGCAGCTGTTTTTACCTGCAGACGACTTAAAGGCTTGGCTCCATGTCTACAAGAACACCACTGGGAATTTTCATCTAACAATTTGGCATCAAAAACATTGATGTGAAACCTCAAATGGTTCCCAAGCTGGTTGTTCCAGTGACAAAAGCAACCAAGGATGCCTCCCCCCCGCCTTTCAATTACCATGGGTTTTTAAAATAAAACAGTTTACCTTCATTGTAAGCTCAGAGAGCCTGGAAGAAGAAAAACAGGCAAACCTTCCCCTCACCGCCCCCCAAATGTTTGGTTACTTAATTCATATTTATAGCTATATGGAAATTGAGGGAGGGGTTGTGAAATTTCTAAGTGACTTCAAGTATGAAATGGGAAATAATTGAGAACTTGAAACATTTTTTCACTTTTTCTAGTGAGAAGATCCATTTCATTAGAGAGCTAATCATGTATATTCCGTCACTATAATTTTTGTTTAAAAAATACAGCCTCAGGAAAAAAAAAGCACCTGATAAATTTTGTCAAAAATCTACTGGTTTTGACACAAATGAAACAATAGTTTACCAGGTCCAGGATAGATTGTAGCCAGAGGGAGAAGGAAATGCCAGCATGCTCAGTGCCACTGATATTAAGCATTAGCGTTAGCTTTATCAGGTTGAGCCTAAAGAGGTACACAAACTTGGTGTTGCTTACTCTGGAATAAGCTTTTTTTCCCAGTCTTTTTTTTTTTTTTAAATACAAATATTTATTAGTATAGGGATTCAGCCCTCATCTGTTTCATTGATTTGTGCCTTTTCCATTGGAATCCTGGAAGGGAAAGTGAAAAGTGAGCTACAGAAGTCTGTTGTATTTAAAAAAAAAAAAAAAAAAAAAGTTTTGGCTTTACTGAGGAAAGGGAATCCTCTAAAAATACTGCGGGTTTTGGGGGGAGATTCAGAGATTCACTTTGAACAGATTTCAGATATATTCTACAAACATGTATTTGTCTACATCCCTTAGACCTAGCCTGCGGACATTGGAGCACTTAGCCTTCAGGTTCACGGCTTCCACAGCCCTCAGTTGGGTGGCTTCCTGCAACATGCAGAGGGGAGGGGAGGCTTCAGTGATTTAAGTGGACTGAGTGTTTTAGAAATAGTTGACTTTTTTTTTTTTCCCAGCAGAATGGCATCCTCATTTAAATTATCAGGAACTTGTTGTATAAAGTATTCAGATGAGGAGTCGTGTCTAAATATGCCTAAGATACTTGATGCTTTGGAAATGATTGTGGTGGAAGTTTTTAAAATGTGTCTTTTTTTTTTTTTTTTTTTTTTTACGCTTCCCATATAACTTATAATGTATTGTGACCTTCTAAAAAATACCTTTAAAACTATGGCAGAATCTTCAGACTTTAAGCAGAAACCTTGATGGCAGGTGGTGGCGGGATTCCTCTTCTTTGTCCTTCAGGCCAAAGCAGGCAAGTTGTGATGCATGAAAATATTTCTATCTGTGTCAAGTCATTGCATCCTTGTGCAATACCATTGTGTCTTTATGTTCTGACAGACTATCATCATGTATCATCATAATATGTTAGGTTATGTTATCAGCATGATGTGTAGGAGGCTCTTACTGGCGTGTATTCTGTACTTATTCAGGACAGCCCCATAAAAGTAATGAAATATATCTAAATGCAGGAGGGTAGCAATCTAAAATAATCAGCCCAAGTTATTTTTTCTGAATTTCATATGCAGGTACACTATTACATTTAAAGACTAATGTTGGAAGCCTGCATATAACTGGATGAGGAAATAAACTTGTGACATATACTCATCATGTCTAGATGTTTATTTTATTTTTGAAAATTAATGAGATATCAACTTTTCATACTAGAAAGTTTCTAGGAGGTGTTGGTTGTAAAGGTAGAATCATATTCAACATTGCTGTAAAAGTATAATCTTATGAAATATAGAGGCTTAGTGCATGTGACTATAACTCATATAATAGAACCAGCAGTCAGTTACACCCACTGAAAATTGTGGTCTAAGATGGTATAAAGTGTTCACTTTTGCACTTCAAACCCTGATGATCCTAGTCAAATTTATTTCTCTTTTTCTATGACCCAGCACCCAGAGTAAGGTACTCTTGAAGTAACTGAAATCAATTAGTTAAAGGGCATCTACATTTAGATACTAATTTGCAAAATTCTGCAATTTTTCTTATTTCTGATATACATAATATGGTATCTGTTTTTGGACAATAGTAAAATAGATCTAATTGGACTCTGCAGGTTCTTAATAAAGATCTCAAGCGAAACACCTTGAATAATCAGGGAGAACTGTTGTCTATGACTTTTGGTTTAGAGGCACATTAATATCCTGCTCTATTTGACTGTAATTATCAGTGTTGACAAACACTTAAGAATCAATCCAGTTCATATTTCTTCATCGCTAGTAAAGCAGCAAAATCATGATGCTCTATTTTAGTGAAAACCCTGCATAAAATCCCTGTAACTTACGGATAATGCCATAAACTATTAGCAGAGTTTTTTGAAAGAAAACCTACTTACAGTTTACCCCCTGTTGGTGCTGAAGTGTGTTTCAGCACTTTGTTCTACGTTTGTGAGCACCAGATGCATTTGGACACGAAGAGGGCATTCTAATCTATATACAGAGTGTGTGGGAGTGAACCAAGAAAGAAAATAAGAAAGGGGTCAGGTTCATATATTTAATGCATAATAATGATCTCTTTGATATAAAAAAGATAACATGCAGATTGAATTCCCTTCTACTTGCATTTTCTTTCAAAGAACAGATGTGGGTTCTGACTCTTGCCACCACATTTTATTATTCTTCAAGTATGATGGACAAGAGATGATACTCATTTTTCCAGAGAGACCAGGGAGATAGAGTGGCTAGCTTTTGCTGATTCTTGTACCATGATATATCAGAGTTACAAGTAGAGTATCTTTGCTAATGAATTACCTACTCCAGCCCTTATCCTTTGTCTCTTCTGTAGCTTTTGTAGAAGAACCTTTTCTTGCTACCCTGGAAATTGTCTATTCTTATTGGTGGCATATACATATAGCCTCACAGTTTTGCAGTAAGTGTGCTGTGGCAGCCAGCAAGCAGCCCTGACTACTAAATAGTGGAATAAGATTTTGAAGAACTGTTCCTTGACTAGTGGAGTTCCCTGCAGAGCCAGTCAGCCTTCACTGCCTTGTTGGCTCAACTGGAAGGCTTCAGCCCTTCCAGGCTCTGGCAGATTGAAACTTTGGGGCCAGCCAGTCTTTAACAGCCAGGTCAGTTTGGAACTACTGACCCTGTTCATAGGGAAGCCCAAAAAACAGCATGAGTGATTTTATAGCAGAGTTTTGTAATGCTAGTTAGAGTTTAAACATAAGGAGAGACATTGTTTATGGGAAGATAGGAAGTATCTGATAAGCAGGTCAAGAAGAAGTCCAAGTTTTGAAGATTTGTATTTTTGCTGTCCAAAAGAGAAGCCTGTTTTCATGTAAGCCTTTTGAAATAGAATTAAGAAATCTCACAGGACATTTAAATTGTAATCAGCTGGATAATTGTTTGGTACAATTTTTCTTCTATAAACTTACAAATGCAAGCCATTAAATTTGAGATCTTAACAGGAGGTTAAAAAAAAAAAACCACGTTTCTATATTTGGTGGCATAAATGCTGTCACCCTCTCAGCCCACCCAAACACTGTAGGCAATGTAGAATTTTATGAAAAAAGCCCACCCAAACATATGGACACCATGTAACGACAGGCAACATTTTGATCTCAAAAAGAATGGTAATTAATAACGTGTTAACTTTACAGATACAACTAAAAATCACACTTTGGATCACACCGTTGCCAGTCTGAAGTGTTAAAAATCATTATTGGCTTGAAGTGATGAGGGTTTTCTTTTTTAAACTAGCATCTGTTTTATTTGCCATCTCTATGTAGGCATTTTAGAGTTCACTCAAGTTTTACTTTCTAGCTTTGTGAAATGGAAATTTCACTTCAGTGTCTATGCTAATTCAGTGTTGATCACATGAATATAAGGATCAGAAATTTTAAAAGAAAAATCTGAAGTACTGTGCAATTTCTTGGTTAATGACAATGCTGCGATAACTGAAAGTAAAGAATTTAGCATAAACAAAGGAGAGAGAACCTCAGATGGGTATGTTGCTCCTTTGAGATATATGTTGCGGTATTTCTGTAGTGATACATCATGGTATGCTAATCTCTGTTGTAGTGCCTTGCAAACAAGGTATTTCTTTTCATATAATGAAATATTAGCGTCTGAACTCAGTTTTACTGTTTGTTTCTGTGGCTCCATGCTACTGTTACTAAAGGGCATTAAACTTGGGATAGTGAGAAAATATGCTTGTGAAATTAAGTGCAAATTAATTTTTTCCAGTATTGCTCCAATGAATAAATACTGCACAGAGAACACAAATGCAAGTTTCCAGATGTGACCTTATTTTTGTTTGTTTAACTCTGGAAAGGAACCATTGTTGCATCTGCTGAGGCAACCAGCAGTGGGGACACAGCCCATTATCCTGGTGGTTTGTTATTTTATAAGTGTGCTAAGAGACATAGTTACTGTAGATTCAAGTCTATTTGTGAGGTTAATCATTTAATGATAAATCTTGTGGAAAGGATCCTATCCCCTGTTGAAAGTTTTAGTATCTTAGTGATGTTTTACAAGTTTAAACAAACATACTCATTTTTTCTTTAGACTTCGGGGGTTGTTGAATGCTGATTTGAGTAAACTGTTTTTATAACTAGCTATTTATGTATCTTTATAACCACTTTCTATTTCTTTCGTATGTGGAAAGAATATTTTCAGTGTAGTGTATTGACATTTCTTCACGGTCCAAAAGATTTGCTTTGAGAGGCATCTTTCATAAGATTCTTAAGCAAACAAAAAGATTGAGCACAAGCAAAGAAATGTATTAAGCTCCTTATTTTAATCCACCCTAAATCATTTAAATGTATGTATATTTGCATGTGAAAGCTGCTGTATTATCATTCCAGTAGAATTATTGATATAAATAATGCCAGTCACTGTCTAACTTCTATTTTACTTTTAGCTGGAGAAGCCTATCTGGAGAAATGCCAATTCCTATTTAATTGCCTTAGAATTTTACAGATAGAAATGAACCCATTAATGAATCATGCATTGCTGTGAACTGATAGGATTGCTGAAACGCCATGTAGTCTAAAATTGCCATCTTAGAAAACAAAAGATAAAAAAAAGTTTACTGTTTTCAAGAATAGTGGCTATATATATAAATAAAGAACTTCCTTGTTTGTGTTCAAAACCTTTAGTTGTTGGAGATTAACAATGGCACTTCTTTACTATTGTGTTTACATGTGTGATTAATGTACCATAACACAGCTTTTGCCAATTACAGGCTGCAATGATGGGAAAGTTGATCATGTTTTCAGACACGTTAAAAGAGATGGTAGGACAGCCTTGCACAGAGAGATTAAGAGCTGTGGGTTTGCCATGGTGAGCAAACGGGGGCATCCAAATGTTCTCAAGCAGATACCAAGGAGATGCAGTGGAACTTCAATTTGGACAGAAGGAGGGGAGGTTGCCAAAGGACAGAGATACATGAGTTATTCCTGGAGGTGCTGCTGCTGAATGTTTAGAGATAGGTATAAAGAGAGGAGAAAGGGAAGGGCAAAGTGCAGCACCTGGCTGGAAGGGGAATGAGAAACAATCTTCAAAGAACAATTTAAAGAGGGAAAAATTTGGAAGCTTTAGATTATCCCAATTTTACAGTATCCCATTCCTAAATATGGGAAATTGAGAGAATCCTATCTGACTATAAGATCTTGTTTTAAATCTTCATATACAATGTGCAGACCATAAAATTAAAATCTCCCGCCTAATAGTTGTGTAACTGCCTCTGTTAGATGTTGAGAAGTGCTTTTATTTATTTTGTAATGTTAGAACTTGCCAAAAATTATCAATGATAAAGAACTGGTTCTAGTTACTCATCTTTTCTGTAACCCATTTTGATTTCTTGGTTTGCACATGGAAGCAAAAATTTAAGTCACCAGCTCAAAATTAGATGGAGCTCTGGATTTAGTGGCTTTTCTTTTTCGGGAGAATGTCAGGGAGAGGACAAGGATTTGCAGCTAATGACAAAGTAGGGCTAGGCCTTTAGTCAAGAAAAAGGTAGGGTTTTTTTTTATTTGTGTGGGGTTTGGTTTTGGGTTTGGTTGGTTGTTTTGGTTTGGGTTTGGGTTTTTTTTGAGGGGGGTGTGTTGTAACCTTGGAAATATTTTTTTTTCTTGCCCATTTGTATTTTTCTAGATTGGATGGTTATACAATGATCTGCAGAGTGCCTCGGTAGTGTGCTTTATCTGTCTGAATTTCAGTCAATGTCTTCATAGACACTAATGCCTTGAACACATTTCAGACCTCTATACTGATGCCCTTAAGTACATCACAGAGGAGGAAATCAATTGGGTTTTTTGAGTTTTGAGGAACTCCTAGATGGAAATCTTAACCCAGATGACCAGGTTGCCACTTCAAAAGGTGGCATCTCCACAGCAGAGAAATACATCAAATGCTTAACAGTGAGAGGGGAAGCTGTACAAGTTCAGGCTGCTCTACTGAGGACTCTACATCTGACCTAATATATTAGAAAGAGAGAGGAAAGTCAAGAGGAAGAAGGTGACTCTTTAAAATCATTGTCCCAGAGCAGCTCTCCAAATAGCGTTCCTCAACCTTCCTGAAAGATTTTTTTTTTTGTTACCTTGTGCTTAACATAAGTGAGGGGATCCTTGGGTAAAGATACTCATCTTGTCCCTTTTCTGATGAATGTGGAGAACTCCTAGAATAAGAGTCCAAAATTGCTCTAAAAGACTTCTGCACTCAAACTGAAACGTAGCACATAGCAAGTGACAAACCCCACCCCCATCAAATAAGATGTAAAATGAAAAGATTCCCTGTTTTAATTACATTAAATGATTTTGTAAGGGAAATGGAGGATAAGAGGATCATCCTTGGTCCAGGAAGAAATTAGAGAGTGTCTTAATGCCTCATTAGTGTGTGTTTGTGTCTGCTGCCAGCTTGAATTGATGAAGGACAGAGAAGCTTAGTTAGTTGCTAGAAGCTTACCAAAACTGCAGTTAATACTTGATTGTTCTTATCCGTTCTACATACGGGCATAGCCAAGATCAAGGTTTCCTGTCCCAGTCTGCGAGAGGTCTTCAGGTCATGTTGTAGCAGAGTCTATGGTGCAAGGAACTGCCTTTTGATAGGACTCCAGTTTGGTGAGGTTTGATTGTGTCGGCCAGGTTGTAATAATCCTGGACTCCAAAAATTTGATAGTCAATGTCATGTATTAAGAGAGAAGGCCACACAATTTTGCAGGAGCCTTCTACCAAGGTTTTACCACCACTGTTATCCCCTTTCTTCCCTGCCTCGCCCCCAGCCCAGTGAATAAAATAGCTTGGCAGCTCTGTAACTGATGGTCTGGTGTGCTAATATTTTATACCATATTGTCCTTATAAACAGCTTGAATTTTGGATATTAAATCATGGTCCATATTACCTACTAGATGTTCAGACATCCCTGAAAACAGAATTACATTTCTCAGATGCCAAAGTTTTCTAGTATTACAGTGATTTCTGAAAGCCTAGTCAAATGCAAATGTTGTGTATGCATTAACTAGGCAATTATGGTGTCCCTCAAACAAGGTTCGTTTACCCACTATGCAAGCCAATAACACAGAGTAGAGGTATTTTCAAATTAATTTAATTGATGCGCATGAATGGGTGCCTGTCTCAAGAGAGCACACCTTTGTCTCAAAAATTTCCACATTTATATACTTAAGTAATACATATTCATTATTATTTCCCTTAACTATTGGTTCTTTCTTCTTTGCCTCTCATGTAAAATTAGCGCGCAGACTCTGTCATCTTCCTTCATTGTCGTCCTTTGAGTAGGTGGTCAGTGAGTCAGTGGTTGTGATCTCCCCCTGTAGGAATTACCTTTTACGTACTTCTCTCATCTTGGCAGTTCCAAGCAGTTCTTCAAGGTTTATTGACCAGACCACAATCTATTACCTTTTCTGACATAAACAAAAAGCCCCGTTGTCTAATAATTAGTTCCTAAACCCTAAATCATGTCGAGTTATTTTTTTCCCTATTTTAAATATTAACTGATGCGGGCTGTACACAGGACTTCAGCAGCTCCCTGGTTATTTCAATCATATTCTACATATTAATTGATAACAATTAGACTTAGAAATATAATCCATAAAAAGCTGTGGTTTTATTAATGGGTATAACTGGGAGAAAGAGTTGGTTTGTCTGGAATTTTTTTCATGGGTATCTTACACTGAAGAAAGGATTTAAGACTCTACAGATGATGAAGTCACATCTTAAATCAGCATGGGCTACTTGAGGATTTTTTTTTTTTTTAATTTGAAGAAATAAATCTTAGAAAAGGCATTGAAAATAAAATACTATGTTGATTTCCAGACTATCTATGTATGCTTACATTGCATCTTCTCTACTTCTGTATTTTTGTGTGTGGTCTTTAATTGTTTTTTTCTTTTTCATCTAGGAGGTTTTCTATCAACATTTGTACAGTTTAGTATTTATTAAAGAAGCACAAGTATCTATTGGCAAAAAAATATTTAGAATTGTGTTGCCAAATCCTTTTGGTAGAAACCTGTATGAAGCCAGGAAGCCCCCAAACTGTTCACAAATCATAATTTCTCTTTTCTGTCTCTTGCTTTGCTATACCTGGTCAGTTCTAACATGCTTTTAGAAAAATTTCAGTGTTCCTTTTATGTCCTATTTTGGCTTGAAAATAAAAGTGTTTATATTTTTATAATCTAAAATTGGTGGACTAGTTTTGGTTACAAACCACTTATGTAGGGAATTACTATAATACATGATATTTTAAATAGGCTTGTTTACCTGCTGAATGAATTATTATTGCACATTCTTTTCATAGTTATGATTTTATTTGCCAGTCATATGCATATTCTGTCAGAGTAAGGTAAGTTTAAAGAAAATTTCATGTTGATTGGTAGATCCACCTTATATATATTTCCGTAATATAATCAGTCAGAAACTCTGTGTGATTATGGTCAGTGTTATTGGTGTCTCGAAATTTGTCTACTTCACCTAAAATACATAATGGCAATGTTGAGAGAATACTAGTATAATGACTTGGGGAAAAAAAAACCCAAACAAAAACGATCTTTAAACTACAGCAAATCAGTTGTTACAGTAGTTCACCGTGGAACATTATTGTGAATTCTGTTTCTCATTCTTTCTTTCAGGGTCCCTTGTATTCAGTGAGAGAAAAGAAATTCAACTGATCACACCCAAGAAAAAGGTAGGGTTTTTTGGTTTTTTGTGTGGTTTTTTTTATTTGTTTAGGGTTTGGTTTGGGGTTTGGTTGGTTGGGTTTTTTTGTTTGTTTGTTTTGTAACCCTGGAAATATCTTTTCTTGCCCGTTTGTATTTTTCTAGATTGGATGGTTATACAATGATCTGCAGAGTGCCTCGGTAGTGTGCTCTATCTGTCTGAATTTCAATCAATACAATTCATTTTGATGTGCAATTGTTAGTACTTTCTACAGTGAGGATAAATATCAGGGACCACTGTTAAGTTGTGCATATTGCATTTTCCTTTTTGCTGAAGTTAGTGTTACATTTTTGAGAGCAGTCTTTCTAGGTGGAACTAAATAACATGGAATTTGAAACACATTCTTAAATAGTCATTATTTAAATAGGCGTATCATTTTTACAAGTTATATTTTGTATTTCCAGCCTATGTATGTCCATCACTTCTTTGGTGATGGTTGAATTAGTTTAGTAATTACTTCCCTTTCTATTGAGTAGTTGAGCAATTAGTAGAATAATCATTAAAGTAATTACTTCTTTGTTGACTAAGAGCAATCTTGATAGTGAAAATCCATACATGTTAGCAAATCAAAATGTGAGAACTTTTCTGGTACAGAAATGGTTCACCAGACAAAATTTAAGGGGTTATATGATGAGGTGGTGTATTGGGTTTGTGTGGCAAGGTTTTGGTAGCAGGGGGGCTACAGGGGTTGCTTTTGTGAGAAGCTGCTAGAAGCTTCCCCTATGTCTGACAAAGCAATGCCAGCTGGCTCGAACACAGACCCTCTGCTGGCTGAGGCTGAGCCCATTACTGACAATGGTAGTGCCTCTAGGAGAACATAGTTAAGAAGGGAAAAAAAGTTGCTGTGGCACAGAAAACTGCAGCTGGAGAGAGGAGTGAGAACGTGTGAGAGAAAAAGCCCTGCAGACCCCAAGGCCAGTGAAGAAGGAGGGGGAGGAGGTGATTCAGGCACCGGAGCAGAGATTCCCCTGCAGCCCGTGGTGAAGACCATGGCAATGCAGGCTGTCCCCCTGCAGCCCGTGGAGCAGATATTCACCTGCAACCCAGTGAGGACCCCAAGGTGGAGCAGGGGGATGCCCGAAGGAGGCTGTGACTCCATGGGAAGCCCGTGCTGGAGCAGGCTTCTGGCAGGACCTGTGGCCCCGTGGAGAGAGGAGCCCACGCTGGAACAGGTTTGCTGGCAGGACTTGTGACCCCGCGGGGGACTCACGCTGGAGTAGTCTGTGCCTGGAGGACTGCAGCCCGTGGAAGGGACCCACGCTGGAGCAGTTCATGAAGAACTGCAACCCATGGGAAGGACCCATGTTGGAGAAGTTCTTGGAGGACTGTCTCCTGTGGGAGGGACCCCACGCTGGAGCAGGGGAAGAGTGAGGAGTCCTCTTCTCCCTGAGGAAGAAGGAGCGGCAGAGACAAGGTGTGGCGAGCTGACCCCAACTCCCATTCCCCCTGTGCTGCTTGGAGGGGAGGAGGTAGAGAATTTGGGAGTGAAGCTGTGCCCAGGAAGAAGGAGGGGTGGGGGAAAGGTGTGTTAAGATTTGGTTTTATTTCTCATTACCCTACTCTGGTTTGATTGGCAATACATTAAGTTAATTTTCCCCAAGTCGAGTCTCTTTTGCCCATGACGGTAATTGGTTGAGTGATCTGCCTGTCCTTATCTTGACCCACAAGCCTTTTGTTATATTTTCTCTCCCCTGTCCACCTGAGGAGGTGGAGTGACAGAGCGGCTGCGTGGTCCTTAGTTGCTGGCTGGGGTTAAACCACGACAGGTGGATTGAATCTGTGTTGTAAATAGATTGGGCATTTCTGTGTCCCCAAATGAAATTTGAAACTCTGTTTCAAGCTGTATGCTGTGTTATTTATTTGTATTGAGGTTAGGGGTAAGAAATTAAGAATCTGTTCTTTTTAAAGAGAAACATCAATAAATACTGCAGTTTAGCTCTTCTTCACATCTGGTAACATCTCATCCTCCCTACATTTCTTGAAAATGAAGCACACATGAAACTTTAAGTTGAGAAAGGCTTAAAAGTATTTTTATATTTTATGTGTATTGGATGTATAGGTATTCTATGTATGTGAAGTATTATTTGCTACAGCAGGCCTAATTTATCAGTGCAACAGACTGCACGCAAATATCTGGGCACTGCATGTACCACCTGGAACTTGTAGAGCTGTATCAGCCTTACTTGTGCATTGTGGACCACAAAGATGGATTCTGCAATTTGCCTTCCCTGATCCCCTGCAACAAGTGCTGTGCTGCTGCTTTATTTACTTCTCAGAATATTGTTTGACACAAGTTAGTTGTAAAGAAAAGGCAAACTTCTTGATCTGGGCAGCCTAGTAATTTACCATAATTAGAATCTCTTACACCATAGATATTGGATTTTTTTTTTAGAGTAAGACAGCCTGAGTGCTGAAAACGCGGAGCCTGTGAGGCTCATGCAGACTTAGCCCAATGGGTTTCTGTGAGAGAACTGCTTGTGAATTAGTACATGAGAACTACTAATACTCAAACCCTACACACTTGATTCAGTAGAGCTCTTCAGTACAAACTTAAGTGATTCAGTGAATGGGGGCTTCAGTTCAGAAAGGCGTACTACGTTGTCAGTGGAGCAGGGCTTTCAGATTGGTGTTATGGTACCTTTTTGTCCATATGCTTGAACTGTGACCGCAGGAAAATCAAAGCCCTATTTCTGGCTTTCAGGTGTATTTAAAAACCAGCAAAATTTAGCTACTGACGTTCCCCACCCCCACATGCGTGATCTGATTGAGGGTATGGTCCCCAGTTATGATACAATAGACTTATCTTTGCAAAGCCTTCAGCTGGTCATGTAGTATATATGCTGACTCTAGGTTTCCCCATAGCTTCTTTGGAGAAAACTTGAGTTTATTCTGCTAGTTATTTTAAGACTCACCCAACTTGTCTCCTTGGGCAGCTTATGCATCATGTATTTGAAGGCTTGCTTGTGAGTGGGCTTTGAAAATGCTATGGCTAACATAACACAGATAGGCTTATGGCTCGCATCACAAAGAACATCACAGGAGCATGGTCATGGTAGCATGAGAAGTTCCCAGCACTTAAACAGTTCTTTGAAAGCGATCTTGTCTTGTGAATGTTCTTTTGTGACTTACTCTGACAATCTAACTCTTGACAATCTTTACATTAACTGTCTTCCATTAGCATATTATCAGCTGTAATGTCCTTACAGTTTACATTTTGTCTTTAAACCTCTATCATATTTAAAATCCCAAATAACATTTCAGGAGCACATATTTTTGGGGATTGTCACATGTAATATGAAGGACTACAACCTCTCCGATACCAATTTACATGGGAAAAGCAAGCATATCAGTAACTGACAGTGTCTGCTGAGGATACAAAAATCCTTCCAGATAATGGTTGGAGTTCTTTCCAGATGTCAAGGATTTATGTCAAGTGTTTGCATTTAAAGTAAGGCTGGCTAATAAGATACTGTACCTGAGTTATCTCTGGGCTGCTGCTTAGTTTGGTCTTTATATAAATACATTTGAAAAGGATCTTAGTGCTACAGACAGTATCCAAAAAAACATGTGTGGAAAAATCAGGTTATCAGCATTGGTTTTTGACTGGTGTAAACTGTACTGGGCCTTTTGAGATTTGTTCAGATTTCCTGAAACAACTCTTTGGCTGTATTTCCTTGCAGTATTTTCCGTGAGTACAGCACTACTCTATTTCACTTTTATGGTTAATTGAAGTGGTTGGAGGTCAGCCAGTTTGACCAGAGAGCTACAGCCAGGCTGTTTTATAATCCTGAGGTAGTTAGTACTGAAGATTCTCTGTAGAGATTATAGTATTGAATTGGAATTACTCTCCATATATCCAAAGTATATTAAACGTTTGTGCTTGAAAGGGGCAAATGGTAGGGCAGGAAGCATTTTATCTACATTGAATTAAGATTGTTTTAATTGCCCACATTTGCAATGGGGAAAGGATCATGCAGCCTAGGGGAATTGAGACTGAAGCAAAGGAAGTAAAAATCCAGCAGGACTGTTGCTTTCAAGAGTTCTAGCCCTGCAGCTAGCCTTGCCTTTGATTTAGGGAAGGGGGGTGTCCTTCATGGATTTAGGCTGGAGGGAGAAAGGGGCCCCAGGTACCAAAATTATCACAGCTGTAGTTGGCTGTATAATTTCACCGAACTATAGAATATTTGAATAAAAGGCTCACAATTACACCTTAGTGTTAAATTTGTAATGAAGTTTAGTCTTTAATTGTAGCCCTTTTAGAAAATGAAGCTACTAATTACAACTATTATTTTTTACTTGATTTCATTTTCAGAGAATACTGAAAAATAAAAAGATAGAAAACCATGAAAGGTTAAAAAAGCATTTCTGGATACAGTGTGTTTTAAATCTCCCGTGGCAAATAACATCATATCATTCTTTTGAATTTCAAGATGCTCTAAAAGTTGGTTCCATAGTTGTTCTATCACATATTTTCTCTGGCTTGTTTATACCAATCTTATAACTTTTTATTATAACTTTTGTGAGATCAATGTTTAAAAATAGTAATGACTTAGAAAGGGCTTTAAAGATAAATTACAGTACATCATCTAAATAGGGTTATTCATAGAAATAATGCTGTAATTAGAGTGCTTGCTGATTTTCATAAGTTGTGATGAACAGCGATATACAATTGCAACAACAAAGACAGATTTTTGTTCTTAATTATGAACAGCGATATACAATTGCAACAACAAAAAAGACAGATTTTTTTCTTAAGTATAAAATAGTTTTCTATGTAAATTTAATTTTCCAAGGTCTATAACTGTTACTATGATAAAAAGGCCCTGCCCAAAATATCAATTTTCTGCATAAATAATTGTAATAGGTTTCTCTGAAACCTTGTGTTCTCCCAACAGAGGACTATAAAATGGCACAGTAATGTGAACTGGGTTACCTTCTTGCCACTGGCAATAAATGGTATTCTAGAAGGCCTAATAAAGTTGATGATAATGGGAATGTAGACAATAAAAATCCGAGTAAAATTTTCTTTTTGTTTAAAGTATGCCTTTCAGGGGGGCAGGGAAATTGGCTAGAGATGGGGAGTTTATGAACATGCTGCGGAGTCTTTTCAACAAACTGGGGAAAGAAGATAGATGTCAATGTTTTCCAGCCCATCAGGCTATGCTCGCTGGTTTAAAGGCGCTTCTGCCTATATAATTCCAAATGGGTATTTCTGGAATAAAGCCAGCCTTCTGGAAATCAAACAAAATAATGCAATGGGATCTCCTGAGGTTGCTGCGTTCTAGGGTCACTTCTTATGCTCTCTGGGGTCTCAAGTCATTGTTCTGATTCAGTCAGCTCCACATTACCTTGGTTATCTCTTATTCAGGATATCCCAAGTTCTCTCATTCAACATATACTGCATCGAAATAATGACAGTTATTTGCCTTTGGAAATCCAATACTCTGTTAAAGAAATAAATTAATCTGTATCTGATAAACATGAAACTAATGCCTGGAACCTGAACAAACCCTTACTTCTGAGTAAATCTGGTCTCTGTTCTGCAGCCAGTCAAGTTCTTAGCTAATTTCCTCAATCTCTCAAGGGAGACCGTGAATGTCTGAGCTCCTTCCTGTCCTCTGTATGCAAGTGGTAAGACTGGCAGCTGTTCATTATTATATCTCATGTATTTGAGGAGATAACCTACTTTTAAACTATTCAACCAGGAAAATAAGGATGAGGTACTTATCAAAGTTTTTTAGGATACAGGAAGTGAAGGGAGATGGGGAGAGGAGCAGAAAGATCAGTTGCATGATCAAAGCAGAGGCAAGATTTGAACTATTTGGATCCTGGTTTGTTGCATAGGCATGGCATGTGTGCCACTGGAGGTAAGGTAAACTCCAAACAATAAAAAGGTGTATGTTTTAGAATATAACCTGTGTTTGTCATATCTATATTTCCTGGCTCAGATTTATTTAAATTTAAAATATTTGTTATATTTTGGTTTACTTGCATAAGATAAGATGATCAGCATGTCACACAGGAATTCCTTGTGTTTAATGGACTCTGCCAACTATATCAGACTCATGACTGACAGGATGGCTGAGTGGGATGACTTTTTGCTTTTGAGTAGGGTCAAGCTCAACATGTTTGAAGTCCTTCATTAAACTTGAGCTCAATTTTATTGTATGGTTTGTTGAACATGAGTAGATTTTTATTTATTTTTTGCAGATCTTTGCAGAAGCATGAAAGTGAGTAGGAGTATTAGCTGTATTGTATTCTCCAACAGTTCACAGAAATTGCAGCCCAGGATTGATAGTTTTTGGTTTTCAAGGCACCTGTCTTAGCTGGGGAGTTTCTCAAACTTCTCTTGCCATAACACCTATGTTAAGAGGAGCAAAATTAGTCTTGTGGTGGTGTGTTTGAATTCTGCAGGCCTACTTTTTTTTTTTTTTTTACTCCTCACCGTTTCATGTGTCAGTATTTGCTTTTGCAGTCTATAGTTTGAACCTTATGGATTTTTTTTTCCCTTTAATAGTACTGCAAAATTAACAAAGTTCTTCAGAATTATTAAATCTACTGGAAAGGTTTTTAGTGATCTTCTTTACTAGAGATCATTCGAGCAGTAATTCAGTCTTTAAATTTAATGAAGCATAATGCAACAGGCCTCCTGATGTAAATAATGAATTCTATATCCCACTTTCATCAAGCTATTCAGAAAGGAAGGATTCATCTATGCTTCACTGGGTAGGCAATGAGAGTCTTCTCTGCTGAAACATTTTTTGTAGGTTAAACAACTGTTAAAATATCAAAATCTGATTTTTCTTGGGAGTTTTATGATTTTTCTTTTACACTTCTTATGTTTGTTACCTAATAAATAGCCTTTAGCATATGTCTATTTACACTTATTAATGCATATCCTAAATGTAGTTGTTTGATGGAAGTATAGGTAGTTTTCCTGTGTTGAAATAATAGTTAATTCTGAAAGAAGACAACAACCCTTAGAGTAACAGCACTGCTCTACTGGGGCATGCTGAAGCTCACGAACAGTAGGTATGGAAGGAGCCGGTACTGCATGTAAAACATTAACTTATTACACTTGACACTTTGTCTCTAATTGTATGGTCCAGAGAGAACCAGAAATGTAGAAGAGTGGGCAGAGTAAGACAGACAAAATAATATAATGAGGTATGTAAGTTTGTGTATCATTTTATTTGAAAGTGAGCATATCTGTAGCTTTGGCACGGTATGACATTGCATGGGTAGAAGGCTTTTGTGACACTTGCACAGTATTCAGGAATGACAGCAAAGTTGCGTTCTGAGCAGAACAGATCTTTTAGTTGTGACATTGCACAGCTGTTTCTAGGCTGTACTACAGAAAAGCAGAGAACTTCCCTTGTCAGGATTCAGCTGGGACAGCACAAAAGTCTCCGTGAATTCACCGTGGTGATATACTCTGTACTTCCAGATAGTGTAAACTACTCATGGATAACTGAATGTTGATTATCTGGACTGTGCATTTTCCATGCTGCGGGTGCAAGATTCAAGTAGCTCCCTGCAGTGCCAAGTTAGGTGCGGTGGGTCCTGGTGACTCAGATGCACTGCAGCAGAGAAACAGCGGCCCTGCTCTCTGCTTGTCTCAGATGTGAAAGCAATTAACTTTTGCATGGATTGCAGCCTGCTCTAATAAGTCTGCCAGAATTAAATAGTTTTTCAGAAGAGCTAGCATGTCATTACTATACTCCAGGAACTGGAAGCATAAAGAACTATACCATGTTAGTTTAACATGTTTACCATATTAGCTGAAGTCCAGGTGAATTTGTTAGGTTTAGCTTGGCATTGGTTCCATGGGAAATTAGGCATTTGTGCAGAGCTGTGCATGCCCTAGCTCTAGGTCACCTTGTCCTCTGGGTTTTGAAGGTGTTCTGTTGTGTGACTGTGGGGAGATTGTGCAAATTTCGATGGTGAGCCTGAACTGAAACAGCCAAAAATAGTACAGGGTTTCCAGATATTTTTGCACGAGTCATGTAAGTGCTTATTGCCAAGGGCACTCCCTACCCAGACATATGAGTGCACTGTGCTCTGCAAAATGCCCTGTCTTTCTTGTACCTTTGTCACGGATGGAGTGATGCACTTCACTCATGAGAGGGAAGTAGCAATATGTTTATTGATAAAAAACAGTGATTTAACAAAGTTTGATAGTTACTGCGACTGTGGTTTAACAAGATTCAGTGGCAAGGTATGCTTGAGTATTTATTGCATAGAGGACAGGTTCAGACAAAACTGTTGGGGAGACCCTCCCATTGAGTCATGAGGTTCAGAAAGGACCCCCTTGCTTTCTGAACTCCTCAGAGAGGAGACTAGGTGTAGCTGGATGCAATCCTAGTCCCAGACTTGGTCAACGGTGTCTGTCTAAAGGATTATGTATGTGCAATCAATCCTTTATATCACTTAGTTAAGATTTCAAAGTTTCAGTGCTCTTATTTCCAATTCACTTACTGAGTAGCTGACATGATAAGGATTCTGTCAACCTCAAGGAGTAACCTTGAGAGGCGTCCCTACTCAGGACGAGATCCTGGCATGCAGCCCATTGCTGTGCAGGGGAGCTCAGCGGGCCCTGGGCTGTCCACTATTTACGGAGTGATTGACTTATAGTCATATTTGCACACCAGCCATATTTCAGTTGGTGCATGCTCAACTAGCCCTTGGCTATGGTGTTATCTGTCTCCCCCAAATCCACTTTGAGTTGATGCAGCCATCATGACCAGATGCATCTATTACGACCACCACTGGTGGTTATTGCTTGAACAGGGTTATGGGAAATAAAGGTCAGGTTGGGGGAGGCGGGGGGAAGCACACTGTCACAACCTTCTGGGTTCTGCTACTTAGGCTGTGCCTGTCCATGCCACCAAATAATGGAGCACTGACGGTGTCTGGGAATCTGGCATCTGTGAACAAGCAGTACCTCTTTCCACTAAAGAGTCAGGAGTAACTGAGAGTGAGTAGGGTGTATAACAGTGAGTGAAACACTACTTCAGAGTTTTCTCTGGAGCAGACATTGTCTGAGAACATGCTGTATCTCATCTAGCAAGCATTTGGTATGCGATGCTGCACACCTCCATTGGGGTCTTGAAACCTCTCTATGTTTGTGTAGGGGATGTGTTCCCACACTGTAGTCAACTACTGCAGATGGTTATGCTCACTTGTCTCCAAATACATCATGATGTTTATCCCAAGATACTGCTAATTGTAATAGGTGTAATCAATTCTGTAATTTACTTCACCTGTTGGAATTAACATTCATATGTAGAAAGGTATACCCATTTTAATGACATACTAACAATGTGTTCAAACATGGGTCAAAATTAAGTTAGGGCCAGCTGTAAATTTAACTGATTTCTGCGATGACTTTTGAAAAGATGTCTGTTGCATTAAAGGTTGCCCACTTCACCCAAACTAATTTTTCTGGGAAATTAGAGTATCTAAATAATCTACAGGATAAGCTCTTATTTATAGATCCATCATGCTGATATTTGTTGCGAAGTTTTGTGTGTGGTTTTTTGTTTGTGTGGTGTTATTGTTTTGGTGTTTGTTTTGCTTTTGTTGGGGTTGGGTTTTTTAGGGAATTCAAAACTGGTGTGTTGAAGTAGAGAAAGAATTGGTGCTTAGGATGAGAGATGTGCATCTGGAGAGATGCAGAGAAATGCAGCAGTAGGCAGGGAAGGAAGGGTAGAATTGCAGCACAAGATTGGACCTGCCTTGCGGCTTTCATTACTGCCTCTCTGCTCCCAGTGTAACAGAATTAACTGTCACAGGTAAAAAGAAATCTCTGCCCTCTCAGATCCTCAGTTGAGAGTATTTTACTTCTTTTTTTAGGATTAAGTCCAGCTGCATTAGACAGCTGAAATTCAACCTTCTCCATAGTTCAAAGTATGAATTTTATACCATATCTGTATCCAGTTTAGCTGTTGTAGATTGATTTCAGGTGAGGAACATGTTTAAGAATATTTTTTTATGTAATTTTTTTTTTTTATTTATCTAGATCTATAAGCAAAATAAGCAAGGAGGTGTAGGTACCACAAAACAAGGGATATTAAAATCTGCCTGTGGGGTTTAGGAGCACAAACATCACTGAGGGATAGTCCCAAATTACATGATATTTTAGAAAAATCTGCCAGAATACGCATCCAGTGACATGCCACATACATATGGATTCTCCTGAAAACCAGAGTCACTTCCTCATTCTAATCCTGCCACTGTCACCAGGCAGGTTCACAAATTTCCTTGTTCCAAGTTGGAAAATTCACAGTAATTGTGGCTGTCTACTACTCCATAAATTTTTTAGCAAAATACGTAAATCTAAATCTGGAGATTTCACAATTTTAATATCACATAAAAAACAGATTAGTATTTGAAAAGCAGTTAATTTAAAACAAACAAACAAAAAACCAAAAAACCCAAACAACCACAACGAAACAAAAAAAACCCCAACAAACAATGAAACAACAGAATAAGTTGTTAACTTAACAGAAATTGTAAGGAAAAAAAAAAAATCTTCAGAGAGATTTAAATTATTTCTTCAATTTCTTTGCTACTTATGTTATTCCTTCTCTCCTAACCTTCCTGCTAGGCTTTTAGCTGATCTGTAAGATAGAAGAAAAATCCCAACTTCAATTCAGATTAAGATGACAAAATATTTCTTTAACTGCTCACTCTCATTCTCTTCACATAATAGTGCAGTCATTTGAAGGTTTAATGTTATATCCTGTGATTGGACTTCTGATTTTAGACAGTTTTAACATTTGATACAAAATTTTAAAATCTTGCTTTGAACTTTTCTGTGTCTGCAACACCTGTTCGGGGCTGCAAATTGTGCTCTTGGTAGTGCATTATGAGAGGGATCAGTCCACTTGCTCTTCTGGAGTGTCTTTTAGCAGCACTATGTGGAGGGGCAGTTGTATTTACTTCAAATGAACATGCGTCTTCAAAGAATTGAGGAACAGTTGAAGAATCAGTATGATCCTTTCGCTAAATAGCACTAAAGATTACATATGGTATCAGACTTTGAATACTGGTGAGTTGACCATGAAGGCACACTGGAAATTTCATGCCAGAAGCTGGGGGTTTTTTATGGTTTAGGATGCCCCTGAGAAAAAAACTGACAACTAAAACAAATATTTTGAAACTTCTTGTTCATTTGGGGATTTTACTAAAAGTTAATGGAGACTTTTGATAAAGATAAAATATTAATTTGGCATTTCTGCCTGTACAGCAGCCTTCCTGTTTGGAAGGGAAGAACTTCAGTTCACTGATGTATTTTCAGTTAGTTGGAAACTTTTCTGCTTTTGACAGAACAGCCAGAAGGAGAGGAAGGTTTGGCTGGTGTTTGTACTGTCAGGCTGCAGTGCAGCTATGCCAGGCTTGCTGTGTCAGCCAGAACAAATGTTATTTTGTAAATCACTTTCCTGTTGGTGTGTTCAGACTTGTGTCCTCTATCAGCCATTCTCTGAGTGGACAAAGCTGAATGGGCTATCCCATTGCCTTGTTTTTCACAGAACCATTGGGGCTGGAAGGTAGCTCTGGAGATCTAGTCCAACCACACTGCTCGAGCAGGGTCAATTAGAGCATGTTACTCAGGGCCATGTCCATTCCCGTTTTGATTATCTCCAAGGACAGGGACCCCACAACCATCTCTGGGCAACCTGTTCTAGTGTTCAATCCAACCTGGCAATAAAACAGCCTTTTGCTATGTTTTAAATGAAAATTTAAATGGGTATTGGCTCTTGTCCTATCCACTGAGAACAATCTCCATCTTCTTTCTGCCCCCTCAGGTGTTGATAAGATCTCGCCGGAGCCTTCTCTTCTCAGGACTGAACAATCCCAGCTCTCTTAGTCTCTCTCCATATGATCTATGCTTCAAATCCTTAATCATCTTCACGGCCCTTTGCTGGACTCTCCCTGCTATGCCTATGTTTCTACAAAGCTGCTTTCCAGCCATTCAGACCCCAGCTTGTGCTGGTGCGTGGGGTTATTCCTCCTCAGGTACAGAGAACTGTGTTGAACTTCATAATGTGCCTATCAGCCCATTTCACCATCCTGTCAAGGTCCCTCTATATGGCAGCACAACCCTCTGGTGCATCAGCCATTCGTCCCCCTTCTCTGTCATCTACAGGCTTGCTGAGGATGCACTCTGTCCCATTGTCCGGGAAATTAATGAAGATGTTAAATTGTATTGGTCCCAGTATCAACCCCTGGGGTGCTCTGCTAATGACTTGTCTCCAGCTGAATTTTCTGCCACTGATCACTGATTACAGCCCTTTGAGCCTGACACTTCAGCTAGTCCACGACACTCTCCACTCACCTAGTCCGTACTTCCTCAGCTTGTCAATGAGGATGTTAAGGGAGACAGTGCTGAAAGCCTTACCAGCGTCAAAATAAACAGTATCTGCTGCTTTCCCCTCATCCACCAAGCCACTCTTCTCATCACAGAAGGCTATCACATTGTTCAAGCGTAATTTCCCCTTTGTAAATCCATGCTAACTACTGCCAGTTGCCTTCGTGCCCTTCCCATGTTTGGAAATGGCTTCTAAGATTATTTGCTACACCACCTTCCCTGGGAGTGAGGTGAGGCTGGCCAGCCTGCAGTTCTCAGATCTTCCTCCTTGCCCTTCTTGAAGAAAGGAGTGACGTTTATTTTCTTCCAGTCCTCTCCCAGTGACCGTGACCTTTCTCAAAGGTAATGGAGACTGGCCTTGCAATGATATCAGTAGCTCCCTCAGCACTTTTGAATAAGGAAAGTAGAGGAAACAGTGGTGAAGTGAATGGACTGGGTTTTCTGACAGCAAGATAGCAAACAAATGTTCCATGAGTGAATTTAGGTTTTTAAGTACAATAAATAGCATTTTATGCTGAAGGTGTTCAGGGAAATACCTGGTATCTGACTGGCTGGGTAAGAATTCTTCCTGTCTTTAAACTGTATGTAGGAAAAAGTCACATTAATTCTGTTTTACAAAGAGAAGGGCTGAACATATGCAAACTCACTGAGACAGATTATTCTGAAGGTTAATTGAGATATATCAGTTTGCACTAGCTTTGTCTCTCTCAATTTTCTGCCTGATTACCAGTACAAAATGGTCAAATACATGTGCCTTTATTCAGGGCGATTTCTCTAAGGTTAGAGATCCCAAGAAAGATGGATTTAGGAAGCTTGGTTCAAGGCTAAGATGATTAATAAAACTATAGAACAAGTTATTTATATGCTCATGGAAACCTAACTGGGAAGGGACATTCAGCATGGCTCCCTCCAGTCCTGGAGGTCATCCTTGGTGTGCAAGCACTTCTGATGTGGCTTTTTCCATTTGCACAAATCCAGATTTTCTTTTGGAAGGAATCTAGAATTTAGGAGCAGGAATGTTAAGTTTGTGGTCTGAACTGTGGATTGTTCCTGTCTGTGGCATCATGGTTTGGTCTTAGGAAAGTAAAAGATCACTTTTTCTAGGATTCATTCTGGAACTACTAGCTCTTTATATATTAGATAGAGAAGATTACTCTGCACATGGGAGCTCCTTTTCTGTATTTACTTGGTGCTATTTGTAAATTATCTAATTTCAGGAATAAAGGCTTGAGCTTGATGAGCCAAGCATGTCTTTCTCAATAAAAGTGTGTATTTCCACTTGAAATCAATGGGAATTTCATGTTCACAGTAGCTTCAGTGTCAACTTCTAATGTCCGTTGTTGCATATTTGGTGTGGACAGGAACACTGGAGATCGTTAAAGAACAGTAATTAAGGGCCTTCTCAAAGAAGTGCATAGGAGAAGATGGGATATTTAAGAGTATTTGTGATTAATTTGAAAAATACAGTTTCGGCGAGCTGACTGTTTGTTAGCTGTGTTGTTTGCATTAGTACAGTTGGACATAAAGGTTTCTGTGTCTGTCTGTACTCTAATGGGGTTAACAGAATGGAAGATTCAGGGTAATGAGTAGCAGATAATGACCGGTATAGTTCTAGCATCAAATTATAATTTATTTAAACTTGCAAAACAATCAGAGTTGGTGTGTGTATCTACCAATTTGTAGTACAAATATTTACAAATAATTAGTATTAGTAGGATCTTTATATATGACTGTGGACCAAAGTTGACATTTTAGATGTGGAAATGTGAGTGAATTATGGATTGTTGTTTGTTCAACTAGTTCTAACAGTGAAGCAGCATGATGGAAAAACACATGGTAGCCTGGAGATGGACAGACTCCACTAGCAAATGAATGCTGAATTGAGCAATTAGGCAGGAAATCAAAATGAGGATTCCCTCTAAGGCAGCACATGGCACATGATATAGAGCAGGTCTAGAAACAACTGTAGAAGCTGGCAGAGCATTGTCAGCACCTGGTAGTGTCATCTATAGCCAGCATCCTGCACTGGGGACTCTAGAATGGCACGAACGTTTATCTTGTCTCTTTTGAAACATTTTGAGAGCACCAGCTTGCTCAGAAGTTTTTTTTTTTTTTTAAAAGGAGGAGGAAAAAAAAAAAGATATTACAACTGGAAAGAAAAGAGAGGGTGTTTGTTCTTTTAAGTTCAGTGTATGAAAAGGCATTCCCTTTTGTTTCAGTAACTCTCTGTTACGGGAAATAGTTGCTGTGTAGTCAGTGAAATATCTGAAAATGAAATATTTTGATTTGAAATACTTTTAATAAGTGTTATGTGTTGTTACAAGTCAGGTTAGTAAAATTCACCGCTGCAATCATAAGCCCAAACGAGTTTGTGGATTCAGCAATAATCACACCCTGATATTTGTGACTAAATAAATCTTGTATTTGTTCATGTTGGAAGGAAGTGGAACAAATGTATGTATACAACAAATTTCCAACCATTTTTCTGCATAACCCTGAATCTGGCTTTCTATATAAAGCCTAGGTACCGGTACTTCTATTCTGGGCCCTCTGTGCACTCTGTCATCCAGATGATCCTTGCTTTAATGTCATGGTAGAAATTTAGTGGCACAGAGTGCCTTGTTTTCGGTCTTCCACACACAGTTTAATTTCCAGAGTGGTACTGTATAATGCCAAAGCTTAAATAGCTCTTGCTTGTCTTGTGTCATTAATACTCATCTGTCAAAAGCAGCAACATTCATCTAGAAAACATACTGAAACTGGGGGATCATTCTCCTACCAGTATAAAGAATAATTTTAATCTTCCTTAAAGAGTTTTCTGCATTATTTTGCAAATATTTTCTGTATAAGAAAATCCACATAGTAACTTCAGTCAGATTTTTACTGTCTTGAAAATGACTCGGATGACTTTTCCACACCAAACAACTGAATTTCAATGTGTATGGCACACATTGGGGGGTATGAGCACCGACATGGGCTGGAGCGATGAGATGCACGTGTTGTGGTATTTCAGTGAGACCTGAGTGCGTTTTCTGCATAACACAGGCTGGCTCTGATCTCAGGTTGCTGCTGTTTCAGCTGTAGCCCAGACAGTTCCTGGGCAGGGAGGACGGCAGAGACTGGAAGGTAGATGTGTGTGTGAAGCGCTTCATGTCTTAGTGTGAAGAACGGAATCTTGCCCTCTAGTTGCAGGGTTCCTGAGTATTTCTGGCAATATGCATGTCCTTAGAGAGAATGTTAAAAGCTGCCATTTTAGTGAAAAATGTAATTTCTTGCATAATATCAGTGTCACAGTGGAAATCCATAGAGCTCCTTTGTATCCTTTCATATCATCTGCTTTCATGTGGTTCTCCATGCTGGTGCTAGGAAAAGTGAACCTCTTCAGCAGAACCCAATCACAGGCTCATGTACATTAACTATAGTGAGTTCATTATGGGCTGTGAGAGTCAATTGTTTTCTCACTTTTGGTTGAGATGTAATTTGCATAATCTATTTTTGTGAAAACTGAAAGGCAAGGATTTGCATAGTATCTACTACCATGTTGTTTGAGTGTGGGATGCTAAATCATGGTGAGCTGGGACAGATGCTCATTTGACAGTCAAGCTTAGCTGTGCTGTCCAGTGAACTGCCATCTGCCTAATAACTATTGTTCTTGCCCAGTTCTGCTGCAGGGAAGTGATACCTAATCCATGTTGCTGGAGTGTGGTGGGGACCTGTGCCTCAGTGAACCATTTACATTCAGGAGAAAGATTGATTCTTTTCACCTGCATGTTAAACAGATTACTAGGGAGGATTACAAACTGCTGAGACTGTCTAACAGATAAGTAAAAACAAATATAGTTCAGAACATCATCATTCAGTGATTGCTGACAGCTAATACTGTCTGAGCCTCTCTATTGTTGAATGTAGCCTTTTCATGGAATATAAGTCAATAAATGTATGAAGTCAGAGGCTGCATCTCAAAATGTGTTGAAAGCATGTGCTTTGATAATAGGGCACTTCAAGGGTAGGTTAATTAGCATTAACTTCCTTTGCTCACACATATTAGGGAACTTTTCATAAAAAGAATGAAGTCCTAATTATTCAGATCAGCAAGAGTAATTAAGAAATATTACTTGCATTAATAGAACGTGGGACAGAGATCTTTACTACTGCAAGATTGATTCAGGCTGTCTAAAGGGGAAGAGTTGCCCATGCATTTTTCAGATTGGCCAGGGTCCCTAGTTTTTAAGGAACTGGTAAGAATCAGAGGTCAGCAACCCAAAATGTTATTAAACTTCTTAAAGCATACTCTGTACTTTAGCTTTAACATTGACTTCCAACATTGACTTCAGAAGGGAGCAAACCCTTCACAAAAATACGCTGATACAGTTACTTCATGCAACCCGTAAGAAAGGTTTTGTGTCTTGCTGTTTCCTAAATGTAATTGAGAAGATAGTTGTGTGACCCTCCCATCTACCTCGTGGTAGTGCTTCACCTTTGGGTTCATTGCTTACCACTAAGGGTGCTCTGCCTCATCATGTCAGTGCTGTTGCAAGAGAATAAACCTTATGTAGTGCTCTGTGTCTCCTAGCCACTTACGCATATGCTGCATAGCTCTGTGTAGTTCTGGAGATGTTACAAAAAGATGGAGATCCTGTGATAGAGGATCAACTTTGAATTTTATTTTTTTATTGATGACAAACTAAATTCCCTTAGGATACAGTTTGTGTAAGACAATAATAAAGACACCCTCCTAAGTCAAGGCAGAGCAACTGAAAACAGATGGAACTGCATTATTGATGGGAACTGAGAAATAAGGAAACAAAAGGGTAGAACAATGCTAGATAGAATAGCTATTTGACCATTTGCTAAGACAGGAGCTATAGACACTTCCTTAACTAGCACAGCTGAAACCAGTGCAATCAAACCTGAAAGTTAACTGGAGGAGATTTTCAGCTAAAAGTAACTACAGAATACTTCTGCATGAATGTTCGTTTATGTTGCCCTCTTGGGTGGGTTTGGGTTCATAAGAGAATCAAGACCCAAGCCAAACAGTTCACTTCCCCCCAAGTGGTAGCTTTAAGCTGAAAGCTGAAAACGTGACATCTTAGTGTATTCGATTACTTTTTTTTATTTTTAACACCTTTGAAACTCATTTCCACAGGTGGTAAAGAAAAGTTAGTAGAGTGAAATTTTCTTGGCTTTTCCTTTTTTTTTTTTTTTAATTGGTGCCAGACTTCTTTATTATACTCTAAGCCCAATTATTCAGCTAGTATTAAGGGTATTCACTTGACTGTTCTTGACCTTCTCACTGACACGGGCTTTGCTTTGCTATCTAACCAAAGGAACCTGAAGAACATTCAGGGAAAAATGACCTTTAAATGCCTGCTCATCTCAGGTAAGGAATAATAAGGGTTCACTGGCTCCCAACAGATGGTAGGCTTTTCTTAGGTTTCAGTACAAATTTATTTCAGTAGAAGAGAAGAAATGCCTATGAGCTATTTGTGCAGAATCCTGAATTTGGTAGCTAGATAGAAATTGACTTGAATGGCATTTCTTCATTGGGTAATAGTTGGTCACCTGCAATCCCACAAAAGTGTGGTTTCAAAGGTACAGCTGGCTAAGCCTGGTTTAGATGTTCCAGTAGAACCGTCCTATCCTTCAGCCTTGTCTTACTTTTGAACACAAAATATATATAGTTTATGAAAAGCTTAATTTAGATTAGAATAAAAAGGAAAGCATTGCCCAATTCATCCAAATACAATTGTTTCAAGGGCTGATGAAAGCCCATGAAGGTTAACAAAGGTCTTTCCTTTGAGATTACTGGAATTAGGTCAGTTTCTTATTTCAGTACATCTGGCCTACAGGCATCAAAAGCAGCTGTGAACTCAAACAATTTGTTTGCACACTCCTCATTTATACTTAGAGGATGAAAATTTAATTGGAAATAGCATGGATCAAAATCTTTATGTTTTCGGTAGTTACAGTCCCTGCTAACCAACCAGCCTGGAAGTTGTACTACCAGGATAGCTTTGAGGTAGATACAGAAATTAATTAAAATTAAGCTAGAGATCAAAATCTTGCAAAGCACTCAATCTGCAAACACCGATAAGATGTATTTTGTTCCTGCTCTGCAAACAATAGGTGTAAGTCTTTTGGGGATTTTGTGTTTGCCAACCAGAACGAGCAGTAAAATTCTTCCTTCCCTGACAAACCAGCTCAATGCCAGGAAAGCCGATGCAGCTAAGTTCCCTCATTTTCAGTGAATGGACAAATCAAAGGCAGTTTAATGACACATAGATAATATCTGACTGAGGGTGATAGTAGTTTTTGAAATTTGTCTGTCTTGGTACGTATGTCTCTGTGCAAAGATATTGTGCAAAAGTAGCACTGCTCCATCACGTCACTACAGCAATGCTTCTGGCAAGTGTGCTTTTGCCAGCTTAACCTCCTCAAGCTCAGTGTAAGTATCAGTATCCAATTTATCATTGACTATACAATATGCTTCTGCTCCTTCAGAAAACCCACGCTAGCAGAATTTTTAAAAGCGCTTTTCACTTTGAAGAAAATAACGTGGGAGGGTAATCAAGGTCAGTTTCCACATCCCAGGTTGCCTTGGGGGTCACAGTAAAAAGAGTTTGTCTTTGTTTAAAACCACTTCAAAGAATCATTCCATCTTTATGGAGGAACAAAAGAAAATGCAAGACTCCAACTCCAAACTACACCTTAGCTTCTTACAACAAAGCGTGTTGCCGTTTATAACTGTTGAGACTGTTTCTGAATAGATGATAATAAAGGACAATTCAGTGATAAAAGGCAGAGTCTGACCAAAGAGATTTTCATACTTGGCAGGGAGGGGGTATAGGAAGAAAGGTTGGCACAGGAGGATAAGGTGTACTGAGAAAGAATTAGTGACATTAACTTTATAATGTTTGTCTTCCTTTTGACTGGCTTTGAATTTGTCTAGGTATAAATTAAATCCTGTGCTGTTGTGAAGATCATAATCTTTTTCCTACGTTTGTATGAGAGAAAAAGTGGAGGGCTCTTTACAGCCTATTTGAAATACACCTGTGTTAGCTACTGGAGTGATACAGGTGAATACAGAAGGAAGTGCCATTGAGGGAGAGAACTAGAGGGAAAGATAATGGTGACCTTGAGGAAGGTCTTGTTTTGGATCACCTGGGTGATTTTGACAGGCAATCAGTTTAGAGCAGTCACACTGACGATGATGACAGTAACCGGTACACTGGTGACCTGTGAAACACAGGAAGAATGAAGAAACAGATGGTAGAAAGGTTAGTGGAAAAGACTTAAAAGTTCAGTTTTCCATATCTTGAATAATTTCCCATATACTTGGAGCAAAAGAGCACAAGTTGTATCTTAATGCTGCTTCCATCCTTCATCCACGGTTGGACTTGGTGATCTTAAAGGTCTTTTCAGACCTAAATGATTCTATGATCTTAAACACTCAATTTTTTCTTTCCTCCATCTCTTCAGTTTTGTCCCCGTTTGCATCCAAGGAGATCTGCTATTGCTACAGTTCGGGTTGCTTTTGCCAAAACCTGAAGGACCAATGCACAAAGGTGGTGTTTCTTGGAGAATGTACCTAAAACTAGGAAGAAAAGACATGTCCTGTAATTTTGATGAGACAACCTTGAAGCTAAGGTGGAAACAGCAGAGTGATCCATGCTGCTTCTGCAGAGACAGCTGCAGCTTAAGATGGTAAAAACTAGCAGAAGAGATGGAGAAATCAGTGCTACTTCTACTGCTGCTTTCTCTTGTAGTAGTTTTCTGCAGTCTGCCTCAATTGTGGCTCTGCTATCAATCCTCAGAATCACTCCACAAGCACTGAGGATCAGCAAAGAGCTTAGTCTCAGCAGTGAGCAACAATATGCCTTAAACATTCATTTGCTTTTGTAACTAGGGAACAGAAACACAAGTTTATCAGGTCTAGTAAGGTATGCTAGCTTCCAATGCCTTCTATTGAGCTGTGCTGTTCTTCCCAAGAAGGAAATGTTTATCTGCTCTTGCTGAGTTTTGACAGTTTTACTCTGGAAATTAAGGTTTCCAGGAAGCAAAGAGGGAAATACATACAGCTTGTCAGTGAAATGTGACCAGATAACGCTGTTTTCTAGTAGCTTGTTGGGTCAGTATTAGCAGTGAGAACATAGCCACCTCTGGGTTGTTTCTTCTGGTGTTTAACAGTAGAAGCCCAGAGAAGAGGAGGAAGTGACCTGTTTCCCTCCATGACATGATCATGTTAACAACAGAAGCAGTTATGAAGTTGCTGTTTGGATAAAATCTTCGTTTCTCTTATTTTCTTTTTCCTTCAAATAATGAAGGTAACTAGAAATGGATCCAAGCTTGAAAATCTGGAGTCAAATTCGTATTCTTTTAAAGCTCTTTACTCTTTGGCCTTTACTCTTCCAAGGTGCAAGGAGCAACTGTGTAGCAGCCTGCCTGCTTCCAGTACCATCACAAAGATGTAATAGGGATGCAGTGATTTCCTTTCAGAGTTCCTCTGTAATAAAATCTTGATCATCTACCAGCCTGGTTGCCTTCTCAGGATTTCAGATTCACAGAGGATATGATAAAAATATTACCTTATTAAACTAGAACATCCCCAGAATTTCAACTGCTTATCAAAGCTATGGGATCCTTTGTTCAGGCTTTGCCCACAATCAAACCCATACAAGAGAATTACCACTCTTCTCTCAAAGCAACACTGTTCTGCCTGAACAGGTACTTGTGTGTAATCACCACTTATTGCTTGAGCTAAGAATCAAAACTGGACGTCTCTTTAAAAGGCAAGACAATGCATCAATGCTAAAAGGCCTCACCGAAACTATTTTAGAACATGTGATTAAGGCAGTTCTTGCCCGCTCCGTATTAGCCAAAAGAACAGTAAAAAAAGGCAACAGGTTTTAGGGATCAATGAGCATTATAAAAAAGGCTATGCCTTGATATAATTTGCTGTGGAAAGAAAAAAGGACTGGGTCAAACAACCCACAAGCTGTCTGCCTATCATTAAAGACAAAGATTTCCAATTAATTATTTTTCATGTAGGTAGAGTTTTGCTTATTATTAAATATAGCATATTCACTGTGGTGCAGAAGTAGTTTGGTTGGCAGTTACTTTACATTTTAACAGCTACTTTTCTTTCATTTTCCAGAAGCATTTTCAAGTTGGATGTAAGCATACAGATGTGTATTTATATGAGACCTTTGGTAAATTTAATTTGCTGTTGTGGGATTTATTTCTCATAAACTGCATTTCTAAGAAATTTGAAAGTGAACACGATTCGTTTGTTTTGAACGTGACTGGAAAATAGTTTTCTTGCCTTGGTTTTGCAGGTGAAAGAGTTAAGACTTTGCCTGCGGTAGACTTATGAATGTTGCTGCAGGCAAAAATTAGCTTAGCAGTTTTTGCTAACTCCATCCTTTTTCTTCTGAACTCTGCTTTCATCTAGCAGAACTGTAAATTGTGACCCAATAGAGCAGGTAAACTGAAGGTGAAAGAGAAATGTAATGTGCTGAATCACATGGCTTCACTTTCATGAAGGTAGGAAGATCTCTTTAAGAGCAGATCATAAACAAGCTGAAAATTGTGGGGGTCAAAACCCTGTAGAAAAAGTAAATAACTTTTTCCCTGCACTGTTTTTTTTTGGGGGGGGGGGGGTTGGGGTTTTGTGGAGTTTTTTGTTGTTTTGTTTTTTTTTTTTTAAGTAAGAAGAAAAAGTAATATTCTTAGTTAACCTTGTGCCTTGCTGCATTCAAATAACTGCTTATGAAAATTACAAGTAGAATCACCTAGTGTAGATTTTATCCATGGTGCTTAAAGTTTGTGGAAAAACCCCGGATGTTTTCTTTGCCTTCATAGATGCTGCTCTGAGGTCAGGTGGAAGACCATTATAACTTCTCTTGCGCTGCACAAAGCTGTTTGTTCTTGAGCTCTACATTGAGGTCTAATGCAGGAAAAAATCAGTAAGGCTTGGACTTAGAATCATAGAATCATTTAAGTTGGAAAAGACCTTTAAGATCCCGTCCAACTGTAAACCTAGCACTGCCAAGTCCACCACTAAACCACGTCCCTGAGTGCCACATGTACACGTCTTTTAAACACCTCCAGGGATGGCGACTCAACCACTTCCCTGGGCAGCCTGTTCCAGTGCTTGATAACCCTTTCAGTGAAGAAATTTTTTCTAATATCCAATCTAAACCTCCCCTGGTGCAAATTGAGTCCATTTCCTCTCATCCTATGGCTTATTACTTGGGAGAAGAGACTGACATCACCTCGCTATAACCTCCTTTCAGGAGGCATTCAGTAAACTGCACCGTAAGTGGCATTACATTTCTGCTTCTGCGGTCCGCAGACATCAGGAGAGGATTTGTGACTGCAGTGCAACATGCCCTGGTGCTGGCAAGCACTAAATAGATTTCAGTTTTTAACTCGTTACAAGTATACCTGTAAAGAGTTTGAATACTTGTGCTTTAGATGGATAGTTTGTATTTCAAAGGAAATGGGGAATGATTAAAGACTTTAGGATCAGATTTATGTCTTCAGCTTTGCCATTTGCTCTGTCAGTGACCAGGAATGAGACAGTATGTCTCTCGTTTGTCACAGACTATCTCTAGTTTTGTATTCAGAGCAATTTTCTAAGTTTATTCTTTTCAAGTCTGTTCTTTCCCATCTGACATTAAACAAAACTTACCTTCTCTGCTTTAAAAAATTCCTTTCCTGTTCCTGGGACTGACCTTCTGTCATTTCTTATCTGGTATAGGTGGGATCCCTGCTGCTTAACTACTCATCATGACATCTCTGTTCTCCCACTTACCAGTTTTTTGAAGTATCTTGTATTTCTTCCAGTGTAGCTAATGCCAGTGCGACCAGGTAGAGTTCCAAAAAACATCATTAAAGCTTCCCTCTGTTCTTCTTCCTATCATTCCTGACAATGCTCCTCAACCATAATGCTTGTGCAAAACTTCAGAGAAGTTACCTGACTGGTGTAATGAGTTCAATGGTTTTCACTATGATCCATAATTTACTCCCTCATCTGTCTTTCTCTTTATCATCTTTTGCATAATAGGGCAAAGGTGAGTACTTCCTTTTACTATTTTATAGTAATCACAGAGTCTAGGTAATCTCTTTGTGTAGATGCTGAATGACTTGGGCAGCTGGTGGCAGTGATAAACCCATGATGTTCTTTGCAGGTGTTCTGTGCTCTTTCGGATTGACAAGAGACTTTAATTTTCTCTCCAATACAGATATTGGTGTGTTTCTGTGTTGTCAGAGGCTCACCATTTATGTGCTGGTTCTACTCTATTTTTACAGCATCAACAACAGAGATGCAGGGCTAGGAGACTAATATACTGTGAAAAAAGCAACCAAATAGAATCAGGAATGCCAGCTCTTAATGTGACATCATTACTGATGGGGGTTACTTCTCTTTGCCATATGTGATTGCTTGCTATTGTTGGATGTGCAGAGCTCTGCTTTGTGCTAAACATGTGAATGCCTCCTGATAGCTGGGAGGCAGAGGCTGTGGCAAAGCACATTGTGCATCTTCAGTGTTTTGCTGAAGGTGTACTGGGGCACGGTCGCCTGCCCAGTGAGACTGGGGCTGCTGTCCAGGGGTTCCAGATGGATCACTGGTTAAGACTAGTGTTTAATCACGATGTGATTAAAATAAATGTAGGATTCGGGGTAGTTTTCTACCCCAGGCTGGAACATTGTCAATCTCAACCCTATCAATTTCACTGTATTTGGGAGGAAAAGCAAAAAGCCGTGTTGATTTTCACTGACCCTGAATCAAACCTTAACCTGGGCATGAAAAGTCTGGTGGTTTGATGGAAGCCCTCTATATGTTCCCTTACTGAAGGGAGGAGATCTATTCTGATGTGTTGAATGAGATTGCAAATATTAGCACTGCTTTTTGACTAAATCTTTTCTTTTAGTGTCTCAATATGTTGGATTTGGTTGAAAATTGAATTTTTAGCTGTTATGTCTTTATCTCAGTTGGGCTACTTCATCATTTGCTGCTTAGTCTGAGTGGAGTAGCATGATTGCTGACTGATTTGAGCTCTTGTCAGTGGGAGTCTTTCAGCCGATATTAGTGGATTTGAAAAAGGTACATTATGTGCAACCTAAATTCTAGTGTTGGCTGCCTATGAAACAGCTGATTTATTTAAATATCTTTATTGTCTTTTAAGGGCCTTAATTCTGTTGTCTCTATTTGTTATTTAAATCTAATGTCTTGAACCTTGTTTTGACTAGTATCTGAACTCAAATATCCAATTCTGTCAAAAGCCTATTTGTCAAAAAAAAAAAAAGCTTTTCTTTCTGTAAAAATGCTATTAAAAATGCCTCCTACTTGTTCTCAATCTGTGTAAATATTTCAAAAAGGCTACTTACAATATACATCAAGTTTATTATTTTAAATTAGAGCAGTTTTCTCCTCTTTTTTGAAGACAGAACACTTTCCAGGTTTTGTGTCATTTTGTAATACCTGATAATATTGGTAGAAGAACTTGCTATTTCTTGCTCACAGTTTTCTCAACTTGTTTTGTTTTACATTTTAAATAACACTGTGATCTACTGTATTGAAATGCTCAAACTGTTTCTGTAATGTCTTTTCCTTATTTCTACCAAAATAATTTCATTGAAAGCTTAAAAAGATAATGTAATAGACACTTTATAGTAACATGAATATAATTAAATAGGAAATACAATTTATTCCTGTTAAAAATTGTGATTATTAATGGAGTTTTTATTGAAATTAGTGAAAGATCATTATTTTACGTTTTCCTGCAGATGTTTTATTTAATAGCCTAAAATTCTAAACACAGAGTATGCTAAAGACAAACCTTATGCATTCTGTAGGTTTCAAGTAAGAAAGTTTGCTTTTGTGCATTAAATTCAATAAAACTCAAATTACTGTATGAGTAATGAAACTAAAATAGAATAAAAGGTATTTACATGTAAACTATGAATATTCACGGAAAAAAAATTCTTAACCACTTCTGTTTCAGTAGTCCCTGTATACTTTTAAAGCAGAGTCATCAAATGTCCACTCTCACTGTTTCAAAACAATAAACTGAAATCTCTCCTGGGCCTACATTTTAGTAGTCAGGTCTGTACACCAATCACTCTCTCTGGGTGCTGCTTCTCATGAAGACGTTAGAGGAGGTTTAGAGATCACAGGGGACGTTTAGTTAGAGCTGTGCATAATGATTCTCAATTAGGTCAGGTAATGGTGGGTATCTGCATTCTGCAGCAAATGGAGCTTGAAATGTTTTGGGGATGGAAGGTGGGTTGAATTTCTCCATAAGATGCTTTTGGTGAAGTTCAGGAAGGACTAGAGAAATGCTACTTCATGCTCGCTTATGTAATCAGCCCCATAAAGGACAATATTTTGGGGGGGGGGAACCAAACCAAAAAAAACCATTTGGTTTTGCATTACAGAAATACAAAAGTGCCCACACAACATGATGACCTCTTTTAATACTTTGATTCAGTTGTATTGTAGTTGTATGTTGTGTGCACCTGTGTTAATGTAGTATAAAATACTTGACTGCATGTTTTACTAAGCGTTTTGCTGCCTTCTCATAATCCTATGTTTTCTTAAGAATTAATCATTTCTGTGCTATTTATGCGCAGTTTAAGGATTATCATAGGTATTCCAAAACTAATTCTATTTTCTATTCATATGACAAATGGATTAAGAATCTCAGTTATGAAAAATAGTTGTTAGAGTCCAATTATCATTTGGTTGTTAATGTTCTCAAATAATAGGATGCTTTTGTGGTAAAGAAAGATGCATTCCATCTGCAGAAGCTGCATAATTTTTCAGACTTCTTAAGTGGAGGTTTAGAAGTTTTCCCATAGAAAAGACTAATTTCTCATAATAGATTACATTGATGTAGTGCATTTAATCTGAAAGCCTCATTGCTTTTATAAGCATCATTATTATTCTTTATCTATATTACAGTAACATCTAGAATCCCCTGCTGACATCAGTTCCCTTTGGTGCTAAGCGTGGTGCAAAATACCAAATGAAACACATTATCCCCAAACATGCTAATGTCTGAGCACACATTCTGCGTACATGCTCTGTGCCAAGGAATTACCCTGAACATGAAAATCCCTTCTCCCAGGTGATGGGACTTGTCGGGCTAAAGAGTTGCAGAGTCCTGTGGGAGAGGCATTCCTCCGGGGAGTCAGAACAGAAGGAGAAAGTGTAAGTCTTGAATAGAGTTGCCATAGGGCAATATGCTTGGGAAATATGGATCTAGAGGAGCTTTTTCCACATAATTTGGAGTGAACCATTATAGGCAGATTTATTAAAATGGATTACTCTCATACAAACTGAGATGGTTAGAAATGGAATATTTGCATTAATTATTTTCTCTCCAAAACCCCACCCCTGAAATTAATTGATACTTCATGGTACCTGAATATTATATCTATACATACGATACAACTAAGTATGTTAAGTTCACTGAAGAAAGGAGAGGATCTGCTTTTTTTCCTGGCAAAAATCCTTAATATTCTTTCAGTATAACAAAGGAGTATTTTAGTAAGTTGGTAAGCAAAGTTAGTCAATTTACTAGTGCTTTTCTAGAGCTAGTATTTTAGGTAAAAACATTTCCATCAATTTAATAAGAAGTAGGAAGCATACCTCCTTGAGGTTTATGCATTTTTACACTTGCAATGACTGCTCCCTGTTGTCATATAGTAGAAGCAAGCCCTGGACTATGTGTGTGTTGGCTGCTTGAATGAGCACTGAAAATTCAAGGTCCTGTTCTCTTTAGTTTGCTCAGGAACCTGATGGTAATTTTTAATGGGAACGTGAGGGGATCTGTTCTCTACTTTGAAAGCCCCTACAGTTTGTCGTTGGGGCGTGTTGAAAGCTTTCTGAGGCCATTAATCTATCTGGATGGAGATCAGAGGCTTTTTTTACCTTTTTTTTTTTTTTTTTAAAGAAAACATTGTTCAGATAACTGTGGAATTAGTGAGAATGTGATTTTGTCTCTCCAAATAGGCAAAATGGGCATAAACAGCCTGCTGCAGTGGGGACCTGAAATAACTGTAAGCTCTGTTTTTATCTTCATGAGCTACAGCTCTTTGGTCCACTTGAACTGGGAAGCTGGGGTCTGTCTATGGGCTTGTGGTTGCAGGAAAATTTGTGTTTATTAGTGTACTGATATAATTCTGTCTTCGCAGCTTCTAGGAGAGCACTATAAAAGTCTCTTCTTTCCTGTTTATTTTAAGTCACTGTGGAAATAACTAAGGCTATTTTGCCTCAGAATGAAAGCTTTCACCTGGCGAGTTCTAATAGTATAATTGGATCATTAGAGATAAGCTGCAGGTTATGCCAGGGTCTCGTCTCTGCCATCTCTGGCTGCAGAGGTGCTCGGGATCCCCACTGAGCTCTGTACCCGTGCTGTTCTGTCCACAGCACAGCTGGCTCTCAGGGCCTTGCCCTGGGGCTTTCCCAGAGGTTCTATGAAGGGTTGTGGGGGAGGGCAACGGACAGCCCTTCCCATAAATTTTGAGAAAGATTTTTGTACTTTGACTCCCACTTGACAGAAGAGGTTTTGGCTCACACTGATCGGGTTTTACTTCAGCAGGGAAGTGGTGTTGTATGCTCACAGTCTTTGGGTCCACAGCTATGTGAAGCAGACCCAAAGGCCCAGGGATCTGGGAAAACTGTATGTATATTTTAAAAAAAAAAAAAAAGTACGGTTTGGGTTGTTTGGGGTTTTTTTCCCCCCTCTGAAATGATGTAGAGAGAAATGAAAATATTTGCATGTCACTGAAATTTTTAAAGAAATGCAGTGGACTTGCTGAAAATTGAAATTTTATTTTTTAGGCTTTTTACATATGTTTGTAAATGTTTTGTCATTTTATTTTGCTATAAGTTTATAAATGGTATTTTTGAAGTTTAATTACTATTTGCATTGTCCAGGTCCAATTCATAAAATTTTATCCCACTTTCCCATTGAAAAGACAAAGAAAAAAAAGAAAGAAAAGAAGGGATAGAAGTGAAATTAAAAGGGAAAAATAACTTCAGAAGTGAATTCAGGTATAAAGTGTTCAGGCGTGAGGGTAGGCATGAATGGGGAAACATCTGACTGCTTTCATTGGGACTGGGGGACTTTGTAGTTCCCTGTCTTGAAGGTGGCTCCAGTATTTCTACAATCCTACTCCAAAGTGAACATTTGCTCTTACTCTGCTGGTAGAGAATTGTTGGTGCTGGTAGAGACTGTTTAGCCTGTAGGCAGTCTGAGCGAGACATATTCTTGTCCTGCAGCCCCTGCTGCAAGCACAGGTCACGAAGGTGTATCCAACCTTGTTTTAAATAAGCCAGCTCAACTACCAGTAGCCATGTAGCTATGACAACCCTTACCCTAGGGTGGCTCCTTCGTTCTCTGGGTCTGTTTCTTTTTCTCTTATTTATTAATACAACTATTTCCCTCTTGTCTTGGACAGGTTTTATGCCGCATAGTTTGCTTTGTGAACAGTATCCAGGCTGATTAGTTTGAAGCTATCTTGTCTTTCCTTATTCATGCTGAGTGGCATATCAATACTTTTCACAACAGTCAGAATGCTACTCTTGCTAGATGTTTGTAGGAAGTGGATGGAACATTTTAGGGTTGAAAACAATACTTGATTGTCTCCCATTTCTGAAGCACATTCACTGTTTATATATTCAAATATTCGAAGACAGTGACAGGCAGAGAGAGAGCCATCTGTGTTGTGTTCCTTAAGGTATTCATAGAGCTTTAAAACTATTGACTGGAATATTAATATGATACATTCATATGTTGGTTTTCTGCTGTACATTGACCAAGTGTCATGACTATTTCATGCAATTACCAAATGTTAGTGACTGGCAGATTGGAGAGAGACCTTATTCTGCCCTAAGGAACTTGATATTAGTTTCTTACATTTAGGGCAAACTTAAAAGACAGCTAAGCCAAACGAGCACCTCACTCCTACCCAAAGGAGACATCCCACTTCCTACTCTGCCCAATGCACACGTGGCCCTTGGTGGTGCTGGCTGCCCACTCCTCCCTTTATCCTTTGTGCTGGCTCCAGCCCTCCTTGATTCCTTCGCTGAGCTGATTCAACCTGGCGAGAGAAAAAGAGCAAGCGAATAGCTTTCTGTGAGCTTAAGCTTCATTGACTCAGTGCAGGCTTTACCAAACATTACCGACGTGCTGGGAAGCAGGAGGTTGTGTGCATAGGAGCAAGGTGAAGGGGGATCTCCCCATTGTTAGCAGCTTGCCTCTAGATCACTGCAAGCTGTAAGAGGTGGCTTGAGTAGCCAAGCCTGAGGGCTTTATGTATTGTCCACAGTACAAAGCAGATGAAGGGCTGAAACGTGATTGTGTTGGTACTGCAGAAAACAGACAAAGCAGATGAAAGCCTGAAATGTCGGTCCACCTGTTCTTCTCTTAAAATGTTTTTTACTTCTCCTTAAAACTTGTCAGTATACAGTTTTTACTCTGCGTGCTGAACAGAGAATGTAACAGTGGAAAGGAGAAAACAGGACAACTTGCAACTGCAACACCACAAACTGACTTTCAGTATTACTCTTCCTGCATGTGCAGCCGATTTGTCTATTAGCAGGGATAAGTGAAAAGATAAATGGTTTTCATTTTTTTGCCAAATGCTTGGTTACTAAGTATCTTATTTTAGGATAAACTTTAAGATCTGTTATAAGCAGTTATGTCCTTGTTTTCTTACTTAGCTTAGATGCCTATATGATGATTGTGGCCAGTTAGTCATGTGACAGATCTTGAGAAAAGGGGTTTACAAGGAAAATTCCTTCTGTGTTTCAGGATTTTTCTTTGGGGACTTAGCTTTTCCTGGCTTTGTAACTTTACAGTGTGAACCCTGTTACATGATTCCTGAGGTTTTCCAAGTATTGCATTCTGACTTTCTTAATTTCCAGCCTGTAGGAAAAAAAAGTTTGCTTGATTTATGTTGAGTTTTGCTTCTCTATGTTGCTGAGGGCATGTGTGTCTGAGACAATTACAGAGGTTGTTAAAATAAAGAATCTCAGTTGTGTTGATCAAAGAATAGGAGCAGCTTATGTCTGTTAAAAGATTTACATGACTATAGCTTAATGATCTTTGTGAACAGACCTAAAATTAAAAAGGTTGGTTTAAATTGATTGCCAGACTATGGGTTATGGATATGAAATTTCTCTGATTATTGTTTCTGCTGAGACTTACAACAAAACAATATTTTTTTTGTGATAGTTTTTTATTTTCAGTGTAGTATTAACCAAGAAATATTAACACTAACGCAAAGGAAACCCTTGACACCATAAGAACTGAAATAGGTACTTAGAGAAATGAAAGGCTCCATATTTGAGGCCTTTACTCAAGCTTTATTTGATAACAGTGATTTGGCAATTTCCATGCCCTAGTGTGAAGTCCTAAACCTGTATCTAGAAAATGTAACAGCAGTGACTTCTCAAACAGCTATTATTTGAGATATCAGAAATGTGGCTTAAGATGTTCTTGATGTTGCCACATCCTGTGGCCACTCAGGCGACTGGTTAAAGTTTGGCAAAGATGGGATCTGCGACTCTGTTCCCAGTGTACTAAATGGGGCTCAGACGCTTCCTTCTGCCTGTTCTTGGTGTGCTTTAAGTAAGCTGTCAGAGGCAGGAGGTGTCTTGCATCTTGTTATATGCTTATCAAACCTAGAAGCATGATGAGACCTCTTATCAGATGGTTCATATGCACGCTACTGTAACAATAATACTGTAATAACTAATAATAAAATCTTGTCTCATCTCCTGAAATCCATTTCTCATACATGCTTCTAGAAAATGAGAGCCTTAAAAATCATTCTCCTAGAGAAATGAGAACACAATGCTAATCACATCAAAACAATCTGAAATCCAGTGTTGCTTTCATTATCCTAAAGTCAGCAATATGCTATCCTCATTGTTCCTTTGTATAATGGAATTTATTGAGGCTATTCATCCTTCACACACACTGCAAAAGTGCACTTTGTAAAGCTGAGAAAGCTGTAGAGTTAATAGTGTAATAATTCAGCAAGAAAAACTGATTTGCAAGTGACCCATGTATCAGGCTGTCAATGGTGCTTAAAGGTAGTTCATAAATTCTTGACAAAGAAAGGTGTGGGCTTTGGGGACCACCCTTTTTTATAAATAAAATAGCCTTGTAAGAGTCGGTCACAGGAGCTTAATGCAGAATGTTATTCTTGCATGTAATTTACATACCACCAGTGGAGAGGAGGGAAGGAAAACAACATTTTGCCATCAAGAGCTAACACAAAGATGCTACATTTCTAAGGACCAAGCAGTCTTACTTGAACCTAGACTGTGTCAGAGATGCTGCAATATTCCTTCTGTTCCCTACCAATTCCCAGGGGATCTTGATCAATCTGTTTCTCAGGGTCATCGTTCTTTAGGTCATACTTAAGCATATAACTGCCACCTGGATGTGACATGAGGACGTAATTTTTCTGTTTGCGAGGACCTTGTTAGGTCAGTACTGCTAAGAAAAAGCTGTCTCTCTGCCTGCTAATACCATGTTCAAATTAAAAATGGTCTGGAAAACAGAATTTGCCTGAATAGAAATTATCTATAAATAGTTTTGTTGCTGTGCAGTCTCTAGGCACTTGCTCTAAAGCAGGTTATGCTCTAGCACTCAGCTTGCTGGATGAGAAATAGAGGAGGACTTTTTTCTTATTGGCCAGTCTTTGAATGGTGAAAGGATTGTTTTGCCTTCTTACCTTTCTTTCTTGGGAAGGGTCTGGCAGCAACTGCTGCCCTTACATTTCCCTGACTGTGGGGGCTTTGTCTGTGAGCGTCGTGTGTCTGCTGAGGAGTTCTGAAATGACCGTGCTCTGCTGTCATGGGGTGGCTCTACAGTGCCCCGGCCAGCGACCAAGTTACACAGAAATGGACCTTGCTAAAAACTTGAGATAGTAGTTACTCTGCAGGGATGAACAGCATTAATTTTGCACCAGCTATACATGTGCAACCTGGTGCGTCATATTAAAAACAGTTCTTACTGTTTCTGTACAAATTGAAGGTAGAGGTAGGTTCAAGTATTTAAGGATTATTTGACAAAAACATGTTTCTATGGGCTTAGATTCTCCCTATGTATAGAATGGATACAGCAGCTCAATGATTGCTGAAGTTATTGATTACTGTAATAGCCCATTAGTCTAGAATGTCCCATCAAGTCAATCAGTACCTCATGTGATTTCAGACAAAAATGCTGTGTGGTAGGTTTATACACACTTTAGCAGATTTGGGATGTGTGGATGGAAGCTTTTTTATTAATTTAAAAGCTGATTTCTCTATAATGAAAACATAAATCAGAGGTATGCACTCAAGCGATCTATTCAGATTACTCAACTGAATTTCTGCATTGGGCAGTGAATGATTACAAATACATTTCATAATGCTTCCTACTAGGTTTTTTAATAGAAACAGGAGCTAATGATCAAGGTATAAATGTATGAATTAGACCTTGAATGCATCCCCAAGAAATTTATTGAAGGGCCTAGTGGAAGAAATTATAACTTGTGACACACAGAAAGTCAAATCACATCAGATGTCAGCAGCAGTCATACAGGAGTCCAAGAAATTGATTTTCTTTAAAAGGATTTTTATAATTGCCCTTTAGAAAATGAGTGTAATAACAGTATACGTAAAATAGATGTCTGTTTAAAACAAACAGAAGGCAATAGAAGGGCTTTGTTTTATAATCTGTTTTTATCATTTCCTTATCTTCCACAGCACTGGGAAGGTAAGGTTCAAAAATGATTCCACAAGATGGTCTCTAGTTGACAGTATGGTATTAGCCACCAAAACTTCCTTATTGGTGCTTTCAAGGATAACAGTTAAATGTTTTGCCTTATTTAAAAGATGACATTAAGGTGCTATGACAAACAGTTAAGCTGTCGCAATTAGTAGTGTAACTGAATGCGGCTGTATGTGACTGATGTATTTAAGAAGAAACTGAAATTTGTATTACTCCCATTAGAATCTTAGAATCGTTTAGGTTGGAAAAGACCTTTAAGATCATCGAATCCAACCATCAACGCCACACCACCATGCCCACTAAACCACATCCTGAAATGCTAAAATTCTGTTTTACCTTTGTTCCTTGCTGGCTGTACTATTGTTCCTAGGAAGAAAAGCCTCTGTCCTCACTACTGACCTTCCAAGCTTACTGAAAGGAAGATTATGGAGCTAGTGAATATTAAAGTTTATTGTATTAATAGAAAGTCAGAATCATAGGTCTTACTCAAGCAAATTTACTTTAAAGCATGGAATTTCTTTTGTCTTCATAAAAAGCTGAGTAAAAATGGAATATAGATCGATTACAGACATTATAGAGCAAGGCAGTCATCAGTGGATTTACATTTGTACTCCGAGGTACAGATGCTGTAAGTGTTATTCTTTAGCTGTACTTGTTCAGTTCAGACCTTCAGTAAATCTAGGAGCAATTTATTAAGGTAGCTAGTGGGGAAAAAAAAAATGTTACCATTCTTGACATTTAGAGAAGTCAAATTACAGCACATCAAGTTGTTGCCTAGCAAAATATGCCTGTAAGGGAAAAAAGAATGGGATTTCCTGCTTTTTGTAAAGGGTGTTTTCTGCAGGGTCTAGTGCTAGCACATCGGTGGCTGTGTATTTCCTAATGTAGATACAATCTCCCCTTTGTGGCAGAATTACTCTGCTGTATGTACATAGAAGAGCACACCAAACAGCTAATAGTTCTTCTGTTTTCATGTTTGGTGAACTCCAGGTCTTCACTGGTTTGCTGTTTTCTGGAAGAGTTGTGTAATGCTGAAGGCAATCATTATCATGAGATCAGAATTATTGATTTAACTTCATGTTTAGATCAGTGGTCTCCAAACTTTGTTTGATTGCACACCCATATTAGTTAAAAAAATGTTTGAGCACACACCCTCAATAAATTTATATTTATTTCTTTATTAGTACTACTGTATTAATGTATTATGTATCTTATAAAACATGCAGAAATAGAAATGGAAAAAGGACAAAATAATGCTGAAATAAACACTATTTAAAAATTATTTCTTATTTTATTAATGGTAAAAAAAAAATATATATCTTCCCCCACCCCAGTAGATCACCTTGCCCATCCCTTGGGGGTGTGCACACCCTACTTTGGAGGCCACTGATTTAGACCCTGTTCAGAAAATCATATTCCTAACTCCCACTGTCTTCCCACTGTGTCCATAAAAGCCCCCACATCTTCCTACTTCTGAATAAACCTCGTGTCTTTCGTGTTCATCTAATAACAAAGGAAGGATGTATACCAGCAAATGTTTGAGAATCAATTCTTTTTAGATGTCCAGGGGATTTTTCTGTATTTGATTATGAGACTGAAATGCATAATTGGGCACTTCAGAAATATATATTTGCTCTTTACTTTGTGGGAGAGTTTCCTAAAGAAATGTTTTCCGGTTTTAAAGTGTTCATTTTGAATATTATGAAAATCTATTCAAAGCTGTTTAAAGGCTTACTAATTTTCAAATTAAGTGAAACAACTTGTTCCAGGTCAAATTATGTATTTTATGTAGAAATATATTCTCAGTCCTTATGAAAAAAAAAAAACAAACAAAAAAACACGTCTACAAAAGGAAATTATGTGTAATAAACCAGTTTGCTGTTTGGTTGAATGAAACAAAACACAGTTTGTGAACTTTGAGGTGATTCATAGTGCTGCCTCAGAGTAAAATCCCCAAACGAAATTAAATTGCATTTGATGTTCTGGTTGTACTCTGTAATTTCTTTAAAAATATAGTTGATTAAAAAGGATTGAATGGGAAGGCAGTAACTTGGGTGGGATTCTCTCTCTCAAGCTGGCTGAATAATGGGTATTTTGCCTCACTGGAAAACCTAAAAGCCGGGGCGGGGAGAAGGGGTGATGGAGATGAAGCCAACATAACATGAGAGTTGTATTGCTGGAATAGGAGAAAAGAGGAATGTTAATTTGATGTCAATTTTGTAACAATTTTGCTTTTTTCCACTCTGTTTCTGTTTTCTCTCAACAAAACTAGTTAGCACTTCTGAAAGAAATATTTAAGTTTTGAATAATCAAAATGTTTTCACTACGTCATATTTCTCTCCTCCTCCTTTTTGGGGGGACTGAAATAGCCACCTGAATTAGCAAACAATGTAGGATTTGGAGACTGATTTTTTTATTTTTTTTTTTTTTAAACTAATTTCATTCAGATCTAGTCTTTGTGCCCATACCAGGCTCATTGTACTATTTAAAATGCTTAGAGCTCCACGTGGCAGCTCAAAAAGGACATCATAATCTTCTTGAGGAGGCTTTCCTACAAGTTGGTGCCCTTGCAGGCAATCACAGGCTGTTTCCTAAGAGACTTTGTGCGGCCCCCGGGCAGGGTGATGTGGGTGCCTAGCCCAGAGGCAGGGGGAGAGCTCTCCTGCAGCTGGACAGGATGGGTGGGGAGTTGCCATGCACTCGTCGTGTTGTACCTGGCTTGTTGCAGTTTTCATAACTGGCCTTATGAGGGATAGCACAGAGCTGCTGTTACTCGCGTCGCATAGCTCCTTAACTCCTTGAGGTTATGAAGTTTTATGCGTTTTCAAAGTGCAAAATCATCCATGGTGTTAGCTGCAAACCATTCAGCAGCTGTAATCACAGTTACATTGAAAGGCTTCCTCGATGGTATGAAACATATAGAAATATATAAAAGAGAGCAGAAACAAGGGAAACCATATAATACTGTGAAATTTTTGCATAAATGTTGGTCACGGTAGTGAAATGAAAAATTTTGTTTGCAGCTGTTACTTAATCACCAGCTCAAACCATTCAAAGATGAACATCATTGCTTGCATGAGGGACAACTTTATTATCTGTCTCTAGAGCAGCTAAGGATTTTTCTGTTGACTCCATTTGGAGCTTTTGTAAAACCTTGTAATGATGAGTCTACACGAAAAGGAGGTGTACAAATTCTTCATAATGCTATAGTGTAAGGAAATGTGTATCACAAACCAGCTGCCCACTTATAAAAGTCATGCAACGTATATAGGATTGTAATCCTTTTAAAAAAAAAAAGTTTGCAAAAGGGGCATGGATGATATATGGTTTAAGTCCTTACGCCACCAAGGCAATTACCGTGAAACTGAAATGTTTATGCAGGCCTTCATAGGGGCATTGCCACATCCCAGTATGATATAAACTGACTTAAAAGGGTACAGCTTCTAATAAAAACTAAGCACCAATATCCTGAACTACTAGAAGTTTTTCAAGGATTTATTCCATTTCTCTGTTTATTGAGTATTCCATTTCTCTGTCTATTGAGGACACCATTGCTTGAAATGCAGGATGAATGCTAAGCTGACCAGAAAATACAGCCATCCTCCAAGAAAAGAGTTACTTTTTCAATAACAAATTGACTTGAAAATTGATTATAAATCCAAAAGAAATTACTTAGTTATGAACTTGAGTTAAAGCAGATTGCAATGTAGTTTGGCTTTAAATAGGTGGCAATACGTATCCATTACACTGTTCAATATGCTAATGGAAAACGAGGTCAGAATAGTAAAGCATCTAATGAACAAAAAACCTTGAGAAACAGTATCTGATCTATGTTTAGCTTTCTTAATTACAGGATAGCAGCAGTGAAACACAGGCTGTCATCAGATAATATTTCATTTAGCAGAAAACAGAGAACTGGAACACTTATAGCGCTAGAAATTTATGCCAGAGTTCTGCAGAAGTAAAAAGGCTGTACAAAACAAAATACTGCACATGAGACTTGAGGTCACAGGAGTTGTATTGTCCACCTGTATGGCAGCCTGTTGCTGCAAAACTCAATAATCAAGTCCTAATAGATGGCCCTGCAGGTTTACAAGGTTGACTTACCAAATGAAGACACAGTAATGAAGAATAATGATACTGCCATTTTCCAAAAAGGAGAGATCAGAGATACGTAGCACGTGGTGTTCTACCAAGAAAATCGCAGGAATGACCGCAGTGGATTGAGACAGATGATCTCCACAGCATAATGCTGTCAGAATGAGCTGACATATCATGTATTTTGTCCCTTGTAGTCACCACACGGATGGCTCAGAGCAAATATCTATCGCCTATCAAAAAACACTCTAGGAAAATTCAAGGAAAGTCAGCCTGGCCAAGTGACAGGGTAAGCGAGGATGTTAGAAATAAGGCAATAACCTTTAAAAAAATTAAAGTACTAGAAAACAGGAAGGATGATAAACTAACCTAACTTAGAGAGCGGGTTGAACTAGATGATCTGCAGTGGTCATTCCTTCCTACCTAGAGTTTTCTTCACTTGTATGAAATGTAGGTACAATGTGGCAGGCCAAAAACCCAACCAACGACAACAGCACAATAAACAAAACCCCTCAAAACTTGAAAATGGTATAAAAAAAGCTGTGATTATTTTTTTTTAAACATAAAAGGAATATGAAGCCTAATGTAAAGGTGTGGGAGAAAAACTTTTTCACATATGATCTTTATGGAGAAGATTGGGGAGCTACCCATGCTGGAAGTGTATTTAAAAGGATCATGTGAATTGGTAGTCCTCAAAAAGAAATTCTGGTCAATGAGATTGCCAGACAAATGCTGGAGTATGTGATAAGAAGTTACCATCAGCACATGTTAGCACCCAGAATGTCTGAAGGATTTCTCCAGTGAAATTGCTGCCTTTGTACCTGACAATGAGAAGGGTTGTGTGTTCAGTCACGTTTCTGAAAGGATTTAGAGGAAAGCCAGGGCACTAATGGCATGAGGCCTGATGTCTGTTGTGGAGGGGGAAAGATAGAAACCATAATAAGAAATGGAATGAATAGACACACAGATGGATATGATACTTTGGGAAGAAGTCAGCACAGTTCTGAAGGAAGGTCAAGCCCCACAAATCTATTGCAGTTCTCTGAAGAAGTAGCTGAGCAAGTGGATAAGATAAGCCTGCTGATATAGAATCAATTTGGACTTTCAAAAAGGTGCTTGGCAAGGTGCCTTGCCAGTATTTTTAAAGAAATTTGGCCACTGTGTATTCATTGGAGGAATAAATAACCAGTCAGGGATTAAAAGAAATGGTCAGGAGATAAACAGTGTGATGACAAAGTTTGCTTATGAGATAATAATGAGGAGGATCTGAACGTGAATGTGAGATGAAATATCTCGTGATACTGAGTGACTGGGTGATAAAATGTCAAATGAAATTGAATGTAAATAAAATGCAAAATAATACACATGAGAGAGAATAATACCTCAGCAGTGCTTGTTTGTGATTTGAACATAAGCACTAAGTTTATAATTGATAGTTCAGAGAGAATGCCAGACTTGTGCTCAGTAATGATCACAAAAAATAGCAGTATCAAAGATCATTATGGCAGGAATAGAAAACAGAATGAAAAAATGTCATTGTGTTGCTACATTTACCCATGATACACATACATTGACAAACATGCACAGTTCTGGTGAAACTAGATCAGAAAGGTGTAGTAAAACTAGAAGTGGAACAGATGGAGGTAGCAAGCGTGATCAAAGACAGAGTATGTTCCATATGGAAAGTGACTAAATTGACTCTTCAGCCTAGAAAAGAGTTTCATGTTCTGTAGCTGAGAGGTGGTTTGAGACGTGGTAGAGAAAACCTCTGACCCTCAGGTGATTTCTGAACCTGTTCAAGACAGTGTACCCACAAAACCAGACTGAGGGGAAAAAGGGTATAGTAAGAAATTTGCACACCTGGTTCAGTATTACCTCTGAGTCAGCACTTTGCAAAGTGATGTTATAGGCCGAGGGGATATAAAGAAGTGGGAAGAAGGGAGTGGTAGTGCAAGAGTGATGGGATGAATGAAAATGTCACCAGACTTTCACGGCCAATTTCTTTTGTTGTCTGAAATGATCAGCAGGAGTGTGTCGCATCCATACACCCGGAGCACATGCAAAATGTGCTCATCTTTAGAAATGAAGAAAAGATTAAATCATAGTCTGCTTTGGGTTCTTGGGATTAGTCCTTTGTGTCCTTGTGCTACCCCAGGTGAGTGCTGCAGGGTGCTAGGTAGCAGTGTGAGTTTAAGGAAGTGGCAACCTGGGGCAGCTGTGCATGTTCTTTTCCAAAGAAATGAGTTTTAGGAATTATAATTAGTTAGAGGGCTCTGAAGATACGTTAAATTTGATTTGCGCAAGCAAAGCCTCATCTGCTTCCCTAAGAGTATCCCTGATTACATGCAGTCTTGTTTTGAAATCCCCATAGTGGGGAGAGGCAGGTTTCCTTTTTGGAGCACAAGCATTAGTTTGTGTCTGATTCTACTACTTTTTTTACTTAGTAGAATGAGAGGTTCAACTCGCTAACAGCAGAGCTAAGTAAGATGGTTTCTTGCTGTACCTTGTCTATTTAAGCTGCAAATGGAGTTTAGGGAGACAATGTATTAATTTTCCTTTCTTAGCATGAAGCTTTCTTTTTCTTGCGTAATAGTGGTGCAAGCCTGACTTCCCCTGTCATTTAAAACAGGCAATGACCTTTTTGTGCTTTGGGGTGCACAGGTACCTCTTGTATTGTTTGATTTCTCCTTGAAGAGGAATAGTAAAGAACACAGCTCCAGCTGAGACATACTGAACCTGTGAGTTTATGATTCCATCATGGGAAGGAAACGTGTCATCTTTTTATGTTGTTCTTTTTATGTCCTTGAACCAAAGCAGAGTCTCAGCATGTAGAAATGGTAGCTGTGCAGTGTATATAGACACAGTTTTCACAGCTAAATTCCTATTGCTGTAAGGGAAAGAATTTCTTAGACTACTTCTGTAAGTTTTTAATAAATTTGGGTTTGTCTCTCTAGTGCCCATGAAGGTTACTGCTGCTTAGGTAATTTTTTTCTCTCTCTGGTTTGGTCAAACCACTTCTTTTGGTCATTTTATTGTCTTGGTATGAGCCACATTTTTTGCCTCATTAAAATGATACCATTCTCTCACGTACAAAATGATGATTTCTAAGTGGCATAAACCTTTCATGCCAGGCCCCCACCTACATGTTCCATTTCGAAGACGCCTTTGTCCCTTCTGCCCTACTACTCCTCGCTCTCAGGAGGAGCTGCTCTTTATGCTTCTCTCCTTGATGATGGCCATAAAACAACTTGACCGTGATGAGGCTGTTGAAGCTCTGGGGGTGTTGTCTGCAGCGCTGAGCTTCAGTATAGCGTTGCATTGTACTTCCCTGTTGGTCTGTTTCTATCTGTTGTCCCATACCATTTGTAGAGCAAAGATTGGATTTAAAAGGGAGTTTTCGTCTTTGCTTGCGTAGCACCTGGTGCTACAGTGCAGGGTGCTAATGAGAATGGTATTGTAATGGTCATAGTATGACCCAAATCCCTTGGACTTCACTGGGAATGTTGCCTAGAGATTTAGCCATGTAACTGACGGTGCTTTCCTAGCTGTTTTTAATTGTGTTTGGTTAAATGTAACTTGTTAAAAGAAGTAATGAGGTGAATGCTTAAATGAGATTCAAATGGGTAATAAACTGTCCCCAAAAAGAAACTTGAAAAGGGTTGAGGAAAAACGACCCTCCAGCCAGCACAGAAGACTGCATCAGACACATGGTAAGGACAGAGATCTGATCTGTCATGAACACAAATGTGGAAATGCATCAGAACCATGTAATAGTAAATAGTGAAACTATACACCACTGAAACATACTTAACACTAGAAGTTTTCTAGACCAGAAACTGTTGTCTCCTGCCATGTACTGTCATTGTATGAAATGGACATCTGCCACTGGGCAAACTGGAGCTGTGGGTTTTTTGGCTACTGAGATGCTATGAAAATGCCATCTGGGAAGCATGAAATTAGATATGTTTGCCAAGTTGTTATTAGAGTAACTATATTGAAACAGCATCAGTATTGGGTTTTGCCTTTTGCTACTATTTACGTTGAGCTGGCCTTATTACCACCTTAAGTCTTAGAAGAGTACAGACAATGTCAGGAGGATTGGGTGTGATCTGTACTAACCAAGATGTTTATCTTCAAAATCTGGTACAATGCAACGATCCAGGATGTATTCTGATAACTGGTGCTGGCGTCAGTGTGGACATACCAACATTTGGAGAAGGGGGTGGACAGTAGGAAGCAGAGTATCTGTCCTTCTGTTAATAGATGTGATCCCATTTGCTCTTCTTCAGCATCAGTCAGATGGTTTCCTGAGATTCCTATGGCAGAAACATTTCCAGGGAAGCAGGAAGCTTTATTGTACCACTGCCTGAGAATTCAGAGTCCTTTTAATTTACACAGTTGACAACAATCAGTAAAGGCTGATTATTATACTAGATGCTATGTATGAACCACCTGATGGAATGCTGAATGGGAATAAAATTATTATTTCTAGCTAAACTTCAATAATTCTGGGGTAGAGAAAGTAACCGTGTGCATGTGTGAGAGAAGACTGTTAGTACTAACCAGCGCATGATTGAGTCTCATTTGAGACACCAGTTGCTGTGTCACTGTGGGCTGTAACCCAGTGAAATAATTCAGCCTGGAGAGAGGGGAATAACTTTTCCTCTTCCTTGTCCAGAAGATAACCACCAGTAAAATGGCAGTGCTTTTTTTAAATGTTGGTTGCTAGAAGGTTTTAAAATCTCTGGTGTGGATTTTTTTCCTGACCTCTTACGGAATTACTTTCTCGTGAACTGTATTGACTATCACAAGAAGATCATGACTTGGCTAACAATGAAATACCCGAACAAAAATACAGCATTACTATGCCATAACCCTTATGGATGTGCAGGGAGCATCGGGGGCTTCTCTGCTTGAGCTGGACTTTTGAGTTTTCTGAGGCACGACTAGATATGCTGCGGATTCCTCAGTACCAAGCAGCAGAGCTCCTGGTAGTAGAAAGAACAAGGCCTTTCTTCAGCTCAGATGTTCTCAGGAAAGCCTATAAATAATTTATAGCTGCAAGTTTCTTTTCTAAGAGTGTATCAGCCAAAGTCACTCTTTAATCTGAAGTGTCTCTGCCTTTGGTGGAGTGTACTGGTTGCATTTAATCCACTAAATGGTTGGTTTGGTCACTTTCTCCCCCCCTCCCCCAAGTTTTTCAGTTGCCGACTACCAGCTCATTTAGAACAGTGAGGCAGAAAGGTTTGTTTTCAAAGTACTTTAGTGCCAGGAATAACTGAAATTCTCAAAGGAAAAACAAGCCAATTATTAAAATTGTTTCTATATAGGCAACTAGATTTAATTATTTTTCAATTGATAACCAAGTGACTAATTCAGAGAAATACAAATCTCAAATTTCATTAAATTTCAAAACAAATTAAAAATTCATTTTAGATTTAGAAATTCAACATTACAATAATTCTCTGTAATGATTTATGAAAGCAGTTCTGCATTCTGGTTCTCACCAATGCAAGTTCTGCATATGTAGGAGGGTTCACCATCAAAATCTACAGTTGAAATTGATTTTGAAATAAAAAGAATGTTTTTATTAGTAGTGTATCCCATATAAAGGAAATTAAGTAAACAAGTGATGAAATGTGTTAATATTTAAAGAACATCACACTGATGTGCCAAGGCTTATAAAATTGTGACATGGTTAGATTAAATACCTTGAAAAGACATGTATCATGGAAGTTCCTTCACAAGCAATGAAAATCAAGAGCAGCAATTTAAAATTCTGGAAAGTCCAAGAGTGGTTGTGTTGAACTGAGGTTGGTTAATAATCAAGATCATTGGCAACATTTAGTAATCATATTTAGGGAAATAGCATTGTATAACTTAATGCAAATACAGTGAAAATAAGCTTGCTTACTAACGTCAGAATTCAACTTTATCTAGGGATTCTAAAGAAAATAATCAGAATAAAAATTGGTAACAAAATAGTACACTTAAAATCAGTTAACGGCTATTAAGGAGAAAAATAAAAGCCAAACCCAAAAAACCAAATCGCTCAAAGCTCCTCTTCATAATATTTATAAAAGCATGTGAGAAATGCTTATCTGTAAGCATATGTCTCAATGACTATTTCAAGACTGATAGTTACAGATCAAGGTTATTTATGTACATGTGCCTAGCTGAGGGCTGCTGCAGTAACTATATGTATAAAAGTTGAGGGTATGATAATCACATTATGATTTTCTAAATACCACTGTGTAATATGGTTGGATCTAACTTTAAGAAAAGAAGTTGTTGAAAGGTAAGAAGAGAGTTTAACAGAGTAGTGTATGTGATTTTCAGATTGAAAGAACTAGAAAGGAACAATCAGAACATTGAAAAAGACTTTATTAGGGTACAGTGAAGCATTTATGTTAATTTATTCAGTTACTCTCTTTCCATGGACTATCTATATTTCCATTTCTGGTTAAACTGAATGTTGCCTGAGCTCAGGAAATCCTTTCCTGTCTTTATAACAACATGTAATCAATGTCTGAAGTTTTCCTTGGAATGTCTTGTGAAACTGAGCTGTTGTACAGATGGTGCTGTTTACTTCTTGAATGGGCTTTTGGGATTGTCTGGTTTTATGGCCAGTAGCAAAAGAAAGTAAAAGAGAGAAATTGAAATGTTGTCATTATTTCTCACAGATCTACTGCAAAAAGTATCTGAGGGTATGGGGTGAGAGGAGAGAAGCTGGAAGGAACAGATTTGGTTTCCTATCCATAAACTCAGGAAGTTTCCAGGCTTAGAATGTCTTTAGAATCGTGTCTGAAAGGATTTGCAGTGGGGATGGTTGGCCTTTGGGGGCTTGAGGATAATTTCAAAGTTAACTGTCTTTGTCACTGTAGGTGTAGATCACAGAAAAGGTTGTCAAAGGTAAGTCACATATAACAATCCAGTGTAAGCCTGGGCAGAGAGAATACACAATAAAATAAAATACCCACAGCAGAATATTAAAACCAATTGTAGTTTTTATTAGTTCACTATGACCAATGCTAAGTTACCACTCCAAAGTAAAAATTTAAGGATGGTGCTTGAAAGTATGTGACATTCACTCATAGATGGAATATTTCTGTAAGTAAAAATGTGTAGCACATTCAAAATTGGTGAGGCAAGGTATTCTGGAGTTTATAGGAAACATACTGAATAGTATAGAACAAATTAAGGCAGGGAATTACTATCTGTTTTAATGCTCATCCGTGAGTAGGGAATGTTTTTATAGGAGTTGTAAAGTGTCTCCCCTTTTCTGAGATCTACACAGATATTCAAAAGTACATGCTGATACACTATGCATTTGTAGCTTCTTACACCATGCTCAGCAAACCAGTTATGATCTCAGTGTTAATTTATGTAAAGACTAAATGCGATATGAAGTATTCCACTGTTCAACCTTAGGCATCTTGCTGGATGCCTAGATAGCTGGATATCTGCAAAGCTAACCTAGGTCTAGAGTAGTGAAACATCAGAGTACCCCTCACAGTCACCTGGGGATGTTGGTCTCTTCAGAGAAGAGCATAGTCCCACAAAATAACAATTCAGGAAAGCATGGGGAGATTTCTAGGTACTGCAGATGCAATTAAACTTTACTGCCTTGTGAATGATGGGCTAAAGCCAGGCTGTGACTGCCATGGGTGGCACTGAATCAACAGTTAATCTGCCTGGTAGGAATTCTAGATTTCAATCCATTTCTTGGTTTATGGAAGAATCTTAAAAATCTTTAGCCTACTTTGCATAGGTAGCTCCTATATTGATGAACCCTAATGTTATTATTAGGAATTGACAACTCAGTGTTATTTAGAATAGGCTAAATTTACCAGTTTGTCTATTTCCAATGATTAAATGCTGTTGGCACAGAAATCTGAATTTATGAGATGAGATCTTAATGTTCTCAATATTCTAGCAAACCCATAAATTGAAGACAAAGTTCTGAATTATATTTTAAGTAAGTAAGAAGATTTTTCTGTGGAATCTTTCAACACTAAGTTCTGATTTTTTTCCATTTCACGAGGTGCTTATGGAGATTTGAGTAATACCATCTTTTGCAGCGGGTAGTTTGGGGCAGTCCCTTCTTTCTTTTAATGATACCATCTTGCTCTCAGTGAGGCACAAGTGTTGCTTCAGCTTTCCTAAATTGTCTTAGAGTTGGAACTCTGTCCTGAAGGTTTGACGTTAAGAATTTTTTTGTCTATAAAAGGCTCTGAATTAGAGTATTTCTCTCCGACTGATGAAATAACTCACTTGTAAGAAGTAAGTAGGCATGTCTGAATCAGTGAGGAAAGAGAAATGTGTTTGTTAGCTGCTAATATTTTGATGAAACCTAGAAGTACCACAGATCTGAGAAAGTAGGGAATTTCATAGTCTTAAACAGTTCAATGGATCCTTAGGCCCAGGCATTCCTTTTGGTATGTTATTTTTACAGTGAACTGCACCAAGGAGATATTCCAGTCCCAGGTGTAATTGATATCTTTACAGACCTTTTTATTGGACAATCAGGTCTTTGACTGCTGGTGATGACTTTAATAATTGCATGATTCAGTTGCCTCTGCCCATTTTCTGCCTGTCAGGTAAGCTGCATTCAATTTTAGAGAGGTTTCAATTTTCCTTTGTGTAATTCTTGTTCTTTATTGAAATTGGTTCAATAGTACAGATATATAAGGTGTCAAAATAGGAACTTTACATAGCAAAAAGGGAGAGGAAGAGATTAATTTCTTCTTAGATTACAAAATAATTGGAATTTTATGGGGCAAGAGGAAGATAATGTTCTTGTTTTCCTTCCATACAGCACATAGGCAGGGTTTTTTTGGAAAGTAATAAAGATGATTCATATAGTTGATAAAAATCTGTCACTCAGGGTGCAGGAAAAATTACACTAAATTGGGATTATAATATTTAGAGCCCATTCCATTTCAGATCATACCTAAATTATAAAAAAGTGTTTATAATATGATGAAAATTTTTAAAATATCTACTTTAAATTTTCTTTAGTCAAATATTTATGTGTAAATAAATGACTTTAAAAAAACAACAAGGCTCAAAAGTAAGCTTTTTATAAAGAAGCCATATTTCAAAACAAATCTTACTGTCTTTCGTATCCCTCTTGGAACTAAATGGTTCCACTTCTTCCAATCTCTCTTCATTTGCCCTTTTCTAGACAGCCTGTAGCTCCCCCCGGCCTTCAGTTTATTCATATTTTTTGATGCAGTATTCCAGTAAAGGAATTCCTAGTCAAAAAGAACAAATACTTTGTCTGTATACTAGCATAGGCTGCCCCTTTCTCAGTACTCTCTAGGTGAGATTTACTTTCGAAAAAAGCACAGCCTTGCTCATTTATCACTAGCTTCCAGACCTGTTGAACACCTACACAACCAGTTGATCCATTGTTAATTTTTCTTTTGACTAATTTGATACTTGTTGTTTTGTAAAGTAAAATCAGCGATGCTAATGCTGCACATGTCTAACATTAAGCTTCATGTCTGAGAATGTTGCTTAAAGGTTACCAGTCAAAAATTGACAAGTTTTTCCAGCCAAACTTTCAGGTTTTCATTTAAACCTGCAACACCTGATTTAGTAGTAAATTAAAGAGTTGTTTGTTTGTTGTTTTTTTAAAACTCAAAGTTAAGTATGTTCTTAAATGCTTTGCTGATTTGAGACCTGTAAGGCAAATAGATCTCTGATGTTGTATCACGGGCTGTGTTCAAAAAAATTATCACATTGCTAAAAGCTACACTTCAGGTATATGGATAATGCTTCAAAATTGTAATTAAAAAAATCTTTCTCATATTTTAAGGACTTGCTAAAATAGTGCTGAGGCATTGTTATTGGGTTTAGTAAATTTCTGTCCTTTTATTCAGTTTCTGAGTAGGCAGGCCTGAGTGTAATAATACATAAAGAACAAGTGACTGGTAGTCAGTAGTTGTTGACTGATCTTCACTAGGGCAGAAGAAATATTCAAACTAGAACCGAAAACTATCCATGTGAACACAAAGCTCTTGGTGCAAGACACTCTGTTGCTATCATTGGTACTGAGAGCCAGAATCCTTCAAGCCATAGTCACCCTTCAGGAAGAAACTGCATTCCTAACCCTGTAGGGAGCCCTTCAGATGACAATAAAGGAGTAAATTATAGTGGTGGACTCGGAAGACTCCAGTTATGGTCAAATATTTTAAGTATTCAAATAGCTTGCAACTAAACAAGCATTGTTCAGACCGACCACTGGCTTTATTTCTGGCTGGATTTTGGAAATGGAATTATTGGTTGTCTACAGTTTGCATAGAATTTTCATGTTGTCCTCATTTTCTCTGTTTTAAGATTGCTTAATTTTAATTTTGATACTCTGTTTTCAAACATAAGTGAGCGTGATTTTTAGATAGATATTTTAAGTTGACTAATTAATTTGTCGTGGGTAGTTCACAGCCCATAAATCTGCAGTTGCTTTTCAGCATTTTTCTGATTTTGTTCAAACTATTATTTAAACGTAGGGGAAAAAAAAAATCAACATCAACTATTTTTCTTGGCTGGCCTGTTTTTACTAAAAAATGCTTATTTTCCCTTTTGTAACAGTTTTCCCTGGTCATAAGCACTAGAAAATAGGTTTAATTATTAAAAATAGAAGTTTATATCACGTTTTCATAATTTACGAGAAAATTATTGAAGGACTTCAGTTATTTTAAGATCATTTTGATTGCCATATACTTAAATTTTCAGTGACACTTGTTAGATATGACTGTCAATTTACTGTCTCCTTTCCCGCAAGCTATAACAAAGATACGTTAAGAGCTCTTTTTACTTGTCAGATGAAAAGGCAAGAGTGTATTTTTTTCAGCACCAAAAAAAAACCCTCAAAAACATTTGAGGGTGGTTTTTCCCACCACATGTAAGGTATTTGGTTTTTTGTCCTCAGTCTTATGTAAGTAACTCTGATAAATCCAAAGAGACTTGGACCAAACTTTCAAATAACATTTTGTCACATAGGAAGTGTCAATGTGGAGAAAGACAGATTCAGAACGTTATAGTCATGTGAAAGCTGTGTGACATTAAGAGTCTCTTGGCATGTTGTACCATTAAAAAAAAGATGGAAAAGAGAGTTTGCAGGAATAGGTTTCTTCTTGTACGCACAATAAAAGGTTTGAGGAAGGGGAATGAAACAGGAGATAAAGAGTGGAAAGAGAAGACTATTAGAGTAGAGGAGGATTAGGTAAAAGAGAATATTACGGTGGACTAAGAGAAGAAAAAAGCATTTGCTTTTTATATGCTGAACTTATTCTGTGTGACTTAATAGACTCTTTACAATGAATGTAAAGTTAAGTCAGGAGGTGGTAACTAGTAGACAAAGGGCAATTGTGCAGGGGGAAAAAACGGTATTTTACTCATCCCAGTTCAAAAAGATGAGTTTCCAGTTCTGTATAGCTCTCATTTAGTTAGTGTTTTGTTTAGGTTTGTTTTTTTTCTAGAGTAAAGCTCCATTACAATATAAAGAGGAGTATTGGTGGTCTTTTGATGTGTATGTACAGGGAAATTCAACATTAAGTTTCTTGTTGATACGGAATGGTTTTGATTTGATGTTTTGTTGTTGTTTTTTTCTAAAGCAAATTGTGCCTGTTTGATACTTCTCCAGAGAACAGTTTTTCTGGGTGGCAGACAACCCAGACATGTGCAAAAGACAAGTGCCTGGTGCAGTCATCTATCAAATCCAAAACATTTTTCAGGAGTACAGGAAGGTAGAAGTGTCTTGGGCACCTTTAACTTTGAGATGTTAAACCATTATCAGAAATTTAACCAGGCCAGCTCTGCTTGCTCAAAATCTAGCCTGAAGTTTCTCTCCTCTGTGTGTGAAGGCAGCTGAATATGTTTTTGTTCCCATAACCTGTGAGTCACCTAATGAAATACTCTTACCATTTCAGTTTGCAAGAGGTTGCAGGCAGGATAGGATCACAGCATAGTTCAGGTTGGAAGGGACCTCAGGAGGGCTCTAGTCCAACCTCCTGCTTAAAGCAGTCGGCTCTGGGGTCAGACCAGGTTGCTCAAGGCTTTATTCAGTCACATCTTGGAAACCTCCAAGGATGCAGATAGCACAACCTCTCTGGGCAACCTGGTGCACTGCTGGGCTTTCCTCATGGAGGAAAAAAGGCCTTGTCAGCCCGTTTCTCCAGCCTATACAGATCCTTCTTGACACCTCATTTTGGTGTTATCTGCAAATTTCAACAGCATGTATTCTGTCACCTCTTCCATAGCATTGATAAAGATGTTAAATAGGACAGGTCTCAGGACCGATTCCTGCAGTGCTTCACTAGTCACAGGCATGCAGATAGAGTACATCCTATTTACCATCACCCTGTGAGCCTGGTCATCCAGCCTTTTTTTTCAGTCCATCCTTCCAGATTGTAATGACCTAACAAGAATAATGTGGGAGATGGTGTTGAAAGCCTCGTCAAAGTAAATGATACCTATTGCTCTTTCCTTATCCACAAATGTGGTCATTTTATCATAGAAGGTAATCAGGTTGGTTAGGCATGATTTATCCTCAATAAATCTATGCTGACTGTTCCCAGTCACCTTATTCTCCTTTATGTGCCCAAAAATGTGTTCAAAGAGGACTCACTCCATGATCTTCTGAATGATTTATGTTGTCTGGCCTGTAGTTCCCCACATCAACCTTTTGACTTTTTTTGAAGACACTTTCTCCAGTTGTTGGGTATCTCTCCTGGTCTCCATGAATTTCTAATGATGACAGAGAATGGCTTTTCGGGGACATACACAGTTTTCTCAATATCTTCAGATGCAACTTGTTGGATCCCAATGACTTGTAAGGATCAATCTCTCCCAAGTAATTTCTACTTCAATCCTTTTACGTTACTGATAGTTCATCTTCTCTTTGAACCCTTTGACCAAGTACAGAGGCATTTTTGGAGAAGACTAAGGCAAAGATGATGTTGAGTAGCTCAGCTTCATCTGTATCTGCTGTCACTAAGTCATCCGCCTCATTCACCACTAGACCCACATTTGCTTTGTTCAGCCTTTTGCCACTAACGGAGCAGTAGGACACGTGTGGTTTGGCTCAGCCTATGCATGAAAATTCCAGGGTTTTTTCTTCTAGCACACAGTTGGCATCAAAGGCTGGTAGAGGCTGTACAGACGTTTGATCTGATCTAGTCTGCTCACGTTAAGCAGTCGTGGCCTCCTATAAATGCCCAGACATTTGGATATGGTGCTGGCTCTCACACAAAGAACTTGGTGTGCAAGAAGCACTATCTGGTAATAAGAGCAGTGAGACTGAGGGCCTGAGCTTGTAAATTCAGCTGCTTTTTTTTTTTTTTTTCCCCTTAGGTGACCAATAAGTAGCTTTGTGTGGTGTCAAAATAGGTTTTGGTCTTTTGCCTTCCTCTCTAGCCTGAAGAGGATTTACTGCGTCCTGAGAAATTTCTGTATCACTTGGTTATTCCCTTCGCTATTCAGGTTGTGAATATGAACTCAGAAAAGCCCAGATATTGTGCACCCTGGTTTCTGTCCTGCCTCCCAAGGGGGTGCCACTCAACTTACTCAGAGTTCAGATATCTTCAGTATAGGTACTGGATGGAGGTGAGGCACTGATATCTTATTAGAAATAGATCTGGGTAGAATTAGTCCTTTTACTTGGTTGAATCCAGATTTGTTAACTGTATCAGATTAACTTTTAACAGTTAAGGCCAACAGTTTCCTGACTTAAGAAAAGAAGTATATTTTATTTTACATATATTAAAATTTTAGCCATCAGTACAAAGACTGGAAAACTTGAGCTTTACCAAATGATGTGGCTCTAAGGGTCTGATATTTGAAAATAATGAGTTGTAATTGTGTTAGTTAATAATGAACTGTAACCGACTTAGTTTCTACGAACTATGGGACCAGTTCAGCATCTAGCTGTCTAGCAAAGCTCTGTTGAATGTTAAGAGCGTGACTGAATGCTGTATGGGTCCTGACAGCGATTGTCTTGCATAACTGAAAGGCATTCCTCCTGCAAAACATGGGAGAACAGCCTATTTGGCCCCGCAGCAGAAACGGTACTGTAGCCCCAGGCATTTTTCTGTAGCAATACATGTGTTTACTGAAGCAATAATTTCATGAATGAGACGGACAAAGAACAGCTCTGTAGGCTGGGGATACCGAGGATGCTGTTGTGAGAGACAGTGTGGTCCTGTGATTGCCGTTTCCTTGAGATCCCCTTGCCCTTATACACCGGCACACCCAGCCCATGCCCTGAGGCCGGACAAGCGTGAGTCTGAAGGTTCGTGGGCAGCAGAGGACACCTAAGCTCTGTAGCCTGTATCTTGGGTGCACACCCTGAAATAGCAACCGTATCGGTCGCCTCCAGCCAAGGTTAGCCCTCTCATTCCAGTCTGTTTTATTAAAGATGTTCTATATGACTCAGGAAGAGTTTGTTTTTCTCAGTAAAACAGGTAACAAAAGCTTTTACTTTATTGAAATTTTTTTTTTAGTTTGGGCAAAAACCTAAAGCATCTATTATTTGCATGGATAAATTATTTGCATAGTTAGTTTGATGTCTGGTTTTCAATTTTACTTTGTTTCCTGACACTGAATTATTTAGTTTAATAACATCAACAGTTTATTGATGTAGTTTTTGGGCATTTTAATAGATTTATGCCAAGCATTGTGAAAGCAGAAGAAAAATTACTTTCTTTATGCTAGTTACAGTTTTAGTAAGGTTACTTCCATGTTTTAAAATGAATTCTGAATGTAATGAAAATAGTTGTTCCAGTTTCTTTTTCACCTTTTTGTCTCACTTTTTTTATAATTCAGTGCAATTATTTCCTAACATGCTGTAGGATGTAACAATTACCTGTATGAAAAACTAGTATTTACAGCTGTAATTTCATGGCTTTAAGAAAAGAATTAAAAATGGAAGTGGGGGGAAAAAGGCATAGGCTTTTGTGTTCTAGGGAGACTAAAGCCCGGCTCAGTGAGTTTGGGAAAATTTCTTAGTCATTGCATTTTAAAATCTACACTTAAGATCTGTAGGAGAAGTGATGACAGTGATATATTCTCTGTATCGGAAGAGTGATTTCCCTTGGTTATGAATGTGTCCCTAAACTAATGTAGGAAGGCACCCTGTTCTATCATGCAAGGACATTGTTTTTGAGCTAAGCAAGAGGCAAGAAGAAATTCTGATGCATAAAATTTTGAAGTGAATTATGAGCTGTGTGATTGCAAAAGTTAAAGAGTTAAATTATTAAACAGCTATTCAAAGATAAGCCAGTAACACAAGCGGTCACTTACTGTGTATGTGAACCCGTCTTCCTAAAGTCAATCTCATGCATAATGAACATCTTTGAGGGCATAATCATAAAGCACAATGAGTATCTCTAGGTATCTAAACATAATAAGAACATTGTGAAGTAACATTGCTTTGTGTAGGGAGAGATTTTGCTATTTGGAATTCTTCGTTCTGTATTTGTGATTCTCATTTGAAATTGGCTTTCCTGAGAGTGAAAAATCTGTCCCTACTGTTTTTAGAGTATACTTTGTGTAAAGTTTTGCTTTGGATAATTGGAAATTTAAGAGTCTGTGAGTGTATGTAAGAAAGTCATGCATACTGATGGAAAGTAAGTAACCTAGCCTATGTACTCGTCTAGTTTTTTCATAACCATCTGTAATTTCAAATAAAACAGTTCAGTATCAAGTGAATCTAATTGATGAGAAATAGAAATTACATTCTATGTAACATGAATTCAGGATAAATGAGTAAATAGAAGAAACGATATATGTCCTGCTAAATTCTAAGCATGCCAATAGTATAAAATATAGATTCTGCTCTGTAGTATCATTCCATTATAGCTTATTTTTTTTCAGCCTCTGGTAACATCAGACATAGAAATACCAATAATTACAGTGAGTTTGTCGATTTTGGTGAATCAGCCATGGATTATTGAGGTTCCCCTTGGGGGAGGAGAAATCCATGAGGAGACGATTATGAGAATTTCTTATAACTGAGATAGACACCACCATGTTGGTGAGAAGCAATGCTGAATCCCAAGAAACTCAATGCACCTTTTTCCTTAACCTGAGACATCAGTCAGACAAAACTACAGTTATTCTTTTTTTTTTTTTTTTTAGATGATCAAATATCCTAGAATACAGCAATTTCCACACTGAAAGAGTTTTATACAAATGTTCATGACCACTCTGCCTCCTAAAATGACATGAAGCACCCTGGTTCTGTTTTGTGATCTTTCTGTGATGAAGGAGATATTTTGTCAGTATCTTAGGTTCACAGAGCACATGCAGTTGCCAAAACAAAATGATAAAATCAATGTGAAAGGTATTAGGTACTTCTCAGGGATATTGGTCATCTGCTTAGTTTTCTTCTATTTTTCATTTAATTTTCCAGAATTGAAATTTTTGTAAAGCAATTTCATATCAAGTAGAGGCATTTTAATAGGGCTGCTGTTATACTTACCTGCCAGTGTATCCTCTAGGTATCGATGAGTACTTTATTAGCCCTGGATATATATACCGTAGCATATGAGACTTTAGAAAGGGAGGGGGGAAAAACAGTAAAGCTTAGCACAAAATGCAATTATTGTGAAAAAAGCTGAAGGATTAAGGTGCATTCCAGACCTATAGAAACAGATGATTTTTTATTCAAGAGAGAATGACAAATTATTTAAAAAAAAAAAAAAAGCTTTGTACACCAAACTTAAAATGTTAAATCTTTCCTCCAGACTGAAAGATGATATATTCTTTCCTTTCCCTTTGAAATCAAAGTTACCCCTGATTCCTAGTCAGTGAAGTATGTGAGTGTATATGTATTTCTTAAGCATGTTTAAGTTAATCAAAACCACTTGGGGATGCTCAGAGCAGAATAGGCGCTTTATTTGCCTTTCGGAGACAGACCCAAGCATTTTAAAAATGATTGTGCTATTACATTTGGTTTAAATATGCATGTTGATTTGAAAAACCTGTGGTTTTCTCAGATATTCTTGTGAATAAATACTTACAAAAACATAACATAAATGTTAGTAAATACTCAACAAAAAATAACTACCTGAATTTTTGCTTTTTTAGTTACAGTACTGTTTGATAGCATTTGAGTTAAACTTCTGCAGCCTGATTTATTACTATGGTAACAAATATCTGCAATAACTGATGTACATGGTAGGAATAGAAGAATTATGAAGAAAACCTGCTTAGCTTAAATATTGTGGATCAACTGGGATAGACTACTTTAAGATGAAGCCTTAGCGCTATCATTGTACATCTGTTTTCTGTGTACAGACTGTGGATATTATGTCTTCTGCATATGTCTTCAGACTTATTTTTTGGTGCTGAGTGAAAAATGCACTACACCCAGAGACTTCCCCTGTACTTTCAGAAAAATGGAATTCCTCCATCATCATTCCCCTGACTTTTCCATCTTCATGTGTCATTTTTCTTTCTTTTAAAGAATAGCTATGTCAGATTTCCTCTCTCCTGCACCTTTGTGCAAAGGGTTTTTTTTTTCTGGTGCTTGATGTAATTGATAGCATATATAGAATTTATGGTATTGGATTCTGAAAAATATTCTCCAGTAGGTAAAGGGAAGTTTCCACAACATTTACCTGGTGAGCTTCAGAATGAGGATTATGACGAACATGAGCTTTCAGCCTGGTAACACCTTTCCTTTCTTTGAAAAGATGGGAGGTCAGTTAGACCTGCCATTGCAGGGTATGACAATTCAGAGTCGCTGGCGGTGACAAGCTGTTCCCCTGCTGGCTTTCCCCCGTCAGAACGGTTCTGCCTTCCATATGGGAAACAACTCATCTGGAGACCTGGTGTGTGCTAGTCCTCGTAACACTTCAGTTTGGTGGAAAATACATCCAAATTCCCAGGACTAGTTAGTCTGCCCAAAGTGGCAAGTACCTGAAGAGGATGCACACATTTTTTGTGTTGGTTTATTTACCTGCTTTATGGCTCCTCAAAGTCACCTGAGAGTACTCTCAAAGATGAGAACAGATGGGATCCAGCAAAGCAAAGGGTTAGGTTACATATTAGGAAAAAGAAGAGTAAACCAAGTTCTGTTTAGCATGAAATTTCTCTTTAGTTACCTCCTGTCTTTTTCAGTGCACTTGGGAAATTGATGATTGTAGTCTGCCTTTTCCTTCCAGTCTTTCTTCCCACCAATCTCCTCTGAGTCATATTTTGTTCCTTAACCAATACCTTTTTTCTTCCTGAAGTGTCCTCACTTCAAATCACAATGTTTTCAAGAGTATTTATACCATTTTATGAGTCATATGTTATAAAAATATGTTTGTACTTATCCGTTGAAACATTTGTTCACAGTTTCTCCACTTCGTAGTTCTGATAGATAAGAAATTATTCATATAGACAACAGATTTGATATTTATAGTGTTTTTGCAAACCACCCTCTTGAATCCGCTATCTACTATTTCAAATGCTCATGTTGTCCTAAAGGATGCTCTCTAGAATGGATGGGTGTATCTTGAGATTCGAAATGTGTCTCCTTTGTGTGGTCTTTGTTCCGCATGCCGAATGGCTAGACTCTCAGCAGGTATGTTTAAAAATATTGTAGTTCAGTTGAAATCAATGGAATTGCAGGTCGTCTTAGTTGCAGTTTTGGCCTAAAACACAGGCAAAGTGAATGCATGTCTGTCTGGTTCAAAAACATTAAAGGTATTCCTGCAAAAAGATCTCTTCTCTAGGGATCTAATGGATTTATATTACCAAAGTGGGGTTTTTCTGCAGTCAGAAGGAAGATAACAGAGTTTTGGAAGCCTTATTTTAATACTATCAGTGTAAATACAACCTTTCTTTTATCATGTTCCAAATTCTTAGAGCAGCTCTTGCCTCTTTTTGATGGCTCCAAATAGCTTTAGTCCTGAGACTAAGATCCTTTTTGCAAGACACTCTGAAAGCCTATCAGAAAGACAGGCTTGGCCCTGTGGAGCTTCCAAAATGAGGGGCTACCCTATAGCTCACTTCATGCTAAATGTTGTTATTTGTGGTGCAGTTTTATTTGTGGATTTTATATGTTTCTAGTCGTGGGAATCTTCTTTGCCTTTTTGCTTTCCCCAAATATTTCTTGCCACTTTTGTTCCTCCAGGTTGTGTGTGAAAAACTGGCATTGGCAGGGTTTTGTGATCCAGGACTTTAATTAGAGCCATAAACATCAGCTGCCATGTGCCATGTAGCTTTCTGAGCCCTTTTCACAGATTGTGCTGAGAAGGAACATACTTGGCAAATTCATCACTGGCACCTAACATTCTGTCCTCATTTGTAAATGGCAACTATCTGTAATGCATTTTTTTTAATATCTCTATTTTTATATATGCAAAACAAGTAAACAAGAAGGAAATGAAGGAAGTAAACATTAGCATTCCTGAAAAACACGCGTGGTAACCTTGGAGACAGAAAACCAAGGGTGCAGAGCTGTTAATTTATTTTTGAGCCGAAGTGCTGTAACAGTCTATTCATACTTTCTGTATAATGCAGACTTCTGCATTTCAGGAACAATAGAAACAGTAAGCGTACATCTTACCCGTATAGTTTTAAATATGTCTCTAGGAGAGGAGAGACTACATGTGATTTTGAAAGATCGGCTAGGTTTCCGTGCTTGTCGCACCCATCAGGTTGTGACTCAGGCTGTTGGTTTTTCCTTCCATTTATATGTGTGGATTTAACTTGAGGATGCAGACTGGTACCCCATAGTCAAAGGCATGTTTTCAGTTTTGGATACAAAAGAGGCTGTGTTGCTGTAGGGAAGAGAGATACATGCTATCCTGCTGCTTTCTAAAACCAAGGAACTACTGCCAATCATTTTTGCAGAGTATTACAGATCTATATTTCTGATAATATCCAGAAGAGAACAGTTATGCTTTTTAATGCTTATTTCATAATTAAATGCTAATTGCTTTTAGTCGCTTCTTACGGTGCCTGGGATATTTAGAGCTAGAAGTAGTATTTCTGATATTTCCATGATAAGAAAGGAGGTTTGGACTCTGTACTCCTTTACTAACTGTAGCCAGTTGTGAGTTTTTAATGGCAGTGTCATAGCTGATCTGTAATAAGATGAATGAAAATTCTTGAAATCTGCAACAGAACAAATACTGTGCAGCTCTATAAATGAAAAGGCGTGTCTAAGTCTCTGATGTGTTGGTTATGATACGGAAGCATGTCCTTGCTACTTCAGTCCCAGGTTTTTTCTTACTACATTTAATATATTTACATTTGCTCCCACACTTTCAGCTTTTGATATGGAACAGATCTGTGTAAGTAGACATTGCCAGGGGCAAAGAGAGAGATTTGATAGCTAGATTGGCAGATGATAAATTGTTTCTCAACATTGCCTGCATATCTACTGTCAGGGCTATTGAGGATATCTAGCAAGTATAAAGAACTGCGCCAAAACTGGCAGCCATTATTCAATCTCACCAGGGCAAAACTATCACTGAAACTAATGGGAGTTTCACCTGATAATCAAGTCTGAGATTCAGTTCATAACTGATAACATCACTCAAGTACCTCGTACATCATATCTGTATGCCTGTGACCTCATCTGCTTACACCTGAGCAACTCATTCACCTGTTGAGAGGTGTACATATTTCTTGATTTCATAATGCTGTGTAACGAACACTTTTTTGTTAGAAAGATATTGAGCATTAAAGCTGGACTTCAAAGTATTTCAGCTCTAAAGATGAACTCTCTTCTCATGGTAATTTTAATGGTAAGACTAAATCTTCCAGTGCTGCCAGAACTAGGTGCACTCCTTTCTAATTTGAGCCTACAGAAAACACAGGGTCTTGCAGAGGGAGGAGGATCTTTCTACAGTTTTTTCTCATTATGATTTTCCATTTAATAATTTTTTTCTTTCAGGAAATCTAGCTTCCTTGCTGACTTGAATCAGATGTCCTCTTTGTTCTCTTATGGCTTTCAATATATTATTAACAAAAATTATGAATGAAAAAAAAAAGTTTCTTCATCTCCCACTCAAAAATGAAAAGAACATGAAAAAAACCCAAAATCAACTGTTTTCCTGATTTTCTGTTTCTGTGACTGTTATGGAAAACTTGCTGGGTTTGGGTTATCCCTTTTCCATCCCACTTCGCAATTCCTTGTAGCATTTTTCCTTTGTTGTTCAGCTCCACCTTTATATAAACTAAAAATAATTGAGTACTTTTTGATTCATTTTATTCTAGTGCTATTTGGGATTGTAGCAATTCTGCTGTTTGTCCATCCTTGTAGACAGCAATGTATATTGCCTTTTTTACATTTTCAAGCTATCATCTGATTTGCAAACACTTCAATGATTTTCTCTTTATGTACATGTTTGAGGATTACAAGGAAGACTGGAGTCATTTTTTGAAGGGACATTTTACCATATAGAGCAACACAACCTGGTAGTTTAATTTTAATTGATGGCCAAATGGGCTGGAAAGTAAATTACCCAAAAGCCTAATGGAGGCAATGTTTCTCTGTCTAAATGCTAACACAGGAATGAAATTGAACTCCCTATAAAGAACTAGGCTTGTTTACAGTAGAAAATTCTGCTTTAAAAATAAAAAGCTTTGTTTTTCCCTGCTTTCTGGTGAGTGCTTTTGGATAGAGAATCTGGAAATATACTCAAGTCAATGGAGAAAATTACCCAAATGCTGATGAGGGCTCTGACACTCCATCTTCTCTTCTGCATCTCTTTACATGGATCTTTGAAGACAATGCATTTGCCTCCACGAGCTTTTCCATGTCATTCCTCTAGACTGCATCTCCCTCTGTCAGCCTGGCACTTAAGAATAAGTCAAAGTGGAATGTTTCCTGTCTGCACATTTCTAAATTGCTAGTCTTGAGTTTTAAAACTGGAAAATGTAAAAATTAAAGTGTTAATGTTCCAAAAATATGCCTTAGTATATATGCATGTTTGTAATTTTTTCCTCATCTGTGAAAGATCATTATACCATTCTCCTGTAAGTGTGAGCTGACCTCTCTCTAGAGCAGCAGTGTACCCTGGAAGTGAGGCTTGGGGTCGAGTCTTAGAGGTTTTGGGTCTACTTGTACTTGCCTGCGGAGTGAGGTGACCAAGCCTTGGCCCACAGAGGTGATTTTCTAGGAATCCTTGTACTGCAGCTATCTCAGTAAAAATACCTTATCTTTTTAAAATGCATTGAGACCTGCAGTTAAATAATACCATCAGACCAGCTTCTCGGAGGTTTTAAGGTAATTCAGATTGGTTTTGGTTTTGGTTGGGGTGGCTTGTTTGGCGTTGTTGTTTTTATTTTTTCTTATTCTGTCTGCGCTTTCTGCATCCTACTTTACACCATGATCTTGTGTCAGGCATATGGTAAAAATATTACAGGCACTGGGATAAATTTTTTTCCAAAGGTGGTGGCCCTGGAATGAAGGTCATAAGGTTGTCTTATGGCATTGATTCATAGAGACAGTTGTTTTATCCCAGAAATTAACACTACAATGCAATTCTTCCAGAAATTGAAAAGTAAATAATCATCTCAAAAGAGGTGATCCAAAGGGGAGGATAAATGGTGTAATGTCTATGGGAACTTTGCACTGGCATATAACCTTCAGGAGAAGACACAGGAAAATGATATAGAAAGATTTAAACACACAACTGAGGCCAGGATCTGAATATGACAGAATCTGGGATAGGAAGAGAGACAGAGAGGGTGGAATTCAGTTCAGCTGTGTTTAGTCATAATTATTCAAAGACTGATACAAAATGGACATTGTGGCTTGCTGGCAAGACATGGATACTGCAATGATTTAGCCTTTCTGTTACTCGTCATATAGAAAAACAAATAGTTTCTTTCCTACTGTGGAATAAGAGTGTCTCATAGGCTATTCTGCTGGAGATGTTTGTGAGGCACACAAGGGAAGAACAGAGAAAATTCTGGATGCAATTTATATTGCACTGTATTTTTAGCATTTTAGTATGTTTTCTCTGTGGTTGTGATTTTTAATTATTTTTTTTTTTGAGGGAGATTGGCAAAAAAAAAAACCACCAGAGAGGAAGCCAGGACCTGTTTCCAGTTGTGATTGAGCTAACTTAACTAGCCAACATTTTTCAGCTTTTGCTGATGAAAATGTACACTCAAGTGGCAGTAAAAATCTTTTAACTGTAAACCTGTAAGTGTTGTTGAAAATGGAAATTAAGGAGACTTCTATGCATGTTTTTAAAAACACACACTAGAGACAGTAATTGTTACTATGGGCATGGGATATGATCTGTCTTTATGCTTCTATACTGAAGAAAAAACACTCCAGAGTGATACCTATGCTTTGAAGTGCTCATGAGCAGAATCTTTCTCCCTGGAGCCTCACATTTTGCTGAGTGAAGTCAACAGCAATGTTGAAGTTAATTACCAGAGTGCAATATCAAATTTATACAGCATTTAACTGCATGTTTAAGGAATATAAGACTTTTAAATCATAACTTAAAAAGGTAGTTAGAAATCATAAGATATTGCATATAACCACTCATCACCATATATACCTTCCAAGTAATGACAATTGGAGAACTGTGTTCATAAACGTGCAGAATAAACTATGAAAGCTGTTCACAGTATTACAAATGCAGAGTTGTAGCACCAAGATTTTCTTCCCCTCTATGTAAATAGCCTACATCTGTTTTACTAGTGGGTTACTAAGAAACAACAACAAAAAGGGTAAGAGTTGCAGTAGGTATAAAGATGTTAGAAGAACCCGCTATTGCAGCATGAGAAGGATGTATTATATGTAAATGTTAATCACATAAAAACATATAAAAATTGAGAGGTAGAACAAAAGATATTCTATATGAATTGTAAAATGCACAAGTTTTATAGTACTGTAAATTGTTTTCAGAGATAATGGAAGCATTTAAGACATACAGATATAAGCGCTAATCATCAAATAAGATCATTGAGATAAAAGTTTTTTTGCTGAACAAAGCTTCATGACATAAAAATACGAGATAAATAACAGACACAGATCGTAAAGGATAATACTCCGAACCCATGATGAAGCTGAAAAAAAGTGTAATGTTTGAATTTGCACTTTCTGGAGCGGTAGGGTGAAAAATGCAAGAGGAAGAGCAGAATGTCAGAAGAGGACCATGAGGTGATGTAGAGGTGACCAAGGATAGGTCATTATTGCATGCGGTTGAATGCCAAATGGAAGATATTGAAAGGGAATCCTTGTACAACAATAGCAGAGAACTGAAAAAAACCAAACATTGAAGGAGGGGTGTTTGGTTAGGGATAGGTTCAGTAAAAAAAACCCAGGAAGTCTAAAAGAATTAATATGCTATTAAAGAGCTTATCAAACTTAAGGGGAATTCTGCTTTTAAACAGTCTCTACTTCTGATGTAAAAATGTGTTGTGAACTGGGTTCATAAGCTCCAATAAAATTATCATAGACAAGTGGAAGAAACTGCAAATCTGTCTAGCTTATCGAATATGATTCAGACTCCTATGAACCCATATTTTTTGAAGACCAAACTGGATAGTGTTTGGAAGGGAAAAAAAAAAGGAAATTATGAAAATCTTCAGATTCCTGTACACAAAGTGGTGTTCTAATTTTTTGGAGGAAATATATTCATCAATTATAAGGCTATTAGATTGAACTGAGTATCTCTAGTATTCCAGGCAAACTGCACAGAACTCACAAAATGAGCATGCATTATTTCTTGATACACAATTTGGAAGAGAGGTTTACTGAAATAACTCGTCCAGATGTACATACTTCTGAACAGCACAAATGATAGAAAAAGAAGAAATGTCTTTCCAGTGACACTCTTCTTGCAGTTATTCGGCACTCCAAACTGCAAAAGCATTTGATTTAGTTTAAAATGCCTTTAGATAGAAATTAATTTAACAGCCTACTTATTTTGTCAGGTTTTCATTATGGATCTGCCTCTTATGTGGATTTGCAAACAGGTATCAATGTATAATCATACTTGTAAAAATAATATTCTGAGCTTTTGTTGCAAGTAGTTTGAAAGTTGCTTTAGTTGCATGAACAGATTCTGAATTGGTTGTTGCAAAGCTCTGGGTCTCTGGCAGAACCAAACTCTTCTGTATGTATTTCCACGATTAGATGTAAAATGGGCTGTGTGGGTAGTTGGTCTCCTGGCAGTATGAAATAGCTCTTAGGAGTATAAATGGTTTCCTTCAGCAACACACAGATTCTAATGGGGACTGAGAAGCTGGTTTATAAAACAGTACGTAGCCTGCTAATTTCACTTCATCATGCTGTTCCTGAAGAGCATGAATCCTGAGGCACTATCTGGAAAGCCCAGGAAAAAGCTTCCAACTGAGCCTTTTTTCTGGAATTTTATCCCTGAAAATGAGAAGGACCAATGTTTACATGTATTTCCAGCTATCTCTATGTGTAGAGTGTGTTTTTGAAAAAATGAAAAGGTAAAGGGAAGTTTGAGAAATTAAAATTTAGGAAAATCAAGGCAAACTCTCAAGGCTCATTTTGATGAAGACTATAAAATCTTCAGGTATTTAGTTCAAAAACCAAAAGCAGGTTCAGGAATGGCTTTTGTTTAAACAAAACTATATATAAAAAAAATAAAAATACCATAGTCCCAGTCAAGACCTATCTTCCTATTCGTAGTTGGCTTTTCTAGATAAAATTAGAGGAATAACAGAGCATCTAAAAAGCTCTCTATGTTTTTAGTAAAAACAAGTAATTAAGATGCTTGTAGTGTCAACATCACCTATTCCCCCAAAAGAAATCTGAAGTTGCCCTTATTTCCCCAGTTAAAGTACAGCCAAAAAGAAAAGTATATCATATCTCTGCCTGCCTTCAGCAAATTGCCTTGAAATATACTTTACTGGTTTAGCAATAGTGGGACTTCATGTCTTTTTCATTAACTACTTTTTCTCTTAAATTCTTTTGATACATTTGTTATGATATGCAGTATGTCACTGCTATTTTAGAAGAGTCACAGAAATCTCTTTGTGGTGGTTTTAAGGAATGTTAAACCCCTAAAGACTCTCTGATCAAATAAGGTCACACCAGCAGTTACAGTGCTGATCAAATGTACTTTTTACATCCTCATCCACATCTCAAGTATTGTATCAGAGGCTGCTTCAAAAGAGAGGAGGATGGAAGTTCTTTTGCAAACTTTTGCACTGCATGTCTACAGGACAAAAAACCTTTTTAAAGCAACATCAGAAATAAAAAATGCTAGCCTTTGCTATGACTTTTCTACTTTATTATTTTCTCTAGTGAAAACTTTCAAATGATGCTTTCACTGACCTCTTTTAACACCTTATTTCTGCCTAAGAAGCTGATGTATAAAAAAAAAAATGTAACTGTTGGATGATTGTAATTCTTAAGTCAGCATGTTCTGTTCAGTTTCACTAAATGAGAAGAACCTTAAATATGCTCTCCCTTCTGTGCCTTTTTTATCATAGTATTAGGATAGGCCTGAAATCTAGCCAGCTTTCCTCTCTTTTGAGGTACAAATCAAAATGAAAACCCACTGTGGAATCTCGTCTTGTAGGCAATGCTCACATATTTGCTATCAGAAAACAGAGTATGATACTACTGTTATATTACTGTTTAGGCTACTGATCAGGCTGCTGTTGTAGATGCCATACAGGTTTGGAACAAAAATTAGATTTCAGACCCAAAGACTATAAAAGTTCTATGCAAATTACAAAACAGTAGTTTGAAACAAAGAAGTGCAGCGTGTCCAATAGATTAAGCAAAATTCAAGCCAAACTGCTGCCAGGTAATCACTGTAATTTATAAATATGTATTCTACAGATAGAGGCACCAACTCCCTGTGTTGAACAGATACTGCAGAGAGCGCACTTTATTCTGGTCCCACCGTTGTTCTTTAGCAGTAGGACAAGAGGTTGGAAGACTCATAGAAAGCTGAAACAATTTTAGATCAACTAAGCAGCATTATTTTCCTTCACAAATGCTATGCTAGATGCAATACCTTTATTTTTTTGTTAAAGAGTTGGAGTTGCAGCCTGTAGGGACCCTAGGAATTCCCCAGTGAACCATCCCATGTGCTCTTGCTTACATTGAGGAATGGCAAAGCTTCTGTAGGAGCCTTGAATCTGGACATGTTTGACCATTGCCATCAGCATCCCAGCACCTTTCACTCCTTCCAGGGACAGAAAATGGTGCTCTTGCTCTCTTCACTGGAGTCATAAAGGAAGAGCGTTTATGGGACTTCTTGAATTGTTGAACATATTGCCAGTGAGTAGCTTGTCTCTAAACCGGTGGGAAATATCCAGTACAAACAGATGGCCAATCTTCATTCAGCTCTATGCGGTATAGCACAACAGTTTTCTCTCTTTTCTTTTTACAGCATTCTCATTTCAATCAGATTAGTGATGGGGATATTCATAGCAGCCTGTGACTGCCTGGCCGTCTTCTGCCAGAAGTATCTGGCCTGTTGCTTTGGATGCAGAGATAAATTCCTCCCCTCTTTTGCTAGACTGCACAAGACAAAAAAAGCATCTCCTGCCAATCTTATTGTGTTGGTATTCAGCTTGTGAGGGCAGTTCTGAGAAATAAAGGGTGGAGAACGGACTATTAGGATGTAGCTATTTCCATTTTTATTCCTGAGAACCATCCTCAGGACAGAGTTTGCCTTCCTGATTGCCTTGCAAGAGGATATACATGCTTCATTAGGTCCTTTGCACTGATATGTAGGGCTTAACCCCAGATACACACATGTCCATGAAAGTGTTGAATGCAGCAGTTTGTTGTGAATGCAACCTTATGTGTACTACTAAGATTTTGCCTGCACCACCCTCCCCCACCACCCCCCCAAGAGCACTGAAAACATTTGATCTTTACTTCTTCCCTTCCCAGCCTTCCCTTTCTGGGACCAGCACTGTGGCGTAATTAGATTGAGGTCTTAGAAGTTTGCTCTACTGTATCCTACAGTATTTACTTTATGTAGTGGAGTGCACGATGTCTGTGTATGTGCAATTGAAAACCCATACCAGCTGCTTCACCTTAGAGGCTACAGAATTCTCTTGGGAAAAGGAGAGGCAAAATCAAGCTTCTGCTAGGCTGTTCTCTCAGATGCAGTCTTAGCGCCCTCACTGTTGACACCCTGGCAGCTGGTTCTACCAGGTATCTCTTTTTCACAACAATTTTCAGATGTTTCCATTCCAAGAAAAAAAATAAACTCTTGAAAACATGTTTACCAAGATTACTGAAGGAAAGAAGATGATTTCAGCTGGATGTAGTCCTTTATTTGCTGTAAATAAATCAGATGTTTGCTACATGAACATCTTGTTTTGTTTCTGTTATTTACAGTCCAGACTGACAGTTAACCTTTTCAAAACTTTCAATTAAAATCCAGCTGCAGAAGTCTTTGCTTACACCAGACTTGATAATGTCCAGGTTTTTTTTGTTTGGTGGTTGGGTGGGGTTTTTTTGGGGGGGTGGGGAGGATGGCATAATGTATTGTATACCTCCTTGTAGTTTTTAGATTACCTGGTCATCAGAAAGACATTTACATTCCTGTTAAAATAAGTGCACTCAGAGGTGCCAACAGAAAGTTATGCATAAGGATATAGTTTATGTATGCAGGTTGCAATCTAATAAAAAAATCAGTCACTTCATGTTCCTAGGTTTGTGAATATTTATCATCCTAAGCAAGTAGCAGATAGAGGCTGGTGCGAGGAAATGGGAGGGTAGGGGAGCATGTCATTATAACCAATAGAAGACAAACCTCTTAAGTGAAAGCAGGTTCTTGCAAATTCCCAGGTAAAAGCTGTTGACAGTTTCCTTTGTGTCTCTTAAGTGGCACTGACCTAAACCAGCCCTGTAAATTAAGCTGCTCAAGAACAGTACATAACAGAACAGACGTTCTGCCAGCTCCTTGCTATTGCCCAGCAGGATCCCATCATTTTCTATAAAAGCAGCTGGGTGAGCTAATTGTGTGGCTAAGGAAGCATCAGCAGGTTGCAAGAAACCATTAGTCACCTCTGCAATATACCTGGTAAATTTTTAGTACGTTTAAGCAAAGCTGTCTCTCTCAGTACTGTTGGTGTAGTCTACAGACAGGTTCAAGGTTCTGTACATAATCAACAGATGTTTGTCTGCAATTAGAAAGCAACCATCTCTTCCAGTACCAAGTCAATGCAGAAGAGCTGCAAGAGTGGAGGCAGGCTGTGCTTCCATTATTTTACTAGGTACCCACAGCATAACACACCAAGCTGATACAGCATGCAGCACATGATCCAGTTCTTTCAAATCACTATGTGCTTTATGAAGTCTAAACGGGTTTTAAGTTTTCACATCAACTGTAGAACAGCAAATGATACCGGGTCAATGATACAATGGCAAGGTTGGATGAGGCACTATCTGGGAGAAACTCTATGGTACAAAGCTAACTCTTCAGGAAAAAAAAAAAAGGGTATCACATTTGAACAAAAAAGTGAATTTACGTTGAATCAGTATTTTAACTTGTGCAGTGTGTTGCATATTTTTCACCTTGTGTAGGAGCTCTAAAGCTGGTTCATTTATAGTTTTGGGTCATTGCTGCTATGTCAAGTGGAAAGTTTTCTGAATTAGTCTTGACTATTGTATGCTAGATAAACCTTTACCATTACTCTTTTCAGCTCCATAAACAGTCAGATGAATCCCTACAGAGATAGAAATAACACTTTGGTCACCTTTGCTCATGTTGAGCAGTACCCGACTCCACGTGGATTTCCCTGGAAATCTGAATCTGCCCAAAAGGATAAGGCAGTGATTTCTGGCAGACTTGATCCGGAGTGAAGAAATCTGATGAGTACCTTCGGACAGGCAGTAGAGGGGTGTCTGCACTGTTCTGCTATTGATGTTCAAGCTGTGTCTCTGAAGGGCAGCCTCAGTGTATCTCATTGGTGTGTTTCATGCTGGGGAAAAAAAAAAATAAAAGAGGTTGTTTTGTATCTGCAAACAATACTTTTTTTCTTTGTTGTATGTTACCAAGACCTGACTGAAGCCTGACATCAGAGTTTTAATCCTGTCCTGCAATTGCTTGAAGGAAAAGGGGATATGAAATGAGTCATGAGAATGGACCAGGGTAGATGATGATAGTTTTGGTTTCCTTCTCATGCTCTGCACGTGGTAAGGTAGGTAAGGAGAATTTGCCAAAGATGACATGCTGAGAGCAGTAGCACTCACCAACAGTCAGCATGTTGCTGTTTTCACAGATTCATGCTCTCAGACTCTTGTGTAGGCAGTAATATGTCATCTTAGGTACACATTTATGTTGTCAGACAAGCATCCAGGAATAGCTGTCCATTTTCAGAGCAATTTTCAAGGCTTGTTACATCCTGTGGAATCCATCTGGTCCATCAGTCAGGCTTGTGGGTAAGGGAATAGCGTTATGGAAAACAAGCATATCAGTTGTTGTCTGTCCTAGTCTATCTGGTGAAGCATCAATGCATAGGAGCACTTGGTCCAGGTAGAGTAGTTGGGGCAATGTGCTGCTGAAATTTAGAAAATCTGGCCAGTAAGTGTATACTCCGCTCGTTTGACTGCCTGATGAAAACAAATTTTTACCGGTGCTGGACTGTGCTCATGTCCTATTTTGAGACCTCTTACTGTTTTCCAGGCAGGGTGGTCTAACTTCTAGCGTGCCTCTGCATAACCTGCTGCGGCAGCTACTACTTGTCACAACTCAGTAATAGCTCTCAATAACTCCAGCAGCTGGCAGTCCTCTCTAGAATTCCAGTGTTGTTTATACTGCTTTATAGCACTTTTGCCAAAGTTGGAGGATACCAGATCAAACAAGCCTTGAAACTTGGTGGAGGCAGGAATTGGAATTTACAAAGCTAAGAGGTTCCCTCACTATTATGGTGGTTTTATGTAGGAGTGGTCTGCTTTCTTCTTATTAAATACAAACACTAGAAATATAGTAAGTGTTCAAGTCACAAATTTTTTTTTACTGCCTTAATGAGAAAGTTATCAGTATTTCTACTTTATTGTATGGCAGCTACATAACAGAAATATTGGCAGTATTCTGCACTTGCACATAGAATGCAAATATTATATGAAGGAGGTTTTAAATAGTATTAAATATTTTTTTGTAGAATTTGGAGAATCCAAACTTAATTATTGGAATAATATTCTAAACAGTCAACCTGCACTCTAATTATCCAGCAGTTCTTCTGTACTCATGCAGCTATGGTGTCATAGCTAAAGAAATAATTTAATGAAATACAGTGAGTGCTAAAATATATATACACATACACATGGCGTAAGTTGACAAATGGGAAAAAAAAAGCGACAATGTAAAAAGCACTTTAACAAATCTTGTTATTTAATGTTCAGTTTAACAATTAAGTGGTCATATATATGTTGGATGTGCTGCCACAGTAAATACTGTTTAATTTTAGTCCCTTAATCCTTTGGCTTCTTACGCAAAAACTAGCATCCCATCTGTTTATGGAAGTATTGCAGATTCTAAACTCGCATGGTGCCTCCTTCTGGGAGTGCAGCAAATGGGTGCAGGGAGATGATTCTTGTATGATGCCAGGTTTTTTTCTTAGCTGTATGATGAAGATACGTGATAGTACTCAAGGCATAGGCTGGCTGCTTGATGATGGTGACATGCTGTGGGGAATTGTTTTTTGAGAGCAGTCAGCCGGTGGAGAGTGCAGGGCTGAACCCTACCTGTAATCCAGGCCCCGTGTATAAAGGAACATATACTCTTATTTTGGGGCCTTTGGTAGAAGTAGCTTGGTGAGCACACTTGCTCCCAGTCTTCCTGCAAAAACCTGTTCTGTGCAGCCAGCACAGCTCTGAAACAGCCTGCCAGTTGCTCTTGCTGCCTCTGCCTGCTACATCTAGAGTACAGCATCGATTTGCAATTACTCTCTTTTCTGCTTCTCCCATGTCTTTCATTACAGAGCACAGACCCTAGCTATAGTAGCATCCATGTGGGTCTCCAGTATACAAAACCAGAATTAATGTTTTTTCTTCCTTTACAGAGCATGGAGGTTCTTTATAGAAGAATCAGCTTGATTAGCTCACTGGTTTTCATGTGCTTGCTTGTTTGCACGGTATGAAGGCTTTTTCTATGAATGGGAGGAATGTTTAGTGTCTGATTTTACTGAACTGAAAAGATTTCCTGTCTGTATAATTAGCCTTATTTGTATGATTAGAGTTTATCCACTAACTGCTTGGGTTTTTTTTAGTTTGCCTTCCCTATACATAGTATACTCATCAGACAGCTCATGTTGGAAAGTCAGAGATTGAACAAGATTGTTGTTTCTCTGTTTTTCATGTCTCTACAAGGAATGTATTTGCCACTGAAGCACTGAATAGTTGAACGTTATCTAAACACCACTTAATGTCAGCATATTTTCCTGAGTGACATAATGATGAATTCCAGAGAAAAAATGTCTTAGTGAAATTTCATCAAATAAATAATCTAGTTGTGCCAAGAAATCCCATAATGACCTCAAGACTTAACAGCTGCCAAGTATACCACTTAGCATTAGCCACTCTTCTTGACGTATTAAAATAGTATACAGTGAACACTGTAAAAACTGCTTTCTCTAGCGCTTAGTGTATCTTTTCTAAACCTAATTCATTGTGTGCAAATGGCACTGTCTTTTATAATAGTAGCTTGTATTCATGCTCAATATTGTTGTTGTCTGTCTCTCTAGCATGGTAAGGACTGTGGTGCATCCTGTATGTCTTAGAGCTTAATCATTCAATTCATCCAGTAAAAATAAAAATAACATTATGTGAACATGCTGGTGAGCGAGAGCAATCAGACTCAGTTACAAAAAAAGACAGTCCAAACTTGAATGTCAACTAGATAATTTACTATGCTCAAAATGTGAAGAATTTAATAATGAACTGTCGTCTTTATAGAGATTTCAAAGATTATATAGATTATCTAAGCATAGCAATGGAATTATGATTATTAGAAATAGCAGAGTAGGGTAATTTCTTCTTAATCCATAAGCAGTCCTGTCAAGCAAAAATATTCACAAGGTTAGTACAGTGGAATCTATTAAGCTAGTGGTTGTGTTGTTTTCTTCTCTTTGAGAAACTAGTTCTCTAAGGCTTCACCATGTGCTAGCCTTCATCCCTTATAATGCTTTGTTATATACCCTACAAGATCTGCATTGGAGAGGACTCAATAATTATGGGAAAAGGAGGCAAACTGAAAAGGTTGCTAGAAGTGCAGTGCAGCAGTGTGGTATCTATGTGTGATCCTCTGCTTGTCTGCATGCGGACACGTGCTTGTTTTCCAAACGTGACCTGCCAGGGCAGAAGAAGGGAATACATCATCTACTTGCTATCAAGAAATGGCACATTCTTTTCGAGTTTTAACTTGGCTGTGTCCTGACCCTGCAGGGCTGTTTGCTCAGATGGGTAGTGTATTAAACAGCATTAGGAGGCTGAATTCAGTGTGGTTGGTTCCTGGCTTGTTAAGTGACCAAATCACTTCTCTGTTCCTTCTATCTGTGAAATGGAAATTACAGAGGAGCATTAAGAACTTTGGGTGAAAAAGTTTGCTCAGTGATGTTATTTGTGGTGTTGTAACACAGGAGCGAAGGCAGGATTAATGGTCAGGTAATTTAAAGACTTACAGAATTTTCTTAACCAAGGAGTGATAGAAGTAGTTTAGATGCAGTAACTAAAAATCAGTCTTTGATACAGCTGTATAGTAATGGTAATAAATAGTGTTATAGAATGCATAAATCATATTGCTTCTGTGTTGTAGTTTGATTTGCATAGCTATAAACTGCTTCGTTATTGCTCAAATCAGAGCACACCTACTCTGTACACTTGACCCTCTTTTTGTTTAAGATGATGTAATAGAGTTGATCTGTTAATATCCTGACTTGTTTTCTACTTAGGTGCATCTAATTGCTACCATCCATTACCAGTTTTTAAATGCCTCTAGATTTGGGTTTTCCACTACTTTTTATAGCCTCATGTGACAAAAAGTATTTCCTCATATTCAATGTTTTCATTTTGGAAAAGCCCAGGTTGCAGTGCTATCCCAGTTGTCATTTCTTGCTAATTCTTTAGAGAAGTATTTGGCAAAAATTCTGATATTTCAGGCAATCTCATAAAAACTGTCAGAACTGTCATTAAATCATAGCTCCCTCTGGAGCATGTCTGTTTCTTTTAGGAACTCTGAGATCAGCCTTTCTGTTTTACTAGACTGAAACTTTTCTTTTACAGCAGACAGCTCCCGAGTGGCATAGCTAGCTGCAGCGATGTATTTTTCTTTGTTAATGCCAGCATTGGAGTACTTCTTCCTCATAAGGGAATAATTTGAAAAATTAAAAAAAAAAAAAGCTTAATGCTTAAGAACTCACACGAAGAACTTCATTGTTGTCGCTGAATTAACCATCCATACATATCACGCAGTTCTACGAAAGAAGGCATCAGTTTTTCCTCCAGACTCTTTGAAAGCGTGGGTGTCTTGAGTAGATGGTCTATGTTTGGACAAGCTTAAGAGGTAGATTTGAAGTCCAACAGTCGGGGCTCAGATTCAAGTGACATGAATAGCTTAAATGTAATTACCCTCTCTAGTCAGACTAGATTGTCATATAAAATGTTTTAAATCAAATGAAACACAGTATTTCAGTGAGAAGGGATTGTCCTTACCACTCTATCACTCTCAGTATAAGTAGTGCTGTGGAAAGTATATTGCAAGGAAAGACTTCTTTCCCCATGATATAACAGCCTTGGCGGCTGCCAGGCTCCTGAACAGCTGATCCGCAGCTAGGGATGTGTTATTTCAGGTACCTATTAGAAGTATATGCTGAAGAAAATGTATTGTGAGGCTGATGCATAAGCTAGTAGAGCAGAAGGAGCTGTTTCCATGGGTGTAGTAACTAGCCTAGTGGTAGTGTTGTCATCCTGTGCTGCTGTAACTACAGGAGTGCTTTGAGTAGCTTTGTCCTGTTGGAGAACTTAATAAGTTGCACATGAATTAAACCTATGGCCAGCTGTGGTTTACGCAGACTTTTACCACTGTAGAAATTCCACAGCAGGGCAAACTCCACTCCAAACGCCAGTTTCCAAATGGGATATCACAGAAATAAGGATTATTTGAAAACCAAAACAGTTCTAAAATCAGAGATGATTTGAGCACAAGTGATGCTGAGTTAAAGCTTTTAAAAAGGCAGTGATGTAAGTACAGCTTCTTTAGATGGCACGCACCTAACTGCCTTAGGGCTGAACTTAGATTCTTATGCTATCACCCTCTGGTTTAGGTAACCAGCTGCCGCAGTCAGAGAAGTGAAATCCTAATAGGACCTTTCCTTCATCTCCTTTCCAGGGCAGTGTGTGCTGTCTTTACGCTTTCTTATTGTCGTTTGCCGAAACTAGAGAATTCTTCATTTCTTCCCGGCAGACGTATACCGAAATGCTTCATCTCCCCTCTGCCCATCAATAATTTCCATGACTGTTTTAAGTGCACTGCTTAGGGTGCTAGTATAGCTTGTTAAAACAAAGCCACTCTCTCTTCCCATCACCACTGTGTTCAGCATGCCTTGAATCTGCTGGTTTATGGCCAGCACACTGCTAGCTTTCTAGTAGTGAAGGGTATTGATTTACATACCCAGTAAATATCTTGTAGGCATTTTTCCTTTTTTAATCATTGTTCAATAAACACAGCTGGACGCAAATAAATTGACATCATAGTTAAGGCCTCCTAACAGCTCTACTCACATCTCCTGGGGCCTTTCTGTAGCCTCTAGGATTTTTATAAAGATTTGTTTCCCCTAAAACCAATTACATGATAATCTAATTATTTTGTTCTAATTATTCTCATAATTAACTTCGCTATGTTTAAAACTTAAAGAAAGAAATGAGATAGACTATACCACTACATCAATCTGAGGAGCGTATCTTGTATTTCTTAACATTACTTCTGATTTTTATTTTATTTTATTGGTCTTGTTGATATGATCAGTAAATGTCATCTCAGCCACTGCCAAATGAAAATAATATTTACTTGATTTTTATTGTACATCAATAAAAAACATAGATGACAGATGAACAGCAAGAAGGAGCAGGCATGTGGTTTTATGCTATTTTAAATGTGGATGTGTTACGTCTAATTTGCTGATGTGAAACAAATATCGATAGGCCTGAAGTGTGTAGTGGAAAAAAAATGCATATTGTAAATTCAGTTTTTTGTCTTAGTTTGTAGACTAGTACTTCCTTAACTATTTCCCTTATACTAATACAGAAGTTCCTGACTTCTCTTTTTCTTTTTTTTAATTTCATTGTCATTCCATATGGATATAGAACTGTTTTGCACTGACAGAAATGCATGAAAATCTCTTTGGAATAGATGTAATATAATTTATTATTCATCAGTATTTTCTGTGTAGTCTTAGAAAGCAAATTCCTTGATAACAGTTCATGAGCACTTCTGTTTGTCTTTCTGCAGCTTTGTGTTTGGTGAGTGGGATGGGCCAGCTGATGGACTTATATGAGTAAACTTTCAGGCAAGCAAATTCCGTAAGGTATGTGAAATATTGACTAAAACACATCTGCTTTTAATTCTTAGAAAGTGTATTTTCTTAAAATTAATATCATTTTGAGGATCAAAGACCTCAAAAAAAATTATTTTATAAAAATAAGTCACCTGAATACTTAGGATACTTCTACAAATAGTAGTAGAGAGATCCCACTGTAGTGGTTCTCAGAATGTCTGAAAATAATTTTTTTTTCTGTTTTGCTCTCACATATATAGAGAGTTTCAAGAAAAAGTCGGAGGGGAATCTATATGTTCCTGATGTGGGATGAATACTCTTTTTGAAGGAGAACAGAACTCAGTTAATTTCAATATTCCATATTCAGTATTTCAAATCTCTTAGCATTTTTATGTAAGCTAGAGGTTTTGGGGGTTTTCTCCTATTATTTTTGTAATAGAAAATATGTTACCTTATGTGAGGACCCCACCCTATTATTTCAAACAATTTCTCATGAAATTTCAATGGAAAAAATAGCACTCTGCCCCAATTCTTCATGCTCTTCTCCAGTGTGGCTACTGTGCATGGTAGGAACAGTTAAATACCTACCTGAGCTAGGTAATACTGATCTGCAGGAGAAGGTGGAAGCAGTTACTGTTGTACAGCAGTAGCACTAGGAAGCACCATTGTCCTCTTAGGGCCCACTATGTTTGACCCGATGGCAACCGAAAAAGTTTTTCAGAACAGGCAGTTTGAGACTTCTCAGCAACAGGGGTTAAATTGAATATTGCCAGTTCAGGGGTGGGAGAATATAACCTCATTCATTCCCAGTGCTGACAGCTATGAAGTTCAGTTTTATAGCAGAGGAGAGCCGGTGGAATGACACCAACCATTCCTCTGCTATCTGGCCCAGCCTGATTGTAACACGTGGGTGGCGAAGGCTATCGGAGCAGGCAACGTCTACGTCCTCTACCCGCTCCTGCACCTACGCAGCTTTTGCTCTGAGTGCTGCCAGGGGACTGAAAAAAAATAAGTCTCTGTTGGTCCAGCAGTTGTAAGGGTGTCTAAAATTTGGAGATACACAAAGCACAGTTTTGATAATGAAAGAAAGGCTAACTGGGGTGGAGAAGGGATGTGCAGAGGGCATAAGAAGAATCAAAAAGGGATGGTTTTCCCCACTTAAGCTAACTTCTTTAAAAGTTGGTGTGAATATTAGCTGTGGAAGAACTGAAAGGTCATTCAGGCCTAAATATAGAGCATCTCTTTGTGGATGGAGTGCCTCTCTTCTTGATTATAGTAAAAGTGGATAGGATTTCAGTTGAACTGAAATATAAACCGACTCTCTTTAGTATTTCAGGTTCCTCAAACCAAATCTTTTCAACAGAAAATACCTGACCAATCTTTATGGCGGAAAAATAGATTTCCAAAGTTGTTTTTGTCACTAGTCATCAGGTATTTAATCTTTACCTTTTGTAAAAAAAATCATTTGATAAATGCCAGCTCCATATACATAGATTCTGCCTTTTGAGACAGAAGGGAGCTATCTGTATGGGTGTATCTGTTCCCTCCTGAGAGTGTGCCCTATGCGCTGGGCATTGGACAGCTAAGTACAGAGGTCAGACTGTCTGGGACCCTGAGGGTGATAAAAGCGAACCATGTCACCTCTCTGTTTTCCTGCTAATCTGTTTTGCCTAATAAATCACGTGGCCTTCATCACCTCGTTGTGCTCTGAAAATGTACTTCTGTTTACTGCTTTTTAACCATTTGTTTATCCATTTGAAGACTTTCTTACTCTGTATCAGCTGTTCCTTTAAGATCTTGTGCCTAAGGACTTGTCAAATGCCCTTGAGTATATAAATATAGCCTGGATTTTTGTTGTCAATATAGCTGCTGATGGATGCCTTTAGAACATATTTTGATAGATAATGAAGCATGACTTCCTTCACAAAATCTGTTTCTCTCATTGCAAATAAATGTATTTGTCTATAAGGCCACTCATTCTATTCTTTAAAACAATTTTCACCAATTTGCCTGGCTTTACTGGTCTGTGATTGCCCAGATCTCCTTTGGTATCAAAGTAAACTTAAGCTAGAAGTTGAATAGCACCGTTGGTAGTTAAGTCTTGAGCTTCTTTATGCTATTGGCAGTTACCATATTTCTGGTGATTTGATACTGCTCATTTGCTCATTAGAAAACCTTTGTATTCTGTCATTAATTTTGATTTGAGATAGGTGCTCTCATATATCGCTGTAGAGAAAGATTCCAGCATAGGAGTCTTTCCAACCTCCTCCACCACAAACACAGGCAAGAAATGCATTTATTTTTTTGTGCTATGGCTTTACCTTCTCTAAGCACTTCGTTTAGATCTTTATCATTTTTTGACCCTACAGATTTCCAGCAGGATTCTTTCTTCTGTGTTTTTATGCCTTTTTAAAGTTGTTCCTCAAACACTTTTTTCTGATGTGTCATACATATTACACCTGCCAGAGTTTATGATCCTCTCTGGCTTCTTCATCTGGATGTGAAACCTCTTACTCTGCTGTTTAGCAGCATCAGGTTCTTTTGGTTTCTCTCTTAAGTTTTTAGTAGGCACGATTTATTTATGAACAAAGTTGTCTTTGAATACCCTTCATACTGCCTTTAAGAATTTTACTTGTTTTAAAAAAAATAGAAAAGAAAAAAGAAAAACCTGTTCCAGTGCAGTGCTTCCAACTAAGCCAAGAGTTGCTTCCTCCTCTCTGAGTTTTCTGACTGCCCATGAAATGATGATTCCTGGCAATGTGTCCCAGTATGTTTACCACTCTCCACTGGGTATAAGTCTAGATTTCCTGTCACCATGTCATTGCATAGTTGGTAATGTAATACTATAGTATATTACTCCTCTTTGCCCAGAATATCAGTTCCATGGGATCGCATCTTATTAACCTGGCTAGAGGGCTTGGCTGATGAGTTTTAAACTGCTCAACATATGACACTACTTACTGCTTGGTACAGCTTGCTCCATCTTTTATATATGCTTTGACTTTCATGTTACAGTGGCTTTGATTGTTTTCTTTCCACTAGGCATCCTGTATGCTTATTATGCCCATATTTAATGTTGTCAGTTAAAAGTGTGTAGGCAAGCTAGTCAAGCAGGCAGTCGAGTTCCCCATCTTATTGCTTACTGGCTGCAGAAATACATGTGTAAGTTGTTTTCAATTTGTTTCTCTGTAGAACTGTTTCTCCTATGTAGAACTGTTGCTATTATTTGCTATTTCCTATTTGATTATTTCTAGCTTCCATCCTATCTTCTATATAAATTCTTTTAACTTCCCCTAGTGAGATTTTCTGCACCCATCAGCGTTCTTCCATTTTTCAGTTTCAGCAACTTTACACAAACCTGGCTGTCTTCCTGGGAGGTGACTTACCCAACACTGTAGCCTGCAACTTGTAACTAAGGTTCATGACCCAAAGGTGTATTTACCTCTTGTGAGGAGGATTTCTCATGAACATCATTTCCAGCTTGGGTTCAGGACCCTCCTACACAACAGGGGCTGCTAGCCTGTAAGTGTTCACTGCTAGGAAGGGTCTTCATTGTGTTGACATACACACACAACCCCCCTGAGGAGATGCTGATTGCTACGTCTGTTGTGCAGTGCAGCATATTCTTTGCACATTTGGACTTTTTAGCTTCCTAGTTGCATGGGCTGCCTTTCTCAATTCATCCTGTCAGTGCTAGCAAATTGGCTGCCCCTTGTTTCCTTATTGTATCTCAGATTGCATGACAGCAAACAATTTTTAATTTTTTTTTTAATTTTTTTTTTTTTTTTTTTTTTTTCCCATTTCTAGCAGTTGTTTTGCAGCCTGAAAACATGTATCTGCTAGATTCAGTTTCCACAAAGCATTGCTAATTCTCATGGCAGAATCTGGGCTGAAGAATCCCAGGCAGACCTCTCCACAAACACTGACATGTTTGATATATTCTTGTCATTGATAGCATCTCTGGTACCTAGAAAGGCACCTCAGCAAGTGGCTCTCCTGTGTCTATTCTTAAGTGTGTTGTGGTGCTAAACAGCTTATTTCTGAAACCCCTCTGATTGCATAAGCCATGCGGTTCTGGGTCTAACTACTTGATGTGAGGGAACAGCACCTGGATGTGTTGAATAGTGGTTATTGCTTGCATTTGAGTACATTTTCTATTGAGGGTTATTCCACTGGAAGAGTCCCAAAGACATTGTCCATAATAGGAAGTTTGCAGCTATCAGACAGAAAGCATCAACTTCCTATTTTCAGAAGTAGTTCCTTTGGTCTTGATGAGAAATAATAAAATCCTTCAGAACGTAATTCATTAAGATACAGTTCAGTCTGGGATCACTGGTGAGGTTTACTACCTGTGTGCCCTCTTGTTTGCCGAAGTGGGCTGTAGGTCATAGAAATATGTTGGGAAACAGCTTACAGGGACACCTATTTTAATATGCAAGCTTGAACATCTGCCTCTCTTAATCTGTCATTCTTCCATTAAAAAAACATTTCTGACACCCAGTCAACCAAAAATATCCTGAGAACAGCCTGGTGATTGATTCAGTAGGAGCTTGTGAGTGGAAAGAAACCAGCCTGATTTGCACAAAATACCATTCAGTGGTAAAGCCTCACTTTTACTGGTGGCTGGAACAAGTACAGGCATGTTCCACCTTCTCATGTTTCATGTTTTAATTTGGCATTAATGAGTTCCTACAAACATGGCCTCTGTGTTTATACAGTCATCTTTTTCTCGTTTCTACCAATCTGTCAAAGACTACATTGGGGTTTTGTGGTTGTCTTCAACATTGAGCAGCTAGCTAGGGCACATACACTTGTATATGCATTTCTAAAATAATATCTGCTAGATGAACACCTGGAAGTGATACCTCTATTCACCTCAGATATTTCAAGTCTTACAGTTTGGTTGGGATATGCAAATTAGTCTAGTTTCCTTTTTCTGTCCTTTTGAATTTAACTTATTTAGGCTTTCTTTATGAGAAGAATGTCTGCTCTCTCAGATGTTATAATTTACAAACTAAATTGTGAATGCAGAATTCTTGTTTTATGAGAAATAATGAAAAGTGTTGACCATTGTGTACAAAAAATGGCTGCAGCAGGACCCTGTAACAGGTCCTATGAGTCTTTCCTGGGTTTTAGCTTTGCTTTTGACTGCAATAATTCCACAGTTGCAAACTGCAATACTTGATCCGTTTTAAACTGGTGTCAAAAATAGCTGCACTTTTCAACATTGCAAAAATGGCTTTAAAATTTCAGTGGTTGGATTTCATTGTCTGTTTCCTGACAGTCACAAATCTTCAAACCTTTTAGAGTCAGATTTCAGTTACTATTTTGGCAAGCTAACAACATTGCATATTGCAAATAGGCAGATTTTTGAGAGAATAAAAAATAATAATACACACCCCCCCAAATTTAAAATGTGTTTGTTTTCTCCCTATTTAATATGTTTTGGGTGGGTTTTTTTCATGGTGGTTCACAGCCATACAAGCCAACATTCCCTGTTCTGTCACAGGTTGAGCACAGCACAAACCATAACAGAAAAACCCCTGAATTCTCAGGTCTTGAGATTTATCTAGTACTGCTTAATCACATAGATTAATTTAGCCTCAGTAGCAAGGAGTTCTCACTACAGTCAACAGCAGCATATTCGGGAAAATTATCATGTTGTTGCACTAGAAGAGCAGATATCCTCCCATGTTGCATGGGCTAAGGCAGGCAATTTCTGCCCCATGTATTGGAGCATATCAGAGAGCTAATCAGGGCAAAATGAACTCTCTGCTACTGAAACTCTTTAGTTACAGTGGGCAGCTTGGCATGTGTAAATTAGTTGGGATTGCAATTTAAAGGATGTTGCTGATTATCAGAAATGAATGCTGGCTAAAATGTATTAGAAAGCTTGAACCAAGCCTTCTGTCCTTTCACAATGAAATATTTGTAATCCACCTGTTTAATGAGAACAATTCCCTCAAAATAAAAGTCAAATGCAGCAATATGAATAAATCCAGCAAGCAGCTTAAAAAAATAAACTCCAGCTAGATGAGTAGACGGGCAGTGTTCATGCTTTATTTACTTTAATAGATTTGTGAAGCTAAGTCCTGTGCAGCTGTTTGAAAATTTATGGAATTCATTTCTAAAACAAACCATTTGGATGATAGACATGGCTATGATTTCTGTTGTGTCTGTGCCAGGAAGGCATTTGTTTTTGTACTGCAAATGCTCTTTAATAACAGATCTTGTGTTTAGCCTTTTGGCTTCTGAAAATAAATTAGTCCCTTTTTGATATCCAGCTGATTGTGACGCAACCTCATGATTTAGCTTTAAGTTCATATTTTTTACTTGATATCCATTCTTTTCATAATTATACAGCTAGGACTGGCAAGGGTATTGTACAGCTGAACCATATATATTGTTAATGCAACATAATGCTCACCAACTGCACCTCTGCTGCGTTATCCAATGTTGCCTGTATGATAGTACTGTTGACTTTGATTGCTTCTTGTACACAGATGTCCTTTTAAAATGTGCTTGAACTCCTGATAGATTTCCAAATATTTCCAATTGACAGCCTCCTTACAAATGCCCATTTCAGGGAATGTGAGCCAATATTTCCATAATCGAGTTCAGTCATTCACATAGCCATCACATTTGAATATAATGAGGAAAACTGATTACGCTAAAGCACAAGGATTAATTGGAAGCAAATGCCGAAAAGATGTTTTCATAATGAATGCGTCAATATTTAAGTAGTTTCCCAGCATTTTAATATCAAAAATGTGTTGGGAACTGCCAACTCACTTGGTAATCTTGGATAATACCAGGGAAGCTGCACATATTCAATGGCTTTAAGTAGCAGTGTTACTCAGCACACTTCTTGGGATTCTGTGTGTTTTGAAAGTAATTACTTGCTGTCTTTCACAACCTTGGCAACAAGTGTCAGAATAACTGCAATTCTTGTCAAGAGAAAGTGCTGTCCTGTAATTCCAAGGAACATCTGAGGACACCAGTCATGATAACAGAATAAGGACCTGCAACATATCACTGAGCCCTGACTATGGACCCACTTACAGCCCAGCTCAATAAAATCTGTCTGCCCTGTAGGACTGCTGCGTTGAGCAGGATGTGTATTCAGAGTGTTTTAAGCATTTACACAATTAAAAGCCAAATGTGGACTTTATTGCATGGGGCTTTCACCGGTTTGTTTGCAATCCCCTAGATACACATTGTGCCATGGCACAGCAGAGTCTGAAACACAAAATAAAGCAAAGTGGGGCTGTAAAATCCACTTCCATCTGCACATTATAGTTCTAAAGTGGTTCAAAATAAAACACTAGCTAGTTACAAAGCAGAGCTACTGAGAATCTATTCAAGATTCTGTAACTAATACAGTTCATATCTCATGGCAAGTCATGTGCAGTTCAATCAATCATTGTTTCATTTTCCATTATACTGTTGGCATGACAAAGCAGGGAAGTGTTGCCAGACTTAATACTCCAGCTCTCTTATCTGTGTCTAGAAACTGGTTCATATTGGCCATGGGAGTGTTTTAGATAGTATTTCCATCTTGTGTTATTGTCCAGTCCTGATTCCTTGGCAGAGTGCCATATCTTATATATTTTGCTCCTGCAGGGTTTTTTGCCTTCTCCCAAGGCTGTGCACAGTTTGTCTTCCTTGCTTTTTAAGTGGAAAATACTTTGTTTTTCCAGAGAGCTGGAGGATATTTCTTTCTCACATTTGTCTGTATTATTGTGTAATTTTCCTTCCTTGTGAAAGGAGGTATTGCTTGGAGAGTTCCCAGAAGCTATGGCTACCATTTAAATTCTATATTGTTGTCTTCCCTGTTGTGGGAGGGTTTAAAGGGTATTTGGTGAGAGGGACGGAAAAGAAAGAAGGAAAACCGATCTTATTTGGGGGAGGGTTTCTCCACAAGCATTCAATAAAATAAATTATTCTCTGTTCAAGCATCCCACCAGGTCTTAATTGACACTATAGGTAAATATATGTCATGCTAAGGAAGCTTAAGCATGGTCCTCTTTGAAAAAAAGTTTGTAACCCCTAACATTGTTAAGGTACACTATAGATTATTTTTCAATAAAAATAGCTGTATTTTTTCTAAGGTGACCAAATAAGTAGCTTTTTTCTATTTCTGTCTGCCTTGTGTAGATGTATCATGATACTATAATGTTGTAGTTAATGAAAATTAGGTATAGTACCTCCTCCTTCCTTAAAATATGTCCATAGTCAGTGTTTTCAACCTTTAGCTTCTATGTAAGTCTCACGTGCAATTATCTAAGAGAAGATCTGATGGCTAAACGCACTGATAGTTAGAAAATGCCTTAAGGTATGGAATTGTATTTGGATTTCCAAGAAGAGGGGTCTCACTGAAAGCTTTTAGAAGAACTAAGAAGTCAAAGGATAAAGAGAAAACATGACCTGTAGATTGATAAAAGACATAAACCCCAAAAAAGGAATAAATAGTTAATTTTCACTGAGGAGGGAGACAACTAGCATGTCCCAGATAAATCTCATCACCTATTCATAAATAGTCTCCAGAAAGGGTAACAGTAGAGAGGAAGCATTTGCTGAATATGACATTATTTGTGGTAGTAAAAAATTACAGTGGCTGTGAAGAGGTGTACTGGGATCTCAAAATAACAAGTGATTAAGGTATCAAATGATAAATGAAGCTGGGGGTTGATAAATGCAAAGCACTGTACATCGGAGAAATCTGTCCTAATCTGTACATATAACATAAAGGGTGTATGAAGGGTTATTACTTCTGAGCTATTTTGGATAATTCTGTGACCATATCAGTCTGGTGCTTGGTGTCTACATCTTGTTAGATACAGTTCTGCCCACCTCTCCTCTCTCAGAAAGATAGATGAGGAGCCCAGCAAGGCTTATTGTATTTTTGAAGCTGTTGCATACAAGGAATGACAAAGTAGACAAGAAGTCTTCATCTTGGAGGAGAGATAACTGAAGTGGTATGAAATAGGGAGTCTGTAAAATAATAAGTAGAAAACAGACAGTGAGTAGGGAAGGATTAAGAAATGTTTCTCCCAATGGGGAGAATATTTGGCAGTGTATTTAAAATCAAAAAGAAATAGTCTTTTTGTCTCCAGTCCCTTAATTAAACTGTGTGACTCATTGCTCAAAAATGTTGTGGATACCAAAAATTCAGCTGGAATAAATACTGTATTATAAAGGTAGGTTCATGAAAGAAAATCCTGGAAGAGACTGTAAAATATGAAGATACAACATCTGGCTCAGGTAGTTTGAAGGGTTTGCTAGAGGAAAGATGAAACAGGCTTGCTGTGGTTTTATATTCTTCCCCTAAACCATCATTGTCAGAGATAATGTGCTGTGCTGCATGGACCTTTGGTGTGACCAAGGACAGCAGAGTCATGTCATCAGTAAAACATCAATACATTACAGCAGTGGCTGAAAAAAACCAAACTCTACTACTGCATACAGATTAAAATAGGAATTGTATGTGTGCTGTAGCCATTCCTGTAACTGGAGTATTTGGCTGATTAGCTGATGAGCAGCAGTGCTGCTCTGAATTGCCCTGACTCTTTTATGCCATATTTCTTTTTTAATTTTGAGGTGTAAGATTATTGCATTCTCTTTCTCTGAAGACCAGTGGCCTGTGAACCTGGTTACAGTTCAGGTTCCCCTGGAGACCTGGATTTTGAAGGCCTTCTGTATAGAATAACTATACTCCTTTCTGTCTTGCATCTAGTGAGTATTCTAACTATGGAAAGCTGGATGACCTGTACTTGGCAGCCTGCACAATATGGCTGAACAGCTAATGCTCTCACTCAAGCTCCTCTGCCTCTATTTGGAACTGTGGTGCTCTAGCAGAGATATTTCTGTCTGTAACAGAAATGGAAAGATTGTCCTTCTCCATATAGCACATTTTAGTTTTGCGGAAATACTGCAATGAGCTTGCTGCCATTGCTTACGCTCTTTTCTTTCACAAACACTCTAGCAGATTGCAATGCTCTGACTATTAGGACAGAGATACTGTTTTCACTGGAAGGCAGCGAGGTATGCAGAAGTGATGTGTTTCCAAGGCCTCTGTTTAGTGAGCAGATGGGCTGCTGCTTCTCATACTAATTGGACTACTTCAGTCAGCTGTGGCTTCCTTCCCAAGTATTAATCCATCGACTTTGAGGCTGGAACTCACAAAGAGATGGTTTATTGTGACCAGGTGGTCTAGGCAAGTGCAGCTATCAAGGTGTTGAGTGGATTTTTTGTTTGTACATATCTTCCTGTTTGGACATCCAGCAGCCTCAAAGACTCCAGCTGGAGTCCAAAACTCCAACTCATCCTAATCATCTTGCAGGTGTCCTAGACAGATGGAGATGTCATGGAAGTGCTTCGGAAGCACTCCTCCCTATCTAACTACCAGAATTTCTACCTTCTTAATGGTCTGATACAGTAGCTGGGCTCCTGCCGGTGCAGCCAGCCAGAGAGGCCTTGGGAAAGCCAGGAGAGAGCATAGTCTGCAACAGAGAGGGAACAAACACCTAAGTTTTGAGCAAATGTTTTCTATTTGCTTGGAAGTCTGTATCATGCCCTTCCCACCCAATAAGGAAACAAATATTCCAATTTTGTAGCAAAAATTCTAAAAGGCAAATGATTAAGCTATTGGCCAGGTATTGCTGCATATCAAACCATCACTATTGGACACTGATCTTGGAAGGATTATGAAGAATTTTGTTACACTGTCTACAAAAATACCTTAACTCTAATAAAAGAAGAGCTTAGCTGATAGGCAATGGGCTGCCCTTCTACCTCTGCTTTAAAACGCATCGTCTGTAATGCCTTCTGTATGTAATGTAGTGACTTTTTTTCCCCCATGCTATCAGCCTATTAAACTTCAGAAATAATCCAAAGTAGTTTGGAAATTTTTCCAAATCTGTTTTTAACAACAACAAAAAAAATCATCCAGCCTGTTGAAACTATTTTTTTTCAGGATCAAGTATTTCTCCTTCAAGAGTTTGCAGGAGACAAAGCTTCTGACATGGAATTTAAGGGCAATACGAGAGTTAGATGCAGATTACTTTTCCCTGTGCTTCTTAAGAACAGAGGAACTAGTTGGCGTGAGAGCATCCTCCAAGGAAGCAGAGGATTGAAATCTATCACCTGAATTAGAAGAATGTCCTCAGTCCTTGTCTCTCACATTCCAGCTACTGCCCTGGGTATTGTATACTTACTCTTTGTTGTTGCGGCTTTTGCACAAACACTGCAATCTTCATGGAAAATGACACAGTTGTGTGCTAGTGCAGACATAGGAAAGTGGGGGGAATCCCCTGTTCATACGTAACTACTAATACAGTGTAGGACTGCACTAGCAGAAGGTGGCTGATACCTACTCTGGGAAGAACAGTTATGTCACTAACAGGGCATCACACAACTGCAAAACGGAGAAGTGGTGATGCTAAGACTTGAACTGGTACTACCTTCACCAGGCAAACTACTCAGCTGTTCACAGTTATGAGACTGCTGCATTTATATATACACATCTTCATCTTATTGTCTTCTGGAGTGAGACTTTTTAAAAACCTGTTTACTCTTTACAGGACAGGAAAAAAGCTCTAGCAAGTGTTCTGTCTCACATGTTAAGTTGCAGTTATACTGAATTCCAATGGAGAAATCAAATCATCAGCCTGTGTTTAAAATTCTGGTTCTACCTTGGACTGAGTATGGCTATTATAATATTCTTTCTTCCCTTTCATACATAGCATGAGCTTTTTACAGTCCCATTTCACTACAGCATCCTAGAGAAAGCTGACCTCCTGACCTTATTTAAACTATGTTTTTCAGTAATACTCTACTCATTTCGCTGTTAGATGAAATGAGCATCAAGCTGCACACACGGCCCACATCCTTATGGAAGAATTAGGATCGTGCCATATCCATGCACAGTCCTGGGAACTTTAGCTGATAAATGTGCAATAACAGGATCATTTTAGGAACTTTTATCTTATACATTCCCAAAAGATACTGCAGCCATAAGAATCTGATGAGGAATCCTAATAGAACTACCCGTCATGTGAATAACTTTGCACAGCATCCTACCTGTCAGACCCCTGTTAATGTGCCATAAAGGAAGTTGTGCATACAGAACACTACCGGCATTGCTGGAACAATTGCAATAGATCATTTGGCAAGAAATGCATTTTTGTCATTCATCAGTCATTAAGTTCCATTAATATAAATGTGAGCTCGCTTCTCAATACAGATAGATGAATGAAATACAGAACATTGAATAAAATGTTTCTCGGAGAAAGGCATCAGTGGACTTGTAGTTTGCAGGAATACAATGAACGTTACTTGTCCTGAAAAAATTTCCTTTTTTGGATCATGGGAGGAAGGCTGGATACTCCAGGGGACAATATGATTTTGGTTCAAATGTGCAGGTAGTGATGAACACAAACATGGATGTTGTCTTGTGGTTACAACGGGATTTGATTTTTCTGTGCTTCCAACACTGCTAAGATGTTTAAGAAGCTTTTTATTTTTTATTTTTCTCCCAACTCAGGAAAAAGTAAATGTGCTACCCCTCTTCACTTTTTTCCTTTCTTCCTCTTTTCTATTTTGTAATCTTCACTGCTATTTGAATTGTTTTTCTGCCCAGACAGAGTTTTTGTCTAGACAGGACATCTCTAGTCTTTCTGAAGACAGTTATTTAAAGCAGAGTGTTAGAACAACATTTATCAATGTTATTTGCACTACACACCCAGTCTAGGCACAATCAAAACTCTGTTGTTCCTCACCCTTCACTTAGGACCAGAGTAAAATATGGTCCCTATCCATGAGTGCTTACAGTCTGATTTAAAATGTTGTTCACAGTAACGTTGTAAAATGCATCTTTGTGCAGCCTTAGGCTGCTGCCACCGTGCATAGACATGTCTGCAAAGGCTCCTGATTTAAATTCTCCCCAGTGTATGTGAGCTGAGAACTGCTGCCTGTATGCATGGAAAACCTCACTGATACAGTGAATGCCATTCTGACTCTGAGCACTCTCTCACCGTTAGCTCATGCCAGCCAATACTTAAAACACAACCGTTGCAAGATTGTATTTTGGGACTGGTTTATAAAATAGGCCTATCTTTTTGGACCATCCGCTGTAGATGGATGATTTTGTTTCGAGGAAGCTAAGTGAGGTGGATGGATATAGCCAGATGAGTGTCTCCTTTGAATTTTATAGTGTTGAATTTTTCTGTTTACTTGAAGACAAACAAACTGCTCTTAATTATTGTTTTCTTACTGAGGGTAATGCAAGCAAAGTGGTTTAGATGTACAGTGTATCAAAGCAGCTGTTGAGAAAGCTCTGATGTGTAATAGCATGAGAAAGCAGGATGGCAAAAAAAGCTGTTAGTCTTTCAATAGCATGAAAATTATTGTAGAGATAAGGGGAAAGAAGTTGAGAAGGATGTTGGGCAACAGTGAACTGCAGTATTGCTGTAAAGAATAGAAAGGTGTATTTTCAGAGGAAAAAATGCTAAGGAGCTAGGAGAACTGAACATCTGAGGAATATTCTTCAAGAAAAGACAGATAGTATGAGAGGGAAGGAGTTGCAGAGTTTAGTTAATGGGGAAAAGCCAGCTATATTGGCATGTAATGAGAAACTTGCTTGTGAGCTACATTGTGGGTTGATTTACATCCTGTGCGACTTACTGAAGTCACTAGGATTTCATGAGATGTAAATTAGACCAAATACCATCTCCTGGTGTTACTGAGACAAATTAGTTGGGTTAGAGGTTTAGAGGCTTTTACTGCACTTGATGAGAACAGCAATAGGAAAAAGGGGGCTGATAGCCTTAAGTGGGAATAGACATGATTTGAAGGTGCAAAGGGACGTTGAGTTAGTAGGACAGAAATACTGTGGTACAAAAAGCTCGGTGTTGAGAGCCTTTTCTAGGGGCCGGATTAAGGCAAATGAGGCATTCCTGAAGTCAAGAGTCATTAGAGTAGCAGCCAGAAACATAAGAGGTGGTTGCAATTTGCTGATGGTTATTCAGAGTAATAAAGTGTCTATAGGTAAATTAGAAAAGACTTTAGCTTTTTCTTTTTTTATAGGTGTGTGCTGAAGGCAACTAGAAGGGTTAACATGTTTAGGCCAAATCATCACCTGCTGTAGATTTAATTGAGATCAGCAGAATGTCGCTGCTTCCAAGGAAGTTGTACAGATTTATGCCAGTGCAGGTTTGGGACTCAGCCTTTTCTCTATATATTTTTCTCAAATAAATAGTACGTAGTTAGACAATGGACTTGAAAGGATAGTCAGGAAAACACACCAGAATACTAATGCCCTTGTAAGAATGATTTGTATTTTGCCTCTCAGAGAAATTTTGGAGGAAAATGCAGCAAATTAAAAAAGTAAAGTAATTACTATATTAATAAAAAAACAGCCACCACCCCAACACCTGATGCTGGATACCTACTAAAAATCAAAGGTGTTGTGGAGCTGGATCTGAAGAACTGAAAACTATTATGTAAACATAACTGTAAATCTTAAGGCCAGTGTAGGATGACAGTTTAGTCAATAGCAGGTGAAAAATCAAAATGAAAGTGCTGTGAACATCACAGTGGGGCAAAATAATAATATACATTTATCTAGCACTTAACATTTCCAGATTGTATGACCCTTAAATAATGTTGAAAGTTGCATTGGTCTTAGATGCGTGGTAAGAAATAAAGGATATGCTGTATTTCTAGAGAATATAGCTGAGCAAGCTGTTACTAGACTGGAGGGCTACATTAGAGAAACACTGTGATGAAGGAATTATGGGTAATTTAAAATAAGTAAGAGGGAATGAGTGCTTTCTGTCTGGATTTAATAAAAAATATATGTAGAGGTTAGATTGGGCAGCCCTTGGAAAACAAAGTGGTTGGTATTTGAGACTGAGTTAACTGGCGTGTTTAAGAGAATAAATTGGCAAACAACAAATTAGTTCTTTCTGAAGGAAAAATTAACTGTGCTATTAAAAATTGTTTTAAAGACGTTTAAGGAAATACACTGGTAAAGAGCAGCCATCATTCTAAGATACTGGTTTGGGTTTGTGTGCCGAGATTCTTTTGGGTAGCAGGGGAAGGGGCTGCGGGGGGTGGCTCCTGTGAGAAGCTTCTGGAAGCTTCCCCGGCCCAGGCCGAGCCCCTCAGCGAGGGCGGGCGGTAGCGCCTCTGGGAGAAGATGGCCGAGAGGGGAAACCTGCAGCGGGGGAGGAGATGGGGCTGCGAGAGAAACCCCTCTGCAGACACCGAGGGCGGTGAAGGAGGGGATGCCCCCGCAGCCCGCGGGGAGGCGGCAGGCTGTCCCCCCCCAGCCCACGGAGGGGAGCGGGGGAGCGGGTGCCCACCTGCAGCCCGGGGAGGGAGCAGCCCACGCCGGAGCAGGGGGATGGGATGGGATGGGATGGGATGGATGCCCCCCAAGATGGCCGGCCGGGCCTCCCCCGCGCTGGAGCAGGCTGGGACTGAAGGACTGCGCCCCGCGCTGGAGCAGTTGGTGAGGAACTGCAGCCCGCGGAGAGGACTCCCGTGGGAGAAGGTGGTGGAGGACTGTCTCCCGCGGGAGGGAGGGACGGGCCCCGCGGCGGAGCAGGGGCCGAGCGCCGAGGCCTCCTCCCCCTGAGGAGGACGGAGCGGCAGAGACAGCGTGGGAGGAACCGACCCCAGCCCCCGTCCCCTGTTCCCCCGGGGGGGGAGAGAGAACCGGGAGCGGGGCTGGGGCGGGCGGGGGGGGGGGGGCTGTTCTCGGGTCGGGTTGTGCTGCTCAGTGTCCTTGTTTTGCTTTGAGGGGCAGTAGGTTAAACCGATCTTGTTTCTTCCCCAAGTCGAGCCTGCCTTTTGCCCCTGACCATCAGTGGGGAGTGATCCCTCCCCATCCTTGTCTCGACCCACGAGCGTTTCTTTACATTTTCTCCTCCTCATCCTCACTGGGGCCGGGCCGGGAGGAGTGGGTGAGCGGCTTCGTGGTGCTTTGTTACCGGCTGGGCTTGAACTGCCAAAGATACCCAGCCTGTGTTTGCGTACCAGCCCCTTCTTGCCACCCCCCGAGAGCTGTGTGTCCCGGGGCAGGCCTGCCAGCGGGCACAGAGAAAGCGAGGGGGGGGGGGGGTGGGGGTCGAAACTTAGGCTTATCCTCAGCATTTGTGGAAAAGCAGCTGAAAGCCATGGGTCAAAAAGGGCCACCTTCTGCAGACCATATTATGCCTCGTACTCACATACTGACTTGATTGTGGGGGGAAAAAAAGAAAAAACTGAACAAAATGGTGATGATCTGTCCAAGTGATGAGAGATGTGACTGATCTCCCTGGGGCTAATTCTTTATATAAAGTTAAATGTACGCTTAGAAGGTTTCCTGGATACAGTCAGAAAGTTCATTCTCTTGCAAACTTGAGAAATAAATCAGGGTAAAATCATAGTAATTGACAGCTCTTTGGTCTGACTTACTTTCTGACATTGCCAGTTGACTTCATTACAGGAGCAGGGACTAAGGCACAACCCAAGTTCTCAGAAAAGGGACTGTGTTCAGAGTGCTGGATTTTGTGGTGAATTTGTATGATCATAGCCTTAGACAAATCTATTTTTGTAGTTGCCATATGTGACAGCTTTTCATAATTGCCATCTGTGGAATGAAAGGCAATTCAGGCAAAAATGTGCACAGTCGCAAATATTAGAAAATACGGCTATTATAAAAAGTCATAAGAACTTTATGCACATGTTCCATCCACAATGGAAAGGCCAGATTCTAATATCACGCATGATGCACAGTAACAGATTTTTCTTAGGTATGCCGAGATGCCCACGCTGCGTCTGAGATTAGAATCTGTCCCAAAAATGGATTATTGGGATATGAAAGAGCCAATGATGAGGAAAATCAAATTTTACTGAGGTTTTTTTTCTTACTCTTACTATGTGAGATTTGCCTTTCAGCATTGTTCTTGATCTTTGTAATTTATTATGAAAATTGGCAATAAAAATAATGACAAAATGTAAAAAATCATTTTCCTCCTTAAGAAATTTACATCATCAAATTAGGACAAAGAAGTGATCTCTCTACGCCCAGTTGCTCTGAGCAACTAGCAAATTTTGACTACATGAAGCATTAGCTGAAGCAAACAAGGACTCCATTACCAGGGGGATTCCCCTGAGGTGGTGTTATCAGGTATTGGTAGCACTTTAGTTCTGGTGTTGTGGAGGTTGTGTGCAGGTTAATTTACTCTGCAAATCCTATAAATAGTGGCAGTATCTTCATTTATTTAAATCCCAAAATTTGCTGTCTTTATTTTCCCCATATCCAGATACTGTCTTTTGTTCTTGTCTCTTTGTAGAGAAGGTAAATGAAATTTGGATACGAGCCACAATTATTCTTGGAAAATCACCCTGTGGCATTGATTTATATGCAAAATCTTGCCCTGCAGCAGCTTGACAGCTACACAGGGCTAGGGAGGCAAAGGCTACAGAGCTTCTCTCCTTCTTAAATGATGTATTTATGGCCCTTGTCTCTTGTCTTTAATTCACAGTGACCCAGGTTTAGCAAAAGGAAGTTGGTACAGCTATCCCATTCTCATCTCCAGAATAACCCAGCACTGGCCAGGTAAGAAACTCCCCTTGGATAGGGGAGATTTGATTTTCTAATGTCATGGGAAGATGAGGGGTGCAGTGAACGCAGCCCCCATGCACCACTCAGGGGCAGAGCTGAAGAAGCCCTGGCAACACTCCACAGTTAGAAAGCCCCTTGTGACTTTAGACTTCTTCAGCATTGAATAGCAGCTGCAGTAGGGTTTCCATGATTTTGGATTAAGAGAAGTTTCCTGGAATGCTATTTAGAGTGCAGAGGGGTGGCTGATGTTTTGAAGTGCAGAGTGTTCCTGATGACTTCCATGGAAATCACAGTATCAATTGGTTCTGAAAATGAGGCCCCTTGTCTAAATGGCCAGGTACGAAGAAAAGGACCAAACCCTTCAAAGTGTTTTGTTGGATCATTACTATATACCCATTTTACTATATCTGAACTGAACGGTTTTTCATTCAACAGAGGATTGTTACTTTATTGCAAACAAATGCAGACAAATTCTAATAGCAGATTCAGCATTTTTAGCAAAGACTACAAACACAAAAATGGTCAGTGCAAATGTTTTTCTAATCTACAGCTTCTCAGTTTTTTCTGAGAGCAATAACCTTGTGTTAGTGATGCTTCTAACGCCAACTGAGAAAAGCTATAAATCTTTATAACTCACAAGTGAAGCAATAAAATTTCAATGGCAAAATGTTTCTGTCTTCTGGAAAAGTTTCTGTCTTCTTGAAAATGTGAAAAATATGCCACTGTGTAGAGACAGAGAACTTTTGCAGGAAATATTCATTAAAACTGACTGTGAATATTCGATAAATACCCTGAAGTCCACATAGTTTTAAAATGTTATTTTTAATCAAGATTTTGCTTTTCAAATATTGTTGTAACTAACCATCTATCTTCAAATATTCTGAAAATAGAAGAATTTCATTTGTCATGTGTAAGCTATATAAATGGTAGCCAGATGCTGTAAAATGAGCTACTTTTTTAGGCATACATATTAAGGTATTCCTTTTTACAAGGAGTTTTGAGTATAAAAATTATATATTTGCTCATCTTTATATAATATAAATTCAAAAATATTTTTTTCTTTTAAAAACATAGTAGTTTTTACCAGAAATATCATAGAATGTATCTGCAGTTGTAGATTTTTAAGCTGCAGCGTCAACAAGCAAATAGAGTTATACAGGATACTACATCAAATGAAACTTCAATGCTGTGCATCACCAAAACGTATGTTTCACATCTCACTGCATCCTTTCTAGTTGTGTTCTAGTTTCACACAGGGACACCAAGACCCTAAAAAAGTCTTATGCATGCAGATAATTAATATGCTGCCTTGTAACAAGTATGGAGGACCCTAAGGGGTCAGTCTGTACTGATACTTTGTTTTCATTCTTTTGCAGTTTCAAATTAGCTGAAAGGTTATTGGTGTCAAGTCTCTAGTTCAAAATCTTCTACTATCTGGGCAGTTTTAGTAAGGTTTTGAAACTGCATGATACTGTTGCTGATGTAGCAAAGGGTTAGAATGAAAGATCTTGTTTGTACAATATTATGAACAATAATTGGACTTTGATAGTGGACATGAGGATCCCAGTATCGTCTTTGCTTTTTTGTGACTTCTCTGACCCTTATGTCCTCTGCAGTCACACAAATCTCCATGTGTATGGGATAAATAAATTCCTTCATTGTCATAAAAGAAAATAAGAACAAGGGATTGGAAAACACTGTCATTAATTACAGTTCCCTGCTTCATCAGGACAACATCATGTAGTCACTTCTATGGAAATTACTCTACACAACTGTAAATGAAAGTAAATTTCTTGTTGCACCATCTCACTTGAAAACGTGTCCCAGGAATATAATGGAGGAATAGCTAAAATTATTTTTTCTTATATAGCCTTAATGTATGTATGATCAGTTCACACACATTTGTCCTTGGAATTATTTCTTCTCTGGTCCTGAAACAGCAGTGCTTCTCCCTCCCTCATGCTTATCGTAGTGTATTTATGGACAGCAATATTTTCCTCTCTTAACTTTGTAAGTCTTGTAAAACTGGCAATGTACAGTAGCTAGACTTCTTTGCTATCACTGCCTTTTCTCTAGCTGTCTTCCACTGCACATTAATGCTTAAATTTATTTACCTTGAATGTGAGGATCAGAACTCTGCAGATTTTTGCAGAATGTGGTTGGCAATCTGAATTTTGAGCTTCACAACTGCTAGTTTCCATTTCCTCCTTTCCCCTCCCCTCCCCCCCTCTTTTTTTTAACCATTGAGTTAAACAAAGTCAAGTCAATCTTAGATTATATTCTGTTAATGTATCATTTTGCTGTGTATATTTTAGTCTAAAATTAGGGCAAACTTTTAAAGAAAAACTCATCTTCTATATTTAGTTAAAATTCTTATAGAAAACTGAGTATTCAACATAAACATAGAACATGCTTTGATTTTCAGGTTTTCATTAAATCAAAGAGTATAATTAATAAATGTAATTTCACATCAGTATTAATTTCTCTTACATAGTGGATGTGCAAGTGTTTTCTAAAAATAAAGGCAATACATGAAGGAAAAGGATATAACCGCTTCAGAAGTTGGGGCAACTTTGAAAGACAACTGCGCGGGGTTTTTCATATTTTCTAATCCTTCTTTTCTACTTTTTTGTGTTTCATTGGTGTTGATATCTGCAGAGTGTAGCCTAGCTTTGTATAGAGCATGGTAGTTAGCAGCAGCAGTCGCTGCGTAAAGTAGTGGAACATGGTTGAGGTCTTCACGTTAGGCTGAAGAGGAGAGAACGCTGAGTCATAAAGATCTTCCCATTGCTGCTGAGAGCTTCACTGCACAAATGGTCTATTGTCCACTTGTGTCTTGGTCTGAAAGCATCTACCTGATGTAGTACTAGCCACCACATGTGGAAAATTGACTTGAGTGAGAGGCAAATTAAATCTTCCTGCTTTCTTTTATTTCTCTAAAAGATATACTAAACCATGCAAATGTTACTCTTATGTCTGAGTTACTTCTTTAAAATGTTACAAGTGGCTGTAGAAGTGATTGTACTTCAGAGCTGCAGAAGCTCTTCTGGGGCCCTGTTCCAGCGTGCACCACTTTCTGCTTTCATATTGGAGCCACTTCAGAGAAACTTAGATGAAACTAAATCATGAGCTTCCTCCAAGGAGGGAACAAAATAAGTTTTCTTTTAATGCTGCTTTTGTGCCAAATGCTGCATACCAAATTTGTGGTATAAAATCCAGGGGAAGTTGGGAGGAAAAAGGTTGATGTTAGGTGGTACTTTTCTTAAGTTTACTGGGGATAGAAAACATTTACATGGGAGAATATTTGCACTGGATCCTTGTCTGACAGCGAAGCAAGCACCCATGCCTTTTTTTCTCCTGACATTCTGCTTGTTGCAAAGTTAGGTGTATGTGTAGCTTAATGCGCTACAGCTGGGGTTCTGTCTCTTTCTTACTCATTCCAAAACAGGCAATGGCTTTAGCTGAGTCAGAATTTCATCTTTATTTTCACCTCACTAATCTCACATTTTTACCTGATTTCAAGGTAGGACCACAGCCTAAGAGTAAAGAATGCTCTTCACCCCATCACTGTCCCTTCAGCCAGGACTTTCGGTGCCTAGAGAGCTTCAAACAGAGCTTCCTATGGCAATGTGGAAAAATGCGACTGTTACTGAAGCAGCCTAAAAGTAAGGCCTTCCAACCACTACTAAAGATAGAAACTGCTTTTCTGTGGAGGTAATGTTGCTACATGATTCTCCTGTCAATTTCCAAATGATTTTCCTTCAGTATTTCTCTTAATTTCCCATGCCATTCAGCCCTGCTATGTTGTGAAAAATAACCGACACCTAGTTTGGCCTGTGCAAGGCTGGAGCCACACTTCCTCTTAGGGCTGACTGGAGCTGAAAACAGCCAAGCTTCCTCTGGCAGTAGACTCCTAGAAGCAGTAATTAAGTAATCCTGATGATGGCTTTGCCATTGTGAAAATATTTTAAGCCAGTGACAACTTCTGTAGTTGATGGGGGAGTGAGGACTGGAATGGTTACTACTTCACTCACCCCAGCAGCAGGATCTTTTCCAGGGTTAAGTTCCCCTTCTGCTCCTTCTGCCCTTCTCTGTGGCCCTGATTTGCCTCTCATCTTCAGAACAGCAGAGCCTGGTTTTCTGTGCACCAGCGGGAAGCATCCAGCTGGCTCTCCCTCCTCTCTCTGCACCTGGGCCCCTTCAGCAGCAGCCCTAAGCACTCAGTCTCAGCCTCTCAGGTCCTGTGCGTGGTGCTGGAGCTGGGGAGTCTCCTGATGTGAGGAAACGTTCCCCATCAGGTCTTGTAGCTTGATGCTGAAGCGTTGTCATGGCAGATGGAATCTGTAGGGAGTTTAGATAAAAAATTTCTATTAAAAAAAAAAAGCTTGCAAATTGGTTAAAAGCATCTCTCAGATTTGAGTAACCCAAGTATCTGGCCTTCCATGTTTCAAGCTTTTTTTCTAGATTACGGTGATATTTGAGTGTCATGTAAATACACCAGTTAAATTATTTTTAACAAGAAAAAAATATTTTGTCTTAATTTTATACTTCAAACTGACTAAAACTTTTTTAAAATATTCCATTAAATTCAGGTGTGGGATGTACTTGTGGTAATAAATAGCTAGATACAAGATTTTATAACAGGAACCATTAGACAGCCTCATTTTATCTGGGGAAATAAGTACTCTTTTTCACTTTAAAATTAAAAAATAAAACATCACAAAGTGAATTCTGAGGACACTAAGTCATTAGAGAAAAATCCAGTTGAAATCAAACTCTTATGGATTGGCCAAACAGCAAAGGGCATACTCATATCTGTAGAAAAATTATTTCAGGCTAACACAAATTTATTGAAAACATCTGCTCCACTAATTAGCATACTGGGTACTTATCATCTTTAGTTGTTCAAAATGCCAGACTGTTTCATTACAACAGGAGGTATTGTGATGTAGAAAAGTTCAACCAGGACTAAAAAGCAGCTATTGCTATTGATTTTTTTTAAATATTAAATATTAATATAATTTTTTGTGTTTTATTGTAACAATAAAAAATAGTAGTACTAGTAGGTCATATATGTCACGAACAACCTCTGCCAAAGCATGAAGTACAAATCTACAACAAAATTTTCATCTAATAATAAAATTTCAAACTCTTTCTTAATTGTAAATATCCAAAAAGTATCCATTAAACCCTCCAATTCCTATTTTAATGGAATATTTTGAAAATGTTTTGTTTCATCTTGACAATGTTTTTTACACTGCCTGCAAGATACAAATTCCAGAGCCCTGTCTGTTAATCAGCAGAATCTGTTTACCATGAAAAAATGTCATGGTAATCTCTGATTGCAGATAAACACTTTCCTTTGGAGAATTATCATTATTAACATAGCAGGTTCAACTAACATTTGTGGCAGCCACAGAGAGAGTATAGCTGGCTCAATCCCTCTTACTTTTTCTTCCATCTTCATATTATTCTTTTTTGTTGTCTCAAACCCTAGACTCTGGCTTTTCAGCGTTTCAGCTATTTGCTGCTCTTAAACGTTACCAAATATTGGATACTTTTTACTGAAGTTGAAAGCAACTTTGAAAACAGACATATGACATTCTAACATTTAGGGCTGCACACCACTTTCTCACTTGGGACAATGTGGAATGAAACAATGGCTACAGATAGAAGAAAAATGTGGTTCTGCTGAACCCAACCCAAACCTCACCATGGACAAAGTGGGCTGAGCCAGGGAGTTCTTGAGATCTGTATCATCTCCACTGAGGACTCATTTTATATCTATAGGCAAGTCATTTAACTGTCTCTGGATCAAATTCTCCTTTGTTGTAAATCCATGAAGCTTTGTGTGTTTCATGGTACGTGTGTCAGCTGAGGAATTTACCCAGATTCTTTCGCTGGAATATGTCAAGTTGGTGAATGGACTCGGCATAACCCCTCTAATATTAAAGGTTCATAAGACATTTTGGGCTTTAAAGATTAAAACCAGGCTGATAAAAAATGATTGCTTGACTCCCACACTACTGCTTTTAAGAATAACATCAATTTAATTTTGAGTAGGAATATATCAATCTGACCCTAAATCAATGCAAATGAAAAAAATTTTGTTACCAAACAAGCACAAAGATATGTTCTGCCATTGTTTAACAGAAAGTCAAGGTTGTGCTACATTTATGACTGTTTCTTTCCACAGCTCTGTCAGGGATATAATTTCAGAAACTTTCTATATGCTAGATGTTCAGTTGGTTTATTTTTCTTTCTCTTTAGGCTTGCATAGATTTTAGACTACTTCCCTTAAAAGACGAAAACTCTTTGGAGTAAAATATTATGGTAGATTCAGTCATGTCTACTGTAGTAAGAAAATTTGTACTTGATAGCTCTTCTTGTTATTATCAGTTCTTTCAGCACAATGTGAATTTTTTCTTGACTTTCTTCAGTAATTTTGTTTATTGTGAATTACGTTATTCTAAATTATTGTGCTGTCAGGGGGAAGGGCTAAAAAGAACTGTCAGTAAAAGAGAGGTCGACTGTGGTTCTCAGGCATTATATTGGTGTTGCATATGCAAAATCACCTTTGCTAGGGCTATGGGTGACACCGTACAACTCTGAATGTTCTTGAACTGTTGCTGTTGTGGTAGGTAATAAGGGTAGATACAAGGCTCTTCTGGGGTGAGGGAAATTTACTTCATTGCCTTTCCCAAAAGTTACTGCTTTTGGAAGTGGAGCATGGTGGAGCCAGAAGGTTGCTTTATTCTTTGATAATAGTATCAATTTAAAAAAAGTCACGTCCAAGCATAAAAAAAAATGCCTAGTTCTTGGACAGTGTAACTGGTAGCAGAAGCACATTGCTAGGACTCCATCTCTAAAACATACCTTCTATGGCTTGCATATAAATCCCATGGCATGGGAAAGCACAAAACTGAAGAAGGTGTCAGACTGCATTTATTTTAATTTTTTCCTCTGTACAATTAATGCGAGTTAACGGAAGGAGTAACTGCTCTGGCATCCCCTTCCAACTGCAGATTTTTTACTCCCAAAGGTCTCTCTGGAACGTGAGGGAGCAATGCTGCAGGAGCTGGTAAAAGCCACTAATTAGAACTGTAATTAACAGATAAGGATACGTGAGGAATCTTCTCATATGGGATTCCAGTACAGCATTTCAGCTATAGTTTCTGTCAGTGTTAGGTCCAGCATTAGCCGCCTCGGATTTTGCCTAGAAGTAGAACAAATGTTCTCTGTAGAATTAACAGTAAAGCATTTTATGTGCAGCTGCATGGAAGCTTTAAGGCAATTGGCTGATCAGACTCACTTCTATCTGCTGCAGCTAATTGTGCTGTTGGAGGAAATGAAAGTTCAGGGATCATACGGTAGAGCTATGTGATGAAGAAGGGCTTTTGAAAGCAGGGAAGCTTGCCTTTCAGGGAGAATAAGATTTGTAACAGGAGAAGAGCCTGAGTGAAAGTTCAGGGAAAGAAATTCTGGGTAGTTTGATGTCATTTAGGGGAGGTAGCCTGATTCTTCAGCAGCTCCCAAGCCCTTGAACAAAGTTTTAAGGGCATGAAGGCACTCGTTCCAGCCCAAAAGAACTGGTAGCAGAAGAGCTGCACACTCTGAAATATGAGCAATACCTTGACAAGGTGCAACTCCTAGCAAGATGCAATACCTAGATATATAATTTTGGGAGGAGGAGATTGTGATTCTTAACTGGATGGTAGACAGTTCACTGACAAATTCAGGTAGGAAATAATAACATGCTGCAGGGGAAAAAAATAAAATAAATGAGGCTGTATGCTGCGTAAGCGTTGGCTAAAGTGCTTCCACTGTAGGAAGAGAAAATTGAAGTGGTAATTAACTTAATCCATTACTAAAATGTGTCATTCGTGTTTTCATACATTGCTTTCTTCTTTTTAGCATCCCCAAAAATGCCAATATTGGTAAGTTTAAAAAGGTGATGAAATATTCACACAATATCTGTATATTCCTAATACTTCAAAATATTCACCTGACTGATACACTAGTTAATTTAGTCAAGACAACAATCAAAGTTTAATGAATGCGGCATTTGTGTGATGTTTGCGATAGCTTGGCTAACAGTTGCCTTGGGAATCAATAGTGATGCTTCCCCTTTGAGTACCAAAAAGCCAAAGGATTTGCACTGGACATGCTTGTGATGCTCAAAGCAAGACTGCAGCCTAACAGGGTTGGAGGAGGGGAACTCCAAAAAGGTTAATTGAATGGCAAGAAACATTTCTTTCTGCTACTGTGGCAAAGATTCTGTAAACTGTTCTGTATGCTACTGGTTTGCCTTCATGAGGGCTTGTTAAGCACTAAGGCAGGGTTTGGCAGTGCTCCTGCAATTCAGCAAGCAGCGCACCAGGTGGGAGACTGTAACCAGCACAGGGTAGCTATCAGCTGAGATAAGCAATAGAGCCCCAAATGCCTCATTTTCAGCAGTGAACTAATCCTAATAATATCTGTTACAGAAGTGCTGTCTTCTGAATTTTTTGCTTCTTATTATTCAGTAGGAAAAAAAAACCCTGGCTTTGTAGTCTTTCCTAGTGATCGTTCAAATATGCAATAAAACCAGCAGTGGGCTGAGCCTTATTTGTTCCAGTTCACAACTGCAGCCCTTATAGATTCAGAGAGTAACTTTCTTCTTATTTTGAGACCTCTGGTGATAACATTACATCTTTCCTTACTGCTGTCTAAAGGTTTGGATCGGTGCTTTGCTGGCCATGGAACAATATAGTCTTTCCAAGCTGTGAGGGAGGTTTTGTTCTGTTGCATAAGGGGGTTTTTGATGAAAAAGAAAACTCTTTGTATGTTTTGTGGAGGCATGCTGCTGCCAGTGCCTTGATGAACATTTGCAAATATGAGAGAATTGATAGGTTAAATATTGCAGTACTAAGAGCCTCTCTCTGTTACAGTTTAAACTTTTACTTACAACCTTAATTAAGAGGCAAAGCTAAAAGTTCTGCAACCTAATACTTCTAAAATGGGTGTGCTGGAGTCTGAACTGAAGCTCTGCTGCTTCAGTAACTAAACAAAGGTACTTATTAGACTAAAAATACTGTGTTGAACATCAGGAAGTCAAGTTATATCAGCTTAATATTAAATTATGTTCTTTCATATACATCATTATCTCCTACCATAAGCTGTGCAGCTGTTCATGAAATCTGCACCCAGTCTATAGTTTGTGACATATCTTGAACAGATATTTTATCAAAAAAGCCACCATGTCTAACCTTGTAGTCATCAATTTAGAATTTCTTACATTTACCTGTTAATAAATGTATACCTTCCTTTATATATGCATTCCAGCAGTGTCATGTGTATGTTCTAACAATTACCCACATTTAATGCTCCTTCGTGACCTTTATGCATGTAAGGAGCAATGAAAATGCACTTGGGACTTGTACGTGTCATGGTCGAGTTTAATCTTTCATGATTGAAAGAAGCTGAGCGTGGAAGATAGAAAATAGTGCAGTAATTGTTTCTTATTCTGGAAAATACTGTTCAGATTGTATGTGCTGGAAATACCATCATTTAGTGCTTTATAGAGGACTGTCTTCAGCCACATCGTTGGAGGTATTGAGGTTCTTCCATCATAGGAAGATGATCACAGTCCTCGAATTAGTAGCAATGCTCCTTGGGTTACTGTATGCCTTTGATTTTTCCAACTTACGTGTGCACTGTTTTTTAAAGTTAAAATGTTGTCCTTCTGGTAGATTATTGGATGCAGCTCCCTGTTAATGGAATTACTCTTGGCTGAGAACTAGAGAGAAAACGACTGATGAAGATTGCTAAATTTTCTAAAAAAATGTAGATATGTGACTTCAAGCTGCACAGTTGGTTCCATACTGAAAACAGTATCTTTGAAAACTTAAATGAAGATTAGATATATTCAGGTATCACATGTGAATATGAGAGAACCATTTTTTCCTAGGATGCTAAATCCAACAGATTTTGAAAATTATACCATTCTTTGCCTGAAGACTGGTTACTCTGAAAAGCATACTTAGAGACTAGTTGGAATTCTTGCTCACTGACTGTGAATCATGGCATTTTCTACCAGTAGTCTCATGTCTCCGTCTCTCCAAGAGCTCTAAGGAAAAAGAAGGGCAACATTCATATGGAGAAATTGGTTTCCCCCCTCTCTGTGTATTAACTTCACTAGTTAGAAATGAGTTAAGAGTTTATTAGTATTCAAAGTTCTTCACTATTCAAAAGGTTTGTTTCTGTTTGCTTTTGGCTTCATTTATGGTAGAAGAATAGTGGAAAGCTCATTTTTAGGGATTACGCTTCCTTGTTCTCCCTGACGTGTCATAATTGCATAAGGGTTGAGACATTTTCCTCCTCCTGTTTTTTGGATGGGATCCGCAGCAATATAACTGATAAAGAAATGGCATTGACTCTGGCTCTGGAGTTAGAGGGACAATTCTTATGAGAAGAAATGGTCATTTATTCAGGGGATGAGCCAGTACCAGCTGCAGTGATGTATTTTTCTACATAGGTAAATGAACTGTGAAGTAAAGGTTCGTTAAGCAAAGAATATCAAGTATGCAGAAGACTGTAGAAGTTATTGAATACAATGTAGACGAGCAGGAACTGAAAGGACTTAGAAAAGTGATGGCATCATAGAACTGATAGATTTTCAAAAACAAATATTTGAGCTTTAAAAATAGTTTTTATTGCATTTCTTAAGTCTCCAAGTATTTCGTAGTAACCTCTTACCTATTATAATTGCTTAGTTGCACTGAAATTGTTGCAAGGTTGGCAAGTTTCCAGGGTAGCATCAGCCTGGTTCCAGAGGGAGGTGGACACCTTTATATTGTTGAGACTTGGGCATTTCAATGGGACCTGTGAGGAAGGGTAATAACTAGTGGGAATGAGGATGGTGGAATTTGGCCCTAAATTAATGCCTGTTGTAGCCTTGAGGGTCTGTGTATATTGCCAGCCTAAGCTATTGCTTCTAAGGGCTTGTTTTGTATATTGCTTACAAAGATTTATTTTAAACAAATCTCTGATGGTCATTGTAAATCAGTGCTTTAGCTTTTAATTATTGTCTAGGCAGCTGGTTTTCTGAATTATATTCAATGTCACAAGTATTTTTTTTTTCTTCTGAATTCCAAAAAGTCACTTTTAAATACAAGGTGTCTCAGGTTCACTTTATCTGAGAAATAAGAAACCTGAGAGGATGTAAGATAATTTAGCTGATGTTTCAGTGAGAGGGTGTCAGAGAGAGACTAAGATAAGAGAATGAAGTAATTCAAGTTACGTATGGACTGATACATTGACTTCAGATTATGAGCCACAATTTCTTCTTAATTTATTTTTTGACACTTTTTTTCTTCTCAAGGAACACATTTTGCAGGAAAAAAAAAAAGGAATGTGGTAGTGCTTTTACTCTGTAATATTAATTTTGTTCAATTAGTATGAGTTTTTAGTATATAAATCTGCATATTAAAAAAGTGAAAAGGCTGGGATTTACATGTTTTTTCCTTAACAAATCCTTTAAATTCTCCTCTGGTTATTACAAACTAGCCTTGCAGTTACGGTTTAAAGGTTAGCTAACAGCTTTTTTAGAAGATGGGGAGGGTTTGGGGTCTAACACAGACATTAATGAAAACATAGATTAATTGTTGAAGGTGTATTTTTACTGATACAGTACACAAATTTACTTCTTTCTCTTTTAAAAAATTGAGCTAGGCTCAGCTAATAGAAACTGTTAAAGTACAAAATTTAACATAAGAGAAACATTCCTTCCTACAATAAAAATGAGGATTATGATTTATTGCTTTTAGCATACTATAACAGTATCTTGAAACAATCTGTATTTGGAGAGTTATGTGAGATAACATTACAAGCATTCTGGAATCACACTGTGACAGTCCAGTGAGCCCAAATGGTCATTGCAGGCAAAATGGCAGGTTGAATGGAATGAATGAGATTGTGTATTTGATACACTTCATATTCAAAAGCTCTATGCACACTGTGGCATACAAAACTTCGCTATGGGCAAATAGGGAGCATACCTTATATGCATAGCAAGGAGTTTATTGTTAATCTAATACAAGAATGATTACTAATCCAGATCTACTTATAGAAAAAGAATAAAGAAAAAAGAATGCAGTTTCAGGAACATGTCCTAATAATGAAACAGTTGCAACTGTTGCATGCTCCTTAGTACCGACACTCTTCTCTCCAGTGTGTTATCCTTGCCCTTGCATGGCTTCCATGAATCACAAGACTGGGTGCTCATCTTCCTCAAGAAAGGGGAGGGTGTTACATGAGCCATCTGCAGCCCCTGGTTCTTCATTAAGAGGAGAATTTTGACTTTGGGGTTTTCCTCTACCCTGTTCCTGGGTCCAATAAGTTAACTAATGAGAGTCATTCACTTTTTCTTTCTTTGTGGGTTCCTAATTTCACCTTATGCACAATTCTTTATATATACATATGTACTCCTTGTTCACATTATTATCCATAAGCCAGTTCCATGATCACATTCCTTTTGTGACAGTAGTTAACTATTCATGATTATATCCCTGGGGCCTCTAGTATCATCCTCTGCCTTTATTTGAAGGCCTCTACCATCATCTCATAACTGTCAATAATTTTGAGAGCAGTTTGGGATATCTTATGAGTGACCTGGGGATACTTAATCGTAACTTGACGTTAAATTTAGGGCATGGCCAGAGCATTTAGCATATGGTTCTTTACAGTTTGGTACTGATCCTGCCTTCTAGAGGCTATTTAATTTTTAACTCTTGTCTTTTCTCTACTGAAATGAAATAAGTAATTCTCTTGCCTCCGAAACCAGCGAAAAAAATAAAATTAAAACTACTGCTATAATACTTGAATTAAATAGTGCAGAACAGCTGCAAAACTCCCTTATAATTGGTCCTGGTGATTGTCTTTCCTGGAGACTATCCACTTCATACATAAAACATGCATGCATGTATCTCCATTGCTACCACAAGGTCTTGGCAAGTCTGTTTTTCTGTATATCAAATTAATGGTCTGAGACTTCGTTCGTAACAGTTATTTCAGTAATTTCTGAATTTTCTTTTATCTGTAATTTTTGTTCCCAATAATTTAGTATTTATTATTATTATGAAATAATGTTCATATTCAAAACTTTGGATACAACAGAGGCAAAGTATTGAGCAGCTCATGTTACCTTCTGTTTAATTCCATGTTTACGCAAAATAACGCAGCAGAAACTTAGAGTAGTTGGCAGTAATCAGGTATCTACAACACAATGAAACAATATTTTAATAAATGGAATCTTTCCTTAATTCAAGACAGCAAGTCAGTTCTTAATGTTTGCTTCTTCTAAGCTAATGTGTCGAATTGTGGTGTACAGTTTTTAACAGGTATCTTTCTTACACCATGGGGAAAAAGTTAGAGAAAACAGCAAACCAGAGAAAATATTTATAAACTTTCATATGTAAAAGGAACTGTCATATATAAAATGCCTCATGTTTTTATAAAATGAAATGTCTACTTGGAAAAGCATTAATTTAAGAAATACAGTGGAGTACAAAAAAATCTTCTTAACATTGGGGTTTGGGTTTAGAATACACTTATGTGCCCATCACACTGCAGACACTGTTATAGAGCTGTACTCTCAGGATTCTCTGAACTGCTGAAAGAGAGGATCGTACTCATTTTAAATCCAGAGTTTAAAAAGCTTACTTCAATAAGATACTGAGTTGTGTCAGTAACTGATGAAACTTTAAACAAGATATACTGGAATGGTGTGATACGGTCTAACCTCAAATCTGTCCCTGTAATTTTTATTTCTTGCATCTGTAAGGAGGGGAGAGATTTGTTAGATCAGTGGATCCACTTTGCCCCTGCCTGGGTACATGGTTTTATTTAAAATATGTTCCAAGATTTTTCAGTAGCTGTAATCGAAGTCCCACATCACTTACACAAAGCTTCTGAAGTGGATGCCATGGAAGCTTTGGCCCTTCTGGTCAGTATATTCTAGTGAGTATTGAAGAGAAATTAATTTGAATAAGGTAATCAAATTCATGCTGATCATGATATGATCAGAGATACATTTTTCCAGATGAAAACTGAAATCTGTAATTCTGCATGGCTCTAAAATGAATCCTATTATATCTATTGATGTAACTGTCTTGCATAAAAATATCCATTATGAGAAGTAGTAAACAATTGTAGTAGTGGTTTTACTAGAAGATAAGAGAATGTAACAGGTACAGCAACACTTAGAAAACTGATGAGTTGTGTATAAGAACATATATCCCTCCTCCCAGTAGTGCTTTCCATTAAGAAATGAATCAAATACCAGAATTCCCTTTTCCAAGCCCCAGTTAACTTTGCATTTCTTTGATTGGATCTCCCTAACTATACAGTTTATAGAGTGGCAGAAAAGCCATTAGAATGGTTGGTTGTTTTCTTGTTGGCTAATGATGCTGTTCTTCCTTTTCCTGAAAGGGCATTTTTTAAATCCTTACATATTGTTATTCCTCCAATCTGGCCTGCTGAATGGCAATCACAGCTAATATACCCCTTCAGCAAACCATACCTCTGTCTTTAACTTTACCTCTGGAACAAATAGTCAATTTAAGTTTGTACTAAATGTGAGTTTTGGATTGGATTGTACAGTACTCTCCTAATGTGAAAGCTATGACTTTTTAGCAGTCTTCATAAAGCATACCTCCATAACTCATCACATGTTCTCCTTTCTCTACATTCCAGGTATACGTATTCTATAAATCACTTTACCTTTTATAGTCTCTATACATCTCAAAATAAATTGAAACCTAAAATTGAAGTGCAAAAGTAATTTATTCCTGAAAAAATCCAATTGGTATTTATTACGTTAGCCACTTGGCGCTTCCCCTTTCTTTCCAGCACTCACTGTTTACACTGCCGTCCTCCTTGGTCTATTCTTCCAGCTTAATATTTGTGTCCCGTTATTAAAGAGAACAGTCTTCTTTCAGATGCTTTCCATAGCACCATCTATGCTTGGAATCTGGAGGAAAACTTAAAGGAGTATTATAGGTAATATAACTACTGCTTACGCACAGTATCTTAAGTTCCACATATTAAGAAATTGTTCAGATTTTCTTCATACAGTCAAGGTCACCATAGGTACTTTATCTTCCACATATCCTGGTTGGAAAGATACGCTTGTGTGTTTTCATTATTTAGTATCAGATGGAAAAATACTTCATTTTGATATTTCCACTGCTTCCAGGCTGGGTAAGGACCTTGTCTCCAGTAATTGGGATTTTTCTGTTTGGAAGTGCACTGAAGGAAGGGGCCATACTGCAAGTGTAACCACGTGTTGTGCTCTGCCTTACTGAGTTAAACTCTTCTGGGTGGTAGCTGGCCCTTTTTCTATGGTCTGCGTCTTATATGCTTCCCTCTATTCAGCTGAGAACAACAGTCTTCTGCAAGTGGTTAGTCGTGATCTGACAGACTTGGTCAGCTGGATCCTCTCATGAATCACAATCTTTTTCACATGGTTACATTTTGTGATTATCTCATTCTTAATGTGGTCGTGCCAATATACCACAAGCAGCTTGTTTCCAGGAGTAGCAGATTTTTGCCAAAAGCCTTCTTTTGAGAATCAGGGTTGATGTTACATATATCATGATCAAACCCATGGAAAATGTGCATAGCTTGAAAAGCCTGAGCATTTTGTGTCCCATAAAAGTTCATACCAGCTTCAGATCATTCAAACTGATTTGCATACCAGCTGTATTTCTCATGATCTATGTGGGAGCAATTTTCTGCCCCTCAAAATGCAAACTCTTATTCTTTTTGTTTAGGACATCAGTGTGTCAGTGAAAATCAGGGGCCCCTGTGCAGTGTGCACTTGCTGCAGGACTGTTGGGCCCCGGGACGTCGTACTCCACACTCTCAAGCTTAATGAGGAGGGTATTGAGTCATGTTGACTCTCCCTCACTGCTGGTAGTTGCTGTTCTGCAGTACTTATTATTAGCTCACTGTTGACTGGGATTTCACCTCTTTGTAATTGCTTTTCAGCAGGGTTAGTCATCTGGAAAGCCCATAGTGTATCCTAGCCCAATGTTTTTCTGAAATCAGGCTCATCCTCAGGCACCAGTTGCAGAAGTCATCAGAAAACCTTCTTGTCAACCTTGGAGTTGTCTGTGGTTAGCCTCAGGCATGGGATTTATTACAATGTCTTTCTATCTCTTCAGAAAGCAGAATAGAAATTTTCTCTTTCTGCGTTTTGAATCTTCCCAAGAATAACAAAATTTTGGCTCAGGCAAGATATTTCTGAAGTCCTCATAATACCTTTTGGGATATTATCATCAGAATCAACTTCCTCACTTACTGGTGATCTTTATAGGTATCACTGCATAGCATATGCCTATATCAGTCTGTTCAGATCCCCTACTCCCTATGCTAGGCCCTGCTGATACACCATCAGCTTCCAGTCTTAATTTCTTAAGCATCTGATCAAAGGCACTCTGCCTTTTCCACTGAGATGTCACCATTTTTGCTACCCTGTCTAAGCTAGGTTGTAGTTTTCTGGGTTTACATCACTTCCTTTGGCTTTTGGTCCACCATCCAGCTTTGCCATATTTATTGTCTACTCCGCAAGATTCTTCGTCTTTTTTGAAAGTATCAGGATGTATTTTTCTTTTAGTACAGCATCTGAGATAGTCCTTCTGACTGATCTCCCCTTTTACTCTAAATGTGTTTCTCAGCTTGGAGACTCCCAGGAATTTCCTGGTGCTGCAAGATTCTTCCGTCAGCTACTTCATAGCTGCTGGTCCCATCTCCATGTCACTGGCTGAAAAGGTCCTCTTTCCTTTGGCTTTCTGCTTTGAACTAATCAGCAGAATAAGTCTTCTGCCATCTGTGCTTCCTAGCTGCCCTCTTGCAGTACCCAGTACAAATGAAACCACCCATTTTTAAAGCTCATGTAACCTACTATTTCAGGAGATGAAACCTACCATTCACATCGTATTTCTTTTTTACTTCAGGCTATTCCAGGACATTGGTTCTGGCTGGACTTCTCAGCAGCTCAAGTAGAGTTGCTCAAATGAAGCCAGGGTATTGCAGGTGACAACTGACGAACTACATGCTTTGTGAAGGCTCTGAGACTGAAGTGCTGGCAATTCTAGCTAATCTAACAGGACAACATCTATTGTGTTTTTGCGGATATGATAGCAAATGTCAGGGTGTTCATTGGTCTTTTGATCTGGGCTGGAAGTTCATACGGTGTATCTGGAGAATATGGGATCCTGCAAATGGTGCCATTCATGTGTCACATAGCTTTCCAGTGCTGTACCTGAATTCGTGTAACTTTGTTTCAAATTTTTTAGCAACCATTGGACTGCTGAAAATTTCACCAGCTGCTCACCTTTAGCTGGAGATGAAGCACATCTTTTTTCAGTAATTTTCCCTTAGAGCCATGAATGCTAGTCACTAATAAGTGAGGAGAACCGAAACAGATGCCAGAAAATTAAAATCAATTGATTTTATGCATAACATTAACAAGGCATTTTATCTTGGTGACAAACAGTGCTATCTTAAGTAAGCATTCATTTGACCTAGTGGCTTTGATACCAGTTGCTATTAATATCCATGTAGCACTCATTAACAAGCCTGGAGCTTTCAGGGGTTTAGCTGAATGGTAAGTAAAACTAGATGTGAAAATAAACTGACCTGTAAGCAATCTTTTTTTTTTTTTTTTTAGGAAACAAACTAAACAAAAAACAAAAGGAAAATATATTAAAGCTAGCCCAACAGAATGCAGGAGATTAATAACTGTGGGCATTTAATGAATACTGTCTTATAAATAGAAAATAGATATTAATGATGAAGAGTTTCTAAAATTAGAATTTGTCTCAGATGAGATATTTAGAATAAGTTTATGGAAGTCATGTTATGTAGACATAGGAACAAATCAAACAATAAATGGCCGACAAGCATAAATGCATAATTAATGCTGTGCATCAAAATGAACTGTACCAAAGCAGCTTTCATTTTCCCAGAAAAATTGAAGGAAGCTCTGTAAAAGCAACTAATTTGCAATACAGAGCTGATGAAGTAACATTTGCAAATGTTTCTACTCTGTTGGAAGGCTGAAATGATACTTATAAATTCCCCTGGATTACAAAGTAGGAATTGAAATAATTTCACTGCCTTCCCCCATTTCACCAGCTGCATACCTAACATGACATAAGCCCATAAGCTCTCTGAACTTCTTCCTCTAAAAGTTACTGCAAAACTCTTGTTTGATGGGTCCATATATCAGATTCACAGCTGTATCAGAAGCCTGAGTCAGTATTTATTTACATAACGGGACAGTTCTTTCTTCTTCTTGCAATATCTCTAGTTCAACCTATAATTTTTTTAAAACTACAGTAAACTTCAATAACTGGATCAACACCAGTGTGTGTCAGGTAAACCTACAGTTCAACAGGTTTCTTAATTTTCATTCTTTAGCTTATTATTAGCTTATTATTGTGCTAGCTGGACAAGGAAAGTTTTAATTATTGATGCTGTGATCAAATCTGATGGTGTCAGGAAAAGCTAGAGCTTTATTTCTGTTCTTTATGGCGTTCTATATGCAAGTAACTCAGCTGTCGGATAAGGAATCTGTATTAGGGTTCATTGGAGATCTTTGCAAGTGAACAGAAGCATTGATTTTTTTTGTTTGGTTTGGTTGGTTGGGGTTTTTTTGAGGGAATACCATTAGGGAGGTTGAGATCCAACTATTGATTCACAGCCTAATTCTTTTAATGTATTAACAGGCTATGGAGAACTTGAAATTAAACAGAGTTGTTCAAACTTTTATTTAATGAACAGTAAAACAATATTGCATAAAAAGAAATGTGATTAACCTTGTACCTAATAAAGTTGATGGCATGGTCCTTTCAAAGTAAGTCGCAGACTCCCTTTACTCTGACCAGGGCAGGATTTTTCTGCTTGAAACAGAAAAAAGTTTCAATGTTCTTAAAACCAGATTTGATCCAGCTCCATCAAAAGTCAACGTTTGTCAAATTCTGTTTAATCCAATTTCTATTTTGTAGCCACTATTACACTAAAATGGCCATTCTAGTGCTCCTTTAGAGTATAACATGAGTAGCCATTGACATCGGTGGACCGAGATTTCTCCTCTGATGTTTCTCACCAGATAGTAGCTCTCTGAACAAACTCTCTGTTATGATATGAAATATTAAACATCAGGGAGGCAGGATTGCTGACAGCAATGTAATATTGAAGACATCTGTCTGATTCATAAATATATTATATTTGGTTTCACAAAAGCCAGGGAATGTCAGATCATACAAGAATCAATTTAGACTGGAGAAGTTCAGCACAGTTTTAACTCGAGGGCATCATTATTTACATCACTCGGTGACATAAATATGATCTCTGATCACATCTTTGCTTTGAAGAAGCTGCATATGTTGGTTCTTCTTTGCAGAGTACATCTCCAGAGACATACAAACTGAACCCTGCACAATTTGCTTAAATTATCAGTTCCTCTTAATGTTAAATTAGAATAATTTTCAGAGTGTTTCTGTGGTCTCTGCTTACGTTTCTGTGGTATTCATGTACGCACGTCAGTTATAGTGGAAGTTTGCCAGTTTCAGACAGTTGAAAAATATCTGTATCTCTTTTCATACCTTAATCTGACAGGTGTTCCTACCATACTTCATTTGAAAGAAACAACAGAAGCATAAGACAAATCAGTGTCTGTTTAACTCATTACTGAGTGTGTTGGGCTTCCTTGTAGAAAAAAATGTGTAATAAATCCTTTTTGGACCTCATTTTTTGTAAGAGCAACACTATTTTCCTCTTCAATGACCATCATCATGTCATTGTGTTGCATCTCATCATACAACTATCTAAAAATAACAAAAAAAATTTTCTATAGGCCTGCTGACTGAGGGTAGTTTAAGTACTTGTGTGATATTTTATAGGCAGGGCTACATGCTTGGAAAGTGATTGGTTCTAGACAAACTTAGGTATGTTTTCATTTTAAAGGATATAGTAAACAATTGTAGAGCTCATAGAATAGATGACCAAAGATGACAGTGAGAGTGCAGAGTGTAGACATTTTTAAAAAATAAAGGAATTGAAAAATTACTGGATGATTACAGGTCAGAATATTTCCTAAATGTACTTTTTTTACAATACTGACATTGGAATTGGTAGTTTTTTCCTATTTTTCTGTGGACAGTGGGGAAAAGGAAGAAGGGGAAGAGGCGAGGACAATTCCTGTATTCTAGTGCAAAGATCTGGGCTCTTAACAGTGCTTTTATGCCAAGCTAACACTTCCATCATGAGAAAAAATACACGGAATCTATTTTTAACAAAGAAATGGAGGCCTTCGATCTGGGGTTTTGTTATCATTTCGGAGAAAGCTTTCTAAAAGCTCTTTCTAGTCAGGATGGAAGAATTTTAAAATTGCCATAAAGTGGATCTGTCATCCTTCAATCTGCTTTAGGAGTCACTTTGAGAAAGAGAAGTACTCTGGGAGATTCATTACTTTACATTCTAGTGGATATCCTGAGAAAATCCATCTGATAACAGGAGCTGGAAGAAGCTTGTACATCTAATTTGTAGCCAGTGTAAAGACCCCCAGGTGAAACAATGCTCTGGTTTAGGAAGAACGGTTGACAGTCCCTTTTTAGTAATCAGTCACTAGCTGTGTAGCCACATTTCTTCTCAATCGCTTACTTCCTACATCTGGAAATAGCCTCTCTTCCTCAGCAGTTTGTTGTTTAATGAGATACAAATACCCCTCTGAAATGCTTTCATTATGATAAAATTCTTTTAAATTGCATGATTTTTCATGATGTTTTACATTAGGTTTGTGTGTCCTTTAGAGCACTGGGGGTGGATCAATGTCATGTGATAAGAAAGACTGATGTTATCATCACTGCTGCCTAGACTACTGCAGAATCTGCACAGTGAGCAGAAGAGGATTTCAGGAAGGTAGAAAGCACAGTTTCACTGTTAAGGCAGTAGAAAGCTGCCCCAGAGAAAAGGACTCACTCTATATACTATATCAGCCCATGCTACAGCATTCATGTGTAATGTAAAAAAGTAATCTGAGCTGTAATTTTCAGAATTTCTCAACTGCATGCTATTGACTTCTCAGGCAGCCACCTTTAAAGTCAGGGTTATACTTTTGGGAAGCACCAAGCAGAGAATGCATCAGATGGACAGTACACCCCAGATACTGGGGCAGTACTGTAAAATATATTCATTAATGACCTGGATGATGAGACAGAATGCCCCCTTGGCAAGCTTGCAGAAGGTACAGAACGGGGAAGACTGGGTGTGCTGCCATTCTGGGGGACCACAACAGGATGGAGAAGTGGGTTGACAGAAACCTCATAAAGTTCCACAAAAGGAAATATATTTACAAACAAGTGAAGTCTTGTGAAGTTGAGTAAACAAATCAGTAAAGGACAGTGCGAAAAACACTGTCAGTAGCCAGCAAACTGCTACCATTTCTCTCTGAAGGGAAATTCACTGCAACACTGGTGATTCCTTGAGACTTGTCTGAAAGTTGCACTGCAGTATGTATCCTTGCTTTTCATTTCCCAGGTTTTAGATCACACTTTAGCATCCAACACCTATGGTCTTTATGTCCTATCTTTTCAGGTATGTGTATGAATAATGGTCTTCATTTGATTTCTTTTTATATTTCATTAGTTATTATTTTGTCAAGATGGACTGGAAAGTTTCACTTTTCAGAGTTCTAATACCAATGGCAATAATCATGTGTGAAACACCTGAGAAGGGACTGTAGTGATAAGAGACAGTTGCAGTTCCCCCCTCTCGTAATACTCTTTATACTAGTGACCTCCAGAAGAGGCAGACCGCAGAGGGGTTGCAAGGACTTCTTCCACTGAGTAGTTTTAAAGAACTTATCAAAAAGCACTCCTTGGATATAAGCTCCTTCTAGATTGTTTTCATCTAGAAGTAAAATACTAGTGAGTCAGCAAGAAAAAAAAAATCTTCTACATAACCTAAAATCTTTATATTTTTCAGATCTGCTTCTGGCCAAATAGTCCCATAATACTGGAGGAAAATTAATAGAAAGTGGCCTATTAGTGTCTTTATTTATAGTTCAAGACTCAACAACTCAGTGATTTATATTTTCAATTTAATCACACCAACTGATGTAAGAAATAACTGGGAATGCAGGTATGACCTTGCTCAAGCAGACTATATAAAATTCAATGTAGCAAAGCTTGCATATTGAAAATTGTGCAGTAATAAAATGTTTTTTGCATTGTGTAGCTTGCTAGCTATGTCAATACAAGATAATGGTTTAGGCAAATTACACGACTAAAGAATTAGAAATGTAACTGCAAAAAGGAAACATAATATTGGGTTTGTGGCAAGAACTCATTTTATATGATAAAACTAATTTGTAATTTGATCTTTAAAGCAGAAAGCAAAAAGAGTACCAAAGCACTTGAAATGCAAGGTCTATTATAGAATAAAGGAAGTGTGAAGACAAAGAAATAGTCTGACAGCAGCCTAGACAAGGGCAAAGGAACTCTTACTGGGCATAGCTAAACATTGTATTCTTAAGAAAATAATTTGGTTATTTGAAATAAGGAGCTGATGAAGTTCATGGGCGGGAGAACAAGATATAGTTTAAGAATGCAAAGTTCGGGTTTAGAAATTTCATTTAATTGACTGTATTTTTGTTCACTTAAATCTTCCTTAATGTACTCAGGCAAGAGAGGAAAGTTACTGAACTAGTGGAAGGAGAGAAATTCAGCTTAGAAAATAACAGTTCCTTATAGAGTTTCCCAGAATCCGTGTGCTTATGCTGAAAAGAGAAACAAAGGAGTGTGAGTGACTTCATGCAGTAACGCAGGTCAGGAAAGTGGGCCCAGAGAATACCCTCCTTGGAACAAACTTCCTGTCTCATGTGGAACATGTGCATAGTCTTATGTAGGGAAATGAGGCTTTGTTCGGCCTGTGCCCTCCACCACATTAGTACAAACCAACTCTGAGCTGAAGTCATGCAAATGAGTGCTTTAGGTACAGCCTTACGATAAGCAAGGTTCAGAGCAGGCTTACGTCCAGCTGGCTTGGAGCCCAAGCAGGTTGTTGTTGTTTGCAGAATACTGCATGGATGTACCCCTGTATTGCAAAGATGTTAGGTGTTTCCATTGCAATTTCCTTAATTTCTCTTTCTCCATCCATGTATAGCCTCCAGAAGTATTAAGCAGAATGGCTTGGAGTGACATTGTAGCTTATTCTAGTGATCATGAAGACTGATGAAGTAGGTGGGGAGCAGGTTCTGATCAGCTGGTCTATTGAATTATGTTCTCTCTTGGTGAAAGTGTAGCTGCTTTTCAGACCCAGCTTGTTGGCCCAGGAAGTCTATATGAGGCTTTTGTCTCTTTAATTCTTGATGAAAGGACTTCTGGTAGGATATTAAGGATGTTGCATTAATTAGAACCAAGTAAAACCTGCTCATTCCTTGGAATATGTGAGGTGTATAGTCATATCCAAATAACTAACTGAAAGGAAATTCTCTAAGTAACCAAATGTTTCCACTGATGTTGGGTACTCTATTAGAAAATGACCTCAGGGATCAAAGAAATGTTGATTGCAATGGTTCAAGGTATTTCTCACTAGCAACAGTGATTTTTTGTCAATGTCCTCCTCATTTATGCCTCCATGTTGGGAAGAAGAGGACCTAAGCCATTCAGTGCAAATATCTTTCATACAAGTTAGATGTATTTTTTCCAAAGGCTAATTCCTCTCCTGGTACAGCTCCTCATAAAAATATAAATTCATTAATTTGTTAAAATACCCTAATGGCCTGGCACAAGTGCAAGAGGGTGTGATTATTTCTGAGTTATTAAGGGAAGGATCATTTAGATGCAGAAGTTCACATTGCTTCATTGAAAGACTGTGTAAAACGGTTGTTGAAATAGGTTTTTGGTCTATTAGGCTCCTCACTAATCTTTTGGGGGAACTCATTAACATGCTTGAACGATAAAAGGCATAAGGATAGCTTTCATCAAGTGAAAATTGTTGTGCATATCATGCATGAGATGCATTATAAGTTACATTTATGATGTGAGAAACCTCGTAATAGTATCTGATACACTGCATAAATCATTGCATTCTTGGGACATGATAAATGCAGAGAAATTTAATTCTGGGACAGTTCTTAAGAGAAATCAACGGACTGTATAAAAATTCGCCCTTGTACTATTTTTTAGCTTTCTGCTTCTGAAGTATGAATGATGTACTCCCTCCCCTTTTCCCACACTACAGATCTTTTAAGTACAGGGCTTGAGTGGAGAGCAGCAATGCTGAAATGCTTTGGCCTCTGTCCTTTGAGTCAGGTAGAAATAGTTAATCACATGTCAGAAGCAAGCTTTGGGCTATGATTAATCCCACGTGTTGAGAACTACCTTTCAAGAAATTGTTTAAGAGAGGGCATGAGTCTTTTGGAAAGAAAATGAGACAGCTTGCCAGAGAAGAATATTTTAAACATCCTGGTTGTTGAATAGATACCTGGCGAGAGAACTCAGCTGAATACGTTTGAAGGAATTATTATTCAGCAAATGAAAACCTTTCAGATGACTGTTATCCCAGTTTGAAATCCGATAATGTATCTTGGAAAGTTGAAGAGCACTTGGGAGTGTTAAAAGTGGCAGGGAATATAGGACATCACAAATTTCTGTTCAAGCATATTTTTCTATATTTACCATATTTCACTTGTGCTTTTATAATGAGCTGACAATTTTATCAGATTTTTGCTTGTCAGCATTTATTTGGAATTAAATTGCTAAGGAGAAACCTCAAATAGCAGAGTTCTCAATTTTTTTTTATGCAGGCAAGTATGCCTACAAACCCAGGGCCTGCTCTTAGAGCCTTTATTTACAGTTCTTGTCAATCTAATGAGTAGTCCATGTGTAAGTTCAGCCATGAAATGTCTGTAGAAGACATGCAGGAAGAGATCTACACGAGCTGCAGAAAAATATTTTCAGAGATTTAATGAAATACATGAGTTTGATAAAGCTGTGCAATGTGCTTGACTCATCTGCTTGGACAGAAGTACTCCACGTGTTTATTCAAGGACTTGCAATTGCTTAAACCTCTTTCATCTCAAAGATAAAACTGCTAATAATACTCGTTAGAAGCATCCCCTGCAATTGAAAGTTCAACGCATAATTCTCATCTGATCTTGTATGTTCATTGATACAGAGAGATTATGTTACATTGTGGATTTACGTTGCCAAGATTTAGAAAGAGAGAGGCAACATATAAAAGGAAATGCTTTGCTGCTGAAATAAGTAGGGAAGGCATGCTTTCTAAGTTAGAGTCTAAAGGGAATTTTTTGCCTTAAATACAAATTTCCCCAGTGTCGGGAAATTCCTTTTTTTCATATGAAGAATAATTTTGGTGACTATCGATAATGGTGCTCTGAAGTTAGATGAAATGAAAGTGGGGAGTTAGGTTGTATTGTCTGCTTGGGGATGATGTTACAAACAGGTACAAAGATCTTCATCCCCAGTGAAAAGACCACAGAGCAAGTAGGATAGTTCAGGAGGGAAGAAGGTTGGGCAGTTTCCAGTGGTTTTGGTAGTTCTGAAGCTCTTTCTCATGGGCAAAGCTCACAGAGTAGTTTATTTGAAAGTATTTGTTATGGTTACAGATTGTACTGTGCTGGTTAACACACTTTGGTCCCACATCTTCCTCAAGACTGAGATAGTTTTGTTCATTGTTCCATTCAGTGAAGGGGAGAAGATGTTTCTTAATGGCTTGTGATGCAATCGACAGACATCTTTTGCTTATGTCATGGGTAAAACTAAAGAAATAAAAATTTACCTATTTTCTCAGTGTAGCAATAACCAAAATTGTTCTGAGCTTGCTTTATAAATGGTGCTGGTTTGATTTTTTAATTTTTTTTTTTAATTACTTTACAACAGTTCTTTTTTTTTTTTTGTCCACTATTTCTGGCCTGCCAGGGCGTGTTTGAAACCAGTGTGTAAATAAGATACAGTTGTTAATAATGAAACTTATGCACCTTTTACTACTGATAGTATAAAGCTTGCACAGAGGAAACATGAATCAGATGCTGCCTTCCTCTTTTAGCAATAGCAAGGTCGAAACTACGCTATAGGCTTTGAACTCTTGGAGTCCATCAAACCGTTTATGGTTTTACATTCCCAAAATAGAAAAGAGGCAAGCAGCAGGGAAGTGCAAGATGACCTCCATCTTCAGTTCAGCACAAGTGTAATTTACGGTCTCCTTTAGCAACTATTTCAAAAATAGCAAACCATGTACTTAATTATGTCAAAAAAAAATAGCCTTGGTTCAGCATTTCACTTTGTAGATGGAAAAGGACAGATATTGAAATACCATATATGAAACCCTTAAGAGTCTATTTACAGTACCTTCTTTTGACAACTCCTACCACTTTTACCGTTGTTTGTTTATTTGCTATATCAGCTCACATCTCATTGCTGATTTTCGCTTTACCATGTTGCTCTAAAAACTCCCTAGCTTTATATCTCTCAATAGTTTGAAACAGAAGCAAACATGCTAAATTGAGGTAACGTGTTGCAGTTCAGAAAAGTGAGAGTATTGCCCTAATTTCATGCTCTTTAGTCTCTTTTATATTACTAACTCTCAGAAATATTTTAATAGCCAAAGGGACCAAGTCTTTTGATCTCAAATTCATAAAGCTCCATTTATTCCAAGAATGGCAAATAGAAAAAGGAAGACTGTGAATGGACATAGCACTGTTAGAGAAGGTGAAATGCAAGTTCCAATCCATCAATAAAATAGAGCAAATTGACATGAACATTAAAAGAAGTTATAGATACATTAGTAACAAAAGCCGCACTATTAAAATTAATTTGAGAAACTGTAAAGATTGGTCCCTGCTTCATATTGATCACTGGATGCATTCCATTACAATGTACAAAACTAGGAGGATTTATACTCACCAGTGTAATAAGGTAAAGCCTTAACATCTGAGCGCAGTGAATAAATGCTTTAATGAAAATGAATAAGAAGCAAGTCTTTCTTTGGTGTGTTGCATATTTTATGTTGTCAGAGTTTTAGATGTGCTTAAGATACTCAGATATTTGTTCAAAGAGAGGCAGTCCTTGCCCAAAGAGCATATTTGACTGGGTAGAGGAGAGAAAGAATGCTTTTGTTGTGTAAGTTCACTGGTGAGAAGTATGTCCTAGTTCTGACAGAAGTGGTACATTTCAGAACCCTATAGCATTATATGTTTTTTTTAATTTAAAATTTACACTAGGAGCTAGAACAACAAAAATATTTTGAAACAAAGGACCCAAATGCTCAAAACAAAGCAAAATCTGTGTTATTGAAAATAAAGAAATTGTCTTTTATTATTGTTGAATTCAATTTAATTTGTAGACATTTATATTCTTTTGTCTGACTGGAAAGTGTTACCTCAGAAGAGGCTGAGAGCTGGAAGCAAAGCAAGAGCAAGCAATGGCTGGAAGTGATGGGCCCAATACAGAAAACGCTAAATCTTCCAGTTGAACAATGAGGAGGCTATTAGATGGCACTGTCTTTTCTTAGGGCAAGATTCATATTCTCAGGTGAAGAACAAAGATTCAGAGGTAACACTTAAGAAGTCCAAGTTAAAAAAGGCCACAAAAAAAAGGCGTGGAGGCAGTTGCTGGCTATAGCTGAAGACTTTTTGACAGAGAAGCTGTAGCAAGGCAGTTTCTCTAGCAGTTTCACTGTCCCGAAGACTGATCTTGTATGTGCTGGAAGTGGCAGGGAAAGATTACAATTTAAGTGAGGTAATTGGTTTTTTTCTTTAATCCTTTTTCTGTGTGCCCTGTATCTTTTGGGGGAATAAATAATGCTTTACTGTTTGCTGGTTTTGGGCCGCAGTAATCCAGTGTTGTGACAGGATCCTGGGGAAAAGCTCTGGTAAAATCAAGTGCTTCAGTGTTAACCACTGAAGATTTAGGGATGCAGAGTCCCTGTTGAAGACAGCAAGTGACAGCAAGTAGTTCCAGGTGGAGAGAGAGAGAGAGAGAAAAGGCCAGTCTGTTTCCAGAAGGTTGTATCCAAGAGAAAAAATATGTAGACAGTGCTGGTAGCAGAACATCAAAACATGTAGCTATAGATTTGATATTGATATCATAACCTGTGCCATCAATGGCATTCTTGCCTGGCTGCGAGATGCATCGTCAGATCCAGGAGGTTTATAGGTTACTACAGGTTAGGAAAGTGCAGAAGACTACAGCATATCTCCTTTAATATAAATTATAAAAGAGTACTGAGGTTTTCTGTGGAGTATATGATGATGAAGTGTGACAGTGTGTTCTGGGGCGGGGGGGGCCTCAGTCTTGTTTTTAGAGCTCTGTAGGACTACAGCCATTTTGTTTTCTGAGTTTCTGACGTGTTAATAAGACATAAATATTTTGTGCTACATGCCTTTGTTCTGTTTTCTTTAAGTTAAAAGAAATCACTGTAGACTGAAGATGGTTCCCCATTGCTTATGGCAATCACAGCTTGAAGAGAAACTTCTTAATACTCCTGTTGTTGTTGACATTTCTGTTCGCAGTACTGAGTGGGGAAAAGAATATATACAAAAAAAGCAACTATAACCTCAAAAGTGCTTGCAGAGATTTTTGGGTTTTTATGCTTGAATGCTCAAGCCAGTATTAGTTGGCTAAGACTTTGACAAGTGTCGGTGGAGTCATGGAGAACAATCATCTGTCTGGCTGTTTTTCTCTTGGTCTGAATTTCAGGTGTGAGTCTGGTTGGCTGGAGTATGGTTCATGTATCCTGATATTAGCTTTTCTTAACCTGTCAGATTAGGAAGATCAAGCCGTGTTGAAACCAGACACTTCCACTTGACTTGGATATATTTCAGCTGAGCTCTGAGAGGCATTTGGAAAAATCCACGTTCAATTTGAAAAAGCAGCTTCTTCTAACTTTTGTATAGAGTTCAATCTGACAAGCAGTGGCACTGTACGTTTCTTGCCTTCAAAAATCCATGGGGAATGCTATAATTTTGATTTTATATCTGTCTTGACGTAGGTATCTCCTAGTTTTGCCAGGGGAAATATATTTATTTCATGATTGATATCAAAGTTTCCTCGTGTGTTATCTGCCTGAGGCTGACATGATATTATTCTTGGGCAGAGACCTACATGCTAAGGCTTGTAGGACTACTCTCTGGAGTTTCTTGACTTAGTGCCTGAAAATTGATTTGCCCTGTGGTATTAGCTGCCTCTCATAGCGTGTCAGCTTTGTCTTAAAAACCAGAAAAGATCAGACCTAGGAGCAATAGCAGTAGTAAAAGCACCGCCTGTTACTGTTACCAAGGGGCAACAGAGGGTCAAGACAGGGTCCTGTAACTTTCTTACTGTAAGGAACAGTTAGAAGCAGCTACTCATAAAGCTTTAATTAACTTTGCAAACTGAACAAAGTAGTCTCAACCTTTAGTGATTCCATGTAGATCCCTCTTAAAATCTGCTGGAGCTGTTGAAGATCTAGTTAAGTATCAAGTATTTGCTGAAACAGCAAACAAAAATGCCTGTGAGGTGTGGGCAGTCATCCAGGAGCAGGACCCATGCAGTTGAGGTTGGGCTTTTTGTCAGTATTTGTTCGTGTATTCACAGTGAATAGAAGTCAGCCCTTCTCTGACAGACTGCAGCTGGCAAATCCCTGGCAGCATTCATCTAAGACCTAACTTAGGTTCCAGCTGGACAATTTTCCATATGCAGTTCTCACTATTTTACAAAGCTGGTCCAGCGGCCTAAGTACTTTCTTAACTTCTCTCTGAGCACACTGTTACCATCATGTTAATATGCGGCAGGTAGGTTTAATTTTTTACGTTTATGCATTTTGACTGTTCAAAAAAATACCAATTTTAACTCTTCCCTTTAGTCGTTATTTAGTTATCGTCCTTCCCCTTCCTCCTGAAAGAGCAATTAAGCTAAGCCTAACTACTTTGGATTTGATGTGTCTAAGAGCAGACACATGGCCAACTATTACAGCTCACTTGACACAGAGTAACTGTATCCTGGCCATTTTTTGGAGTTTCCCCTGCCAACAGGACAGTTCTAGGTCTTACTGCTCACTGGGCAATGAACAGCTCAGAGGAAGAAGAAAAATCCCCATTTGTGTTAAGCAGCGGCTGACTGCTTCCTCAAACACAAGATCACACACATTTTATAAGTGTGAGTGCAATCACTGAGATGTATAATCCATTTTTAATCTCTTACTCTTCTCCTGCAATGAATTGTCCTGCTTAATTTTATGTTGTATTAAAATATCCTGTTAATCAGTTTTAAATGTATTTAAATGTAGCCTTGTGATTTCATTAACTGTATCTTCTTCTTTGTATTATGAGAGAGTACTTGATCTGCCATGCCTATAGACTTCATTGTTTTGGGTGGTTCTGGCATATCCTAAATTAATTAATCATTAATGTGAACTGCGCCAGTCTTAATTTTTGTTCACGCAGGACTCTCCATTTCCCTAACAATGCTTGTTGTATTCCTCTTAGACTCCTGCTGTTTCTGCTCTTACGGTTTTGGAAGAATACTTCTGGTTTTATAATATCGTTGTAATTATCTCTGTATTCTATTCTAGTCTCCAGCATTTGTCTGCATTCTGAATAGCTCTGCACATGCATCATTGATTTTGTAAGATTCTGCTACATTAATACAGCTCTGCCAGTAAACTATTTTGCTTCAGTTCTGCAGGGCAGTGGGTGTAGATCTGAATGCTGTCACAACACTGGTGATTGACTTCTGTATTTAGTCTCTGGTTTAGTCTCAAGTTTCCATAGTTACTTCATACATTATTTCATTGACTGGAATGGAAGCTGAACTGAGCCTTTTAATGGAATTATTAGTAAGGATAAAGTAGTTCATACAAGCAGCTTTGTTGAATCCATATTGTCTTGATTTATGATTAATAATCTGGGTTCAGTCATTTAGATGGATGTTTAAAAATATTTGGAGTTATTGACAAAGTTCTGACAAACGGTTCTCTACACTGATAGAGACTTCTGAAAATAATGAAATAGTAATTGGTTTAAAAATATGGTGTTTTTTAAACTCTTGAGTAAATACTACAAGAGGATCAGTAGAAATTACAGCAAAGTACTCTGTGTTTCTTTTTCTGCTTGTGGAGTGTGTGGTGGTTTGGGCCAAAATAATAGTATTATTTAAAGATTCATGGATTTAAAAAAACATTGATCATGTGACTTTATATGATAAATTCAGTCTAAATTATCTAAATTCTGAATATATTAGAATTATGACAGTCCGGTGCCGATCTAATAGAAGACATGAAACAAGCACAGTGAAAATTGTTTTTAAAAAAAAAAGTTAAAATCTGTAAATCTCTCCCACTGTACTGGGGAGAATTGGGGAAGGCAGTATTTTGTTATAATATATAAAAAAATATGCAATATGTTAAATATGTAAATAATAGTAATTATTTTGCTGCTGGATGCTGCTTTCTTTGACTATTGGCTAAATTAACAAATTCTTGTTATAAGTCAGTTAATTAACATTTAGAATCAGTTGTTCCCTGCTTTTAAAGGCAGAGGTCAAGGAGGGCATGTAATACTGGTGTAGCTTTTGTTTGAACTCTTGACAGCTGAGAAACTCATTGCACTTCAGCCTGGTTGCCTAGTATTTTATATTTGGTATTTTACAGCATTGCTTTTGAGCACTGACTGATTCGTTTGCAGTCCTTTGGAGGAGGACATCCTCACAGAGGAAGAAGAGCCACGAAGCATCTCTGTATCACAGCCTGAGCTATGCCATTGCAGTTGTGTTTGCATGTCTGCAGCCAGACACTATGGTGTGAATTTTCGTCTTTCCTTCACAGTATTTATGGCAGCTAACAGAAGTGTTGGGAAATGGAATGTCCTCTGTATAAAACCCTGTAACACACTGCTGGGGATAACAGATTTAGGTCCCAGATTTCTTTACCGGATGCCCACTCAACTTTGGAATCCTGTTTTCATTTCACCCCAGTGGTTTTGTCTGCAATTGGAAACACTACTATAAGTTACACTCCAGTGACATTGGAGAAAATAGGCTTTACTTGCAGCTTACTGTTCCCAAAACTCTTTGACTGTTTTCCCTTTCTTGTTACCTATTTCTGTCTTTCCCTGACAGCACACATGTACTGTTTTTCAGACAATTTTTCTTCCTTTTTTTTAGTTATTAGTGCTAACTCTTGTTTTTCTCTTACAGTTTTTCTGCACCATGTTCTGTACCACTTCATCAGCTGAATTCCATGGACAGCAAAAGAATATGTTCCTGTGCCCCCTATAACGTGGCCCCGGGCAGCACAAAGGTTCATACATCCCATATGGAGCTTTATGACTTCAGGTGAGAAAGAAGTAATTGAAGCAGATGAATTTTAAAAGAGAACTGTTTATATGCAAATGTATTAGTGGAAGTCTGTGATTCAAATGTCTGTGGGCTAAATTATGGAAAAAGCGTTTCTCAGTTAAAAATTCATCATAAAGAACTTTACAATACGTTATGAAATAAGAACTGGTAAAATAAATCTCAAACTACTGTAAAGCAGTTTGAAATATAACACTATATTTTTTCCTTACTACTATTGTTTCTAATTTTAATTATTTATTGATTTATATTACGAATTTTTTTTTTGTCTTCAGGTCAGTTGTTTTTAGTATCTCCCTCCTTAGCTTTTGCACCAGCTCTTCTAAGGTGTTCTTTTTAAATATCCTAAAGCTCATAGGGTTATTGCCGTGTTAAATTACCAAGAGTTTCTACTGGATTGGCAATGGATGCAGTGTTTTGACTGCTCTAGCAGAGAGGTTACTTTTCCAATTCACTCTTCTGGTCACATGATTCAGACTGGATGTTATTGATAAGCTGAGATTAATATATTGCTGTAACAATGTATGTGGGCTCAATATTAAGTAAAGCCAACTTGAGCTTATTTTGCACAGTGGATATAATAATCATGAAAGATACCTATCTATCTTTCAAAAATGAAAGAATTTTAAATTAATACGGCCCAGCCAATGTGCTTGTGCACATTTCTTAAAGACTTGCATCTAAATGAAAAGGTACACAGCTGATGAGTTCAGTAATGATTCCTGACCTCCCTGGTTTGTTTTGGGGTTTTTTGTTTTGGTTTTGTTTTATTTTTTTTTAACCATGGAGCTTCATGTCTTGATTATTGTGCTGGTGTTTTCCACAGTGGTTTTGAAAATTAGGTTAAATCTTCAGCTGATTATGTTGCAAAGTTTTTTGTGGTTTGGTTTTTTTTTTTTTAGATTTGTTTTTATCACTGCTTGAGAATTACCACAAAAAATTTTTAGACAACTTGACGTCTTTTTTTTTTTCTTTATATACTGTAACACTTGGAAATAGTATTGCACATGGGACGAGATTAGAATGATAACAAGAACGTAGCATAAAAAGTTTTGATGGACTGCTTTTACCTTAAGGTTTTGGTGAATCAGCATGTAGTATACAAATTATGTCATTTCCAAAGTAGTTCTTGTTCTGAGCAGTCCACCTTACCCTTCTCCAGAGGTCTTTTCATTGGTTTGAAAAGATGGGAATCTGTATCTGCTCCAGTATCCACATACTCTCTCTGTATGCGTATGTATATGTCTGTATGTGTTTACCTGTTTTAGTTAAATCTGCACCATTTTGGTCTCATTATACTCAAATCTGCTTCACAACTTTGCCCAAAGTCATGTTTGTGTAGACTAGCTGTAGAGTTGTTTCTCCTACATGTGTTGGTCAAAAGATTCCCCAGTACTGAGGAGCTCCTAGCTGATTTGTGGTTAGCAGATATTTTGCAAAATGCACTTATTTCTTCAACTGTTGTCTGTAAGCCTTTCTTTGTGGGGACATCATGAAACCATATGAATTTTGGCGCAAAGACTGCACAAGGGAAGTTCTTGACTAACTTTCAAGAAGACACTGTGATACAATTAAGTGGTAAAAGACTGCAATTTAAGAAAAGAAGCACAAAATGTAGGTATCGTATTTGTAGACATCACAGCAGTTTGGTTTTGGTCCATTCTGCATTCTGATTCAGTTCAGGTAGAACCTGGAAGACTGGCAGACTAGAAATGCTTATAAGAAAGCTGGAAATTGATAGAAATAGTAATGACTTCAAAGGATGACTCTAATAAATTCTTATCGCAAATATAGAACATCTTTGAATACTCTTCTCAATTATAAAGCATTCAAACTCACGTGGTTACTTTCCAGTAAAAGTCCAACTGGAAGAATGAGTTCACTGGTTTAGTATTTACTGCTGACATTCTACTTTTCCATAACTAAGGCCCCAAAGTACAACTCACTGAAATCAATGAATATATATATCCATTAACTTTGAGGTTACAAATCAGTCTCTGAAGCAGTTTTAACACGATTTGTTTCTTATGCTCTATCACTTATTCAAGAGTTACAAATTTCTGCAAGATTTTGTGGTGTGACATCTGCCTCTACTGTTCTAGATTCACCCTGTCAGTACAGTAGTGGATGGTGACAACTGTCACAATATTTCTAGATCCTTTTTAGAAAATGATTGATGTAAATTCTTAGAGGAGATAATATACCCCCTTAAGCAGCCACCAATGTTTCAAAACTTATTAAAGCCTTTTCTCTGCACTCATCAGGAAAGCACAAAATGTAAGGGTAACTTTATCAGTTAAATCCAAGAATGAATGAGGTATGCACAATCCTAATACGTAAAGCACAGTTCTATGTAGGCTTCAAAGGTCACTCTCCAAATCTGTTCTCATTGTTAAAACAGCTTTTTCTGTTCTAAAGCCTAAATCAGCCTGAGTAGCATCCAGTAAACTGAATGCAATGGCTTCAGTTGCCTTTTCTTCGTGTACAATTGGGTAGCAGGATCATCAGTCGGCTGCTGCCTGGTGCTAGTTCCTGGCAAACCAGGAGAGCAGTTGAGACAGCAGACGGACTTACATGTAAGTGCATGCCACTTCTGTGGCACTTAGGGGAATAAATTGTAAGGAAATTACTTTAAAAATTGTTCCTGAAGTTACATCACTGCATAAGTCCCTGATGGAATCTTAAGATCCAGAGTTGATATGTCACTGCTGAATTCTTGATAGGAAGGTTTTAAGAAGTGTGACAAGAATTTCACATTTTATCCTGACGGTCATGATGGTTGCAATGCCTCTTTCTGTGCATTTCAGTTCAATTTAACCCTGTGGCCTGACCAGAATTCAGTAGCTTATTTGCTGTGAGGCATCTAACGCTTAGAGCATGTGGTAGCACAGTAAAGCCAACCTCAGAGAAGTGTTTTGTAGAGGAGCAGAACATTTTAATAATGCCAAAATTCAGTTTCATGGCAGTTTAGGATAAAAACTTTGAAATTCTTCTGTGAAAGAGAGTGAGGCTTCAGTGCAGTCTTTGCTGCAGCAAATGGAGCTAAAGATATGAAAAAGAAAATGAGACTGCTGGGAAGAAATTCCGGCAAGGTGGATTGTAGCTGCAAGATGCTTCTTTCCAGAGGATTAGGTTGTTAACCCTGTTAAGGTATGGAGCCACAATCCTGAAGGACTCCTAAGAAGGGGCAGTCCTAGGGCTGATAACATATGTGCTCTTCCAGGGTGTAGGCTGATAAGAAGGTAACTTATAAACTCTTCCCTAAAGGCACAGGGGTGGGGCGGTGGCAGCAGCTGGTGAGCTGTTAGAAGTCTCTAGAGGCCAAGAAATTCAGTTTCTGTTTTGAACATTAGCTACCAGGTCCTAGGGAGAATCTTATAACAATTTGGTAGAGAAATCTCTAAGAAGTACTGTCTCGATTTTGACTTTGCTCTGAAAACAGCTTCTTTTTATTTTATTTATTCCTTGCGCTTACACTTGGGACTCTTCCAATAGTTTCATTAAGAAGAATCTGTTTTCCCTTGAGAAATAAAATCCACAGAGGGATACTCTTTTTTCCCCCCAATCAAATCTCTGTTTATGATTAATGTCTTGATTGCTGTAAAAAATTTTAAAGATCACTGTCTCTAGTCATTTAACATACTTTTTCATTGAACATCTCATTTTAAAAAATCAACATCCTGAAAAACAAAACTCCTATGTGCGATTTCATTGACAGCAAATGTGGAAATGTAGTTAGATATTCTAAACTAGGCTTTCAGTTACAAAATTCCAGACAGAAGAGAAAAATACTCAAGCTGGAAATAAATACACCTGATTTTATATCCTTATTATATATCCTTAGTTCACCTACTACAAAAATTCTTTTTATTGATGTCATTATTCAAAGAAAGATTGCAGTTTAGAACAAAATTTGGCATAAATATATCTCTGCTACAAAACTTCTCCACTGGCACTGGCATTGCAATGCAATTTCTCGTGTTGGTGGTACCGGTACGTACAGTATAAGGAAACTTGTGCATCGTCAGTGAAACATGAAAGATAGTGGTCAAATACATGCAGAGTTAATTGATTCATGAACATTTACACAGAACAAATAACACTTTGTATAATCTATTTGTATCCAAGTTAGTTGCTTTTCCCTCCCTCCTGTATCTCTGACTTCCCTGCAATTTCTCTCTATTGTTACGATTTAGATAATCTCTTGCTACTATGTCTTCTTTAATAAGCATTCTTTCTTTGTCAGCTTCCTTTCGCTGATACCATCTAGAGCCTTGCTCTACCCCATATGCGTACGTTATACCTGAGCCAATTTCTCTATTTCCAGTCTTCTCTACATTTCATAGAAATGTGAAAATGAATGAGTTTTTTACTCTTTAAATAAACATCCTGAGTTCTTATTAAGCAATATCTGCCTTCTGCTGAAGCCGCATTGCTTGCAAATCCACTTGGCATTTATGTGCAGCATATATGTGCTGCTTTGGTATAGGGATAACCGCAAACCTGTTTGGAGGCAATAGCTTTCATTCAAAAGGAGATGACCAGCAGTGCTCATGACTTTCGAAATTTGACAGAATATTTGGATTACTCTTATGCAACTTCTGCTCCTGCTCTGGGAGTTTGTTTTGTAACATTTCAGCATTAGTATGGTATATCTCTGGTCAAATTCTATCAGCGAAGTAGCGCATGAATTTCTAGGCAGTTTGTGTTCATCATCATCCTTCATAAGCAGGATACAAGTAGCATCTTAGTGTCCCTGGCTTCCCTTGACTAGCGATGATGGATGCATTTTCTGGATGTGGGGCATAGTTCCACCAGCTGTCAGCATCCTTTTAGATTTCCTCCATGTGTATTAAATTATGTGCTTAGTGATTGAGATTGTGAAAAGACATGGGCTGCTTTCGATCCCAAAAGAATAAGTTTGAGGGGAGGGCAAAGGCAGCAGAGTTCCGTGGATGTGTTTTAATGAATGGGATGTTATAAATATCACAAACAGATACCTCACGGAAGAAAGAAGGAAAGGCTGGGGAAAGGGAAGGAACAGAAAACTGAAGTGATCAGGAAAACTGCAAATACCCAGCACTTGAAATCTAAACAAAACTGGAAAAGAATGGAATAGGTCAGGATTTTTGAATTAGTAGAACTGTATGTGTGGTAAGTTTTCATATTAAAATATATTATTTCATTTAAAACAAAACTATTTAATATAAAAAATTAAAAAGGGGGGGGAAAGGAGCATTGAGACCATTTACCTACCAAAAATTTTGGAACTTTTGGAAGGAAAACTGAGCTGATGCTTTAAAATTATGGTGCCCATAATTTTACTATAATAACTCTTTTTGTAACAAAACTGGCTGATTTGTTGTGTTTCCTGGCAAGGAATTTAGAAGAAATGTTCTGTTAATATACTGGAATAGAAGAGGCACCAAAACAAAAGTAGTTTTACATTAAGACCATATTTAAATATACTGTATTACTAATACACTATATTATTAACATAGCAATATATTACTATAGAGGATATTGAAAAGGGACAAAAATGCTTATCATTGAATACAGTCCAGTACTTCATATGATGTTCAAGTCATATAATATCTGCCAATAAGTTATGAACTTTTGATTTCACCATCTCCCTGTTTCTGGATGAGAACTGGGGCTTACTATAGGAAATATTTCATGAACCAGCATTTAGAAATATATCTCTATCCTTGTTTATTACTTGTTTACACTATTTCAGGGCAAAAGAAATTAACTGGGAGGCCTGAGCTTAAAAACAACGACAAAAAAGAAGAAGTTGTAAGCATTGACTGATGGGATAGGAGAAGAAAGCTAAGCGGTTAATTTGATCATTGGGAGATAGCTAGGGGTGGGTTATGAACAACACGGTTAAACATGTTCTAAACACCTTAAGAAGGTGAATGAGACTTTTCCTCAAACCTGATCACTTGCCCCTCCACTTCTTTCCTCATCTACATACTTCCACAAATACTGTGTGTATTGGCCGTTAACAAAAGTTTCCCTTAGTAAATCTTCACACTGTGTTGCTGCCTTCTCTTGCAAACAAGCTCAAAAGGATTCACCTTTCCCCTGGTACTGCTGAAGCAGGAACCCAGCTGTTAACCTCTGCACTGTAAGCAGAGAGTTTCTTGGAGGAGCCAAAACCTTTCAGCTTTCTGATTACTCCCTTTTGCAATTGCACACTTGAAAGCTCAGGTCTAAACCTCAATGTGTGGCCTGGATTAAAGCAGTTGCTGACAAAAAGTAATCAGCTGAAAGACTTGTTTGGTGCAGATCTCTTATGTTCAGGTTTCTTGCTATTAAGAAAAGGCAAGTAAAGTCCAGAGGTGTGCTGAACTAAAAGGATAGTCAAACAGCTTGCAGGGATCCTGAGTGCATACACAGCGAAGGAAATATCAAGGACTTAAACGGAGTCTGTGAAATTGCCAACCTTGGACGTTGCCAGCACCGAAACCACTGTCCTTGAGGCTGACTAGTCGCTAATGTAAAATTCTGGTAGTGCTTCCCAAATGAACTGTTGAATCTGTAGATGTTTGTAGCGACAAAAGCCTGAGAAAAATTAAAGCTTTATGTGTGGGCATGTTTGCATCCCTGCATGCCTATGTCTGTAAAGTATGTTTTATTCTGATAGCTCTCAAGTAAAAGAGCAATAAAAATTTTAAGCAGCTGCCCTTTCTGATAGCTGCTGCCTTGGGGCTCATTCTGATCCTCATTGAAAGTCAATGACAAAGATCCCATTACCTTTAATCATGCAGGATCAGGGCCTTATATGACACGGTCAATCCTGCTGAGCATTTTTTCAATGAATATTCTCCTGAATTAGACCATGATTATGCTTTTGACTGCACTAACTCATTTCTGTATTAGCTCTTTGTAAATATTCTGCTTCAGGCACATCGATAACCAGGGATGTCCATGGAAACAGAAGTAGTTGAGTAAACGTTAGAACAGAGTCTTGAAAACAGGTTTTTAATTTATAAGTATGACCGTTCATACAAAAAAAACTGAACCTGCTGCAGAGATACTGCCTAGCAAATCAAAACCCAGAAGTGGGTCATGCAATTCATGGGTTCAGTGATAGCCAGAAAAGTCTGAAGTTTAAACCTCAAATACTTCCAAATAATAAACTGCTCACATGCAGGCCACAGACAGGGAATGATCTACCAATATTGTTTGAACAAAATTAATTCAGTCAGGCTATTTGCTTACTTGTACTGTCCTGCCCTTTACAACAAACAGAAAAAATAATATTTAACTTTCTAAGAGATAACATCTTTACTTTCTAACTGTGAACGTGTATTTTTGGGGTACAGCCTTTGTTCATGGAGATGGCAGGGTCATGCTTTGTCTTAGCAGAGTCTGCTGCTTTTAACTGATTTTGATGTAACCCTTCTTAAAACAGCTAAATTTATTCAGACAAAATGTCTCTCCAGGAATTCTACTTATGTCATACACATTATGTTATTTCAGGAGGGAGTAGAAAAGAAAAGAAGATCCTCAGTAGAATTGCTGCAGAAAACAATTCTTGTTCTTGGCTTTGTTGTTTTATCTCCTCTACTTCATTGTGGCAGTAGAACTGAATGCAAATGAGAAAAACAGCCCAATCCCAGACACCAATTTTGTGGGATTTAATTTAAGAACTGAATCTCCAGTTTGAATTTTTTCTAGGCAATTTGCAAGTCAGATTATTTGAAAAATCTAGACAGTCTTAATTTTTTTTCCTAGGCAGACGGGCATTTCAGCTTTATCTCATTATATTTTTTGCAGAAGCTGGTGATAAAGGGCCTCTTGCTTTGGGACGGTTTGTGCAGATGTGACATTATCTCTTTTTGTGTCTCCCCTGTGTAGCTGTCTCTCTAGGTTCTGGCAAGGTGCTTTAGAGTTCTGGGGATGTCTTCTCTGTTCTTTTGATAACATGGGTTTTCTCTTGTTTTCCTTCTCTACCTTGGCAGAATCTGCCATACAAATACGTTAGTGCACAGATGAAGGGCATCTTTTGAAATCTGTGCCAGTATTTGTACCTTTTGTAATTAACTTAAGAAAATAATGCTTTCTTTTAGGAGAACATTTTTTCACCCCATATTGCTAACATTTTACTCTTTAATCAAAACCAACAAAATCTTTTATGAGGAATTATTCTATGCCATTACCTGTGTTTGATCATTTCTTCAAGGTGATACTCGACATGAGTGTGCATATGCAGCTGTTTCATCTGAAGGGCCCATTAAAATCTTTGCTCATTTTTCAACTCTGGGACTGGATGAATTTTTATTCAGGTCTGCTGAGCTGGGAAAGCTGGGAGGAAGGTGTTTGCATTTTAACTAGCTTTCACTGGTAAAGTTGATATAGCACTGAGCTCTGAAAGTATAGAAGAGAGATTATCTTCATTTTGTCTAAGTCGTCTCCATCATGCAAGTTGATAGTCACTTTTCTTTGTAGCTATTTCTGTGTACTGGAAACCAGTTTCTGGGGTGTGAAAAGCCAGGCTTTCTCATCTACTGTTTGACAGTAGGCCTGTTCCCAGTTCCCATAGCCCTGCTCTTAATTCCCCATGCACTCATTTATTTCTCTGTTTTAATGTAAGACCATAATTTTTCCCTCCAGCGATAGTATGGGAACTTCTGCTTGGTGCACACCCACTAGTCTTGTAATTTTGTTACAGCACCCTCCAGCCAATAATTCATGCAAACATAATATGCAAAACTGGATTGTTTTTCATAGAATAAAAACCAATTCTAGTCTCCATTAAGTGTGAGATTAGGATTATTATAAGGTTACATACTAGGAAAAGGTGTTAAGGTTTTCCGCAGGGATGAACAAGCACTGAAATAATCTGCCTCGAGTTGGGTGAGTCCCATGGAAGCCTGTAAGAACAGGCGAGACAAACACTTCTCGGGAGCAGTTGTTCCCACCTTTCTGCACAGGGATTAAATGACCTCTGAAGGTCCCTGACAGCTCCTAAGCTCTGTTTATTTGATGTTGACTGTATTTTCATTCATCAGCTGGTGGGTTTGCTTAGAGGTAAAAGCAACACACATTGAGGTAACACAGCTAAGAGAGGGGATAAACTGCCTTCCCTTTTTACCCTCTCAGGATGACCTTTCTTTTCCCCATCCATACCTACTACCTGTACTAGCTATGCTCCAGACAGGACACTCTCTTTCCCTGCTTCATATGCATTTAATTCTTCATGGGCCACAGCCATGTGTGAGCCTGTCTAATTCTGCCCTAGGAGTAAAGAGTTTACTGCTGCACCTGCCCTGCTGGTTCCAGCCTCCTTTGGAGCCCTCAGCTGCTGAGGCTTTTAATCTACTTCAGAAGAGGGAGTGGGTTTTTTCTGGACTGATGCTTCACATGGCTTGTGCGCTCCCCTCAGCTGGCTTATATATAAATCCCCAAAGGTTGCTTATTCTACCCAGAGTACCTGCAAGAAAACAGTCGTCTTAGTATAAAGACATCATGAATAGGTTGGCAAGTATCCTAAAGATACAGATGCATTATTAAAATGTTGTCTTGCTCAGTCACCAAATGTGGAAATGTACCCTGTGGTTTTTTATTCTTTCTGAACATTTTTGGGGGTTAAGCTCTCTGGGATCATCACTTAGACTTTCTTCGCACCTCCCAGACACAGTGTGTATTAGTGTTAGAGTGTTATTAGTATAGCAGTGGTTCACACAAAGTCCTGAAAATCTCAGACTAAAAATAGTCTTAGCTGCTGTAGTGATCCCTTTCTGAGCAAAATGCAGCTTCAGTTTGCTTATCTAAATTAGACTGCATGCTTATGATACAGGCCTAATTGATAGGAATCTGTGCTTATGGAAAAAGTCTTATGAAAATGGTCTGGAGAAAGGAAGTCTCCTAAATTTTATTCTCTTTTAGGTTCTTCATGATGTAGTATCCTCATGTTTTAAGGCAAGTTAGTGGTGGTACTTTAAATTTTAGTGTTTAAACTAATCCATTGAGGAAAGCCAGAGACAAATTGTTAATATAATAAATACTGAGAGCAGATTATTTTACTCTTTGAATCTATTCCTACAGTGCTACACAAAGACTCCTCCTTTGGTTATTAAAGAATTTAGGGCATGGATGAATGTCAGCAGGAGTCCATGCAAATAATGCCATTGACTTCAATTGGATTAGTATCAGCTTCTTATGAATAATTGTAGGAAATCACTGTGTAGGAACGGCTGCTGAAATGCCTAACTCTCAGAAATATCAGACTAAAAGGAATAAATATCAAGGCCAGTTCCTTCTTGTCAGACAGACAAGTTAGATAGCTTCCATAAGCTGATAGAGAAATACCTCTTTTTTAGTACATTCATAAAATGTTCCACACATGCAATGTTAATAAAATTAATGTTAATTTGGAGCTTAGCTGTACTGAATCAGGACTTGGTAAGTTTCTCTGGATTATGCAGATCTGCCGTCACACAGAAAACCTGTCTGTTACTGCATTTGAGATAGGAATTCACATAATAATTTGCAGAAACTTTATAACACTATAAGAAACAAGATTTAATGATAGAGTATCAGATTGTTTCCGGATGCGTGAGCAAAAATACTCTGTTGAATCTCTGAGAAAATGGTGTCCCTCATATTAATAGTCCATATCTAAGTATCTGTCAAATTACTTAATGCTTAGGTATTCTTTAAAATTTCTCTTCTTTTAAAAAAAAAAGTGATTGATCCAGGTTAAAGTAATACTTTTCCTGGGGAAAAAAAAAAAATTATGTCAGGTGTTTGAGAGCCGGTGTAATGACTGAATTAAATCTGAATCCATTTTTTGCTCTTCCATGTTCCATATTTGTACAAATTACATGTATCACCAAAGAATTAAATTATCAATTATTTGTCTCAAGTGACACAACAGCAAAATGCTTATGTCATAATTCAATATATACTAGATTGATTTCTTTTAATTTTTGATCTCTGGTAGAAAAATATACAATATTCAGCCACTAAAAGTACTTCTGCATCATCCTTATTTCCTCTCTACCCCCACTGAACTTAAAAATAGGCACTGGGCAGTCCTCAACTGAGGAAAAGATTGATTTCTAATAGCTAGAAAATATTTTTTTTATTTTCAACTGAAGAATATATAAGTAACCATTTTTCAGGGACATTGCATAACATTTCCATATAATCGAGTTTCAAAAACATTTAAAATTTCTCCTGTAATTTTGAAACACTATTGGGAGAAGAAGAAAACTTATCTAGAACTTGTTATAGAAGATGAAATGAAGGCTCATCTGTAGCTTTCTTTAGCATTATATTAACTATACAATTAGGTGAAAGCAGATATTCATTTTCCTTTCCACTTGTTTCTTTGGCAGAACAGAATCTTCTGAATTGATGATAGCATTATGCAAAAGAATACGTGTCAGAATTCAAACCATTTTAGTTTAATGCACGTTTTTAAATATATTTGCATTTTTAATGTATTTTCAAATATTCCTTATGCAGCTTCATTGCTATTTTGAAAGTCATAATGAAGATGATGATCATTCTTCCTTCACATCAATGGCAACGAACAGCTATCAGAAACATTTTTGGTATTTGAGGCAAAGCTGGCCACAGAGGAAAAAAAAGAAGTGTGTTTTTCAGCCGACCCCTTCTATTTTCTCAATGTAAAAAGGAGCTACTGTATTGTTAGCATAATTTCAGACAGTGAGGTGGCTTAGGGAAGAGGATGTCATCAAAAGTCCTCCGGAACAAGTCACCACATTTTTTTCTCTCTGCTATTTCTTGATGTTTGCCTCCCTCTGGAGAGGTTCTTCCATCTCCATGTAGAATCTGGTGGAACAAGGCCTCCAAGGAGAGGACTTTCCCCCAGTTTCACAGAACCGATGCCCTCAACCTACAATATCTTCACCAGCTCAGAGCAAATAGTGTCTGTATGCTGAAGCATCATTTTGGTTAAAATCCTTCTCTCCTTATAGTCTTCAGAATCAATATAGAAATTTTCGAAAGTTTGTTGTAAAGCTCCTGCTTGGAAATACCCAGACCTTTCAGAAGGATTTGTTTTCTCAGATGTCTCAAAGCACCTCTGTGTATACAGTGCTTGCTGAACTTTTGCAATGGCCCCCAGTGTCCGCTGTCCATGTGGCAAGACTTCACTGATTGCATAGTGTTAATGAACCTTGCACAACATTCCTCTCTTTGGATTTTAAGCAGTACATTTCAGGCACAAGTAGTACAATTTTGTAACAAGGTAAGCAGCAAGTGTCTGTGATTATTTCATGTGTGCAATCCAATGCTGGTTTAAAACAATAAAAAAGGAGAATAAGGGATGGGGTTTTTTTGTTTGAGGGTTATGGTTAAACTTCCATTAAGAGGCCAGGTTTCTTCAGGATGAGTTCTATACTAAAAGCAAGGTTTAATCAATAAAACAGCTCTGCACAGGTCTGATTGATTGATTCAGCCTTTCATGCACTCAGGAGATGGAGGAACAAAAGAAATGTTCCCTGGAGTAAGCAGTGGATGGTCCTTTAACGTAAACGGCTGTTCTCTCTCCTTGGGGCTAAGCCCCAGGATGCTTATTCGTATCATGGTTTATTATTCTACTGCACACTATATGGTCTCATAAGACAGGCTCTCACTTCTCCACATCACCCCAGTGATCATTGACTTAATCTGTTCCAACCTCAGTTCCTCTATATTGAATAGGAGAAATCTGAATGACACCTTCTATTTTTAAGTGAGTTTTCCTCTGGGTTGTGGACAATGACCTGATCTTTACAAACAAAATCTCAGCAACAAAGTTTTGCAGAGTTTCTACACAGCAAAACTCTTGAAACTCGGGCAGGTGAAGTATCAACCTAGCCCTGGATACTGCTTCCTGTACCAGATAGAAGTCTTTTAAGATTGACTTCAGTTTTTCTACATGAAACTGAATTTAACTATGCTTATGCAACCAGTTTTTGCTGAAATGTATAAGTAAACACAGTACAGGAGGGCTTTTGAAGATATGTATAAATTGGTAAGGCCACCCTGCAGATGATACACACATTATATAAAGGCAAACTACTACTCTCCATAACTTTGTATAACAAGAAATGTTGTCAATGGTTATACAATAACTTATTTATAGTATATTTTATAATACTCCTTGAATGCTGGTGACAAAGACTCTTCTAAGTCCCATATATGCGCTAGGATGCAATTTCAGTTTGGTTCTTTTAATGTTTACTGGTATTTCAGTTACGCTCTCCTCTGCCAATAGTTAATTAAACACTTCCATAATACTTGGCTACCAATGAAATAATGTAGCTCAGTGGATGAAAGTTCCACTTCTACAAAAGTGATATTTTTATTCAGAATGTTCCTTTGCACTTCTTCTCCTCCATGTAATATTGGTGACTATATTTTTATCTCTGTCAGCCTTAAACATTCTAGATTTTATTTGATATGACAAGAATATTGCAAGATTTTAAAAAAGAAAATCAATGAAAGCCCAAGGAAGTACGGCTTGCATGCGGAATTTGACAAATAAATTTTTATTTTACTATTCTGAATATTTCTGTTCTTATTACTTTTCCGTTCTTTTGAATGACCTCTTCTTTTAGTTTAATGTCATGATATATTAGGTATGTTCAGCAATGCGTAAAGTATTTGAGAGGTTTCTGAACATACTTTAGATTTTAATTAACTGTTTAGCTTTTCTGCCAATGTCAGTATGTTTCTGTATTCTTGGAGCAAGGTAATCATCTCTGGTGAGTAATTCACTAAGAAGATTTTGGTTTAGGCTTTAAAATACAGTTATTAGAAAATGGTATTGCAAATAGAAATAGGTGTCTGTGAAGTTAAATTAATTTTAGCTACATTATTCATTTATCTACATTAAAAATGTCAACTATATGAATCAGTGTATCTGCTTAACTGAGTTTTATTTCAAATAAGAGAGTAACGTTTAAACAAAAAAACCTTTCACCAGTGCAGACTATTGACAAAACACTAGTCATGTTAATGAGAGAGTATTCTCAGAAACAGACCAAATCAGAAATAAGTTAACCATGAAAATGATGTATTTCACAAAGCAAAACTGGGACTAATTTTACTTCTGTTCCCCTGGATTTCTGTCTTGGATGTATAGAGTTCTGCATCTTAGGAAGAGGAGATAGATCTTCTACATTTTGTTCATCTTAACTAGAGAAATACCTGATCTTTTTTCCTTAAAATGTCCTGATTATGCCCATGAGTGGCCTTGTTTGCATAGCAGATAAGTTCTCTGCTTTGCCAATGCTTCTCTGACAATGGGGAAAATTCAATGCAGTTCCCAAGTGCCAACAGACAATGGTTTATTTGCACTGCCTACACCAAAACAAATCGTGGCTGGTTGTAGCAGGTTGGCATGGAGCCTTGGGTGGGCACAGATTCCCCCTAAAGAGGTTACTAATATCCTTGAAGTAAAATACTTATTTAAATGTCTTTACAGGGGTGAGAAAAGAAGAGTATCTCTTGGAAAGGTAAGTTTCTTTTCTAAACATTTGTTGAGTTATCACTGCATACCAAGTATCTCTTGTTAATTGACAAAGCTGCGTTTGTATATGTGTCAGAGATACTCTGCTACAGCAGAACCTTGATGTGTATGCATAAGGTTCAAAGGTCTGATCAAGGATGAAAGTTACTTAGTCAGTAAGCCCAGGGATGCTTTCTGTCATGTTATTCCTGGCTATTTGTAGAACCTGCAGACGTTTTTTTTCATATGCTAAAGTTATGCTTTAATAATTTTCTCCTGTATGATACTTTACTGCAATCTCAAATGTCAGCTACAGAACATCAGATTCATTTATAAATTGAATGTTAATGTCTAACTCTTCCTTCTCCTTCTATTTATAGTCTACTGTCTCCAGCACAGAGCCTACAGATACAAGTTATTATACAAATCCACTTTTTAATCTGTTTGTGTTTATGTTCATAGTGTCCAATAACATTAAGAAACTCTACATGAGTTTAAAAATACACTTTACATAATCACTAAATATATTAAGTTGTTTCTGGGACATTGTTAAACCTTTGCTTTTTAGAAGCAAACACCATATCCCCCCCCAAAAGAATACAGAGAGATGGATTATTTCAAATTAAGATATAGACAAGACTGTGTACATGTGTATACATACATATATACACACACACACTCTTCCTCTTGTCGGAGTATATTCATAACCCTTTCAGTTTCTCCTAACTGCAAATTTACTTGGTGGGCTGGGATTTGTTGGTTGCTAGATACTTCTTTTTTTAAAAATTTCAGCCAATTTCACATATTTTTCATAAATCAGATGAAGGAAAAATAACTCTTCAGAAAAAAAGAAACGACAGCTAAAAATAGGTTCAAGATAATTTACTAAGTTTTAACATTTTCATGTTTTCGAGAAGACACATGAAATTTAGGAGGGTTTCGGTTTGCCATACTCATAAACATATCTGCTCCAATACGGCCAAATTATGTTTACAAAAACCAGAGCTTTGCATGTATGTCAGGGCAGATTGAAAGCTCTGAGGACTTTGCCTTTGCTGATGCTCCGTTCCGCTTGTGCTTGCAGTGCTGGCCAGCTTGTGTGCGCTTAACCCACCAAGCAGCACAGCAAGCACCATCTTCTCATAACTCCTGTGTCTGACTAGATGGCACATATGCCATCCCCATGGAGTAAATCAAACTTTTCTTGTAATTGCTGTCCCCAGCTGCTCTCGAGTATGTCTTATATGCTTTCAGCAACACCCATGCTGGTAATCAAGCTGAGTGGATTTGAAGATGGCATGTCTAATTTGAATGTAGAATGGCCTGGAGCCAGACCAAGGACAAAGAAGGAATATTTTGGAATAATATTGGTGATGCTAGAACTGAGGGGCAGGCACAAGGGAGAAGAAACAGTGACTAGTTTGGCAAGTGAGTTTGGCAACTTTGAGCTGGGGTTATAGGAGTGGCAGGCAAAGAAAGAGCTTTTTGTGTGTTAGAGAAGCTTGGGATGTGGTAGAAGCAGTGAAACTGTGGCTAATGACAAAATCTGGGAGCCAGTGACATGTAGTGCAAACACACGCATTGAACATGACAGCAAGAGGCAACTTTAACTCGGTCAGTAATGTGTAAAGGCTAGAGGTTAATTAATTAATTAACAGATTAATGCAGTCATGAGCTTGAGAGAGAGGCTGTGATAAGGAGTTACAAAAAAACCCCCAAACAAACTGGGAGAAGGAGCCAGAGTAGAAGGAATGAGGCTGGTATTTTACAGGAGCCAAGAATGGGGAGTGGGGACAGGCAGCCTTCCTCTTCCTCTGCTCTTAACTTCTGCAGCTCACCAGTATGGCAGCTGCCTTGGCATCTCTCTGGGAAAAGGGCAAAGTTGTTCATAGCTCTTTAGCCAGCCAGTCTTAATGGTGCTCAATACCGTGGCTTTAAAGTGGATTTTTTTTCCTTTTTTTTTTTTAATTTTTTTAAATTTTTTTTTAAATTCCAGCTTGAAGTGCTTGGGTTTAATGTTTTTAATATCACATTCTGAAGAACAGAAATTAAAAATCAGTTCAAGAAAGAGGTCAATCTATTGAGTAGAAAACAATGTTAGATATTTAATGTAATAACTTTGGTATGTTTGGGTAGTCGTAAAAGATAGCCAGTCAATGTGTAATAATTATTTTCCTGTTTGTGTTAGCTGAGCCTTGTGCTCTCACAGTTGTAATTCATGTTACTATTGAGGTGGAATTCTGAGGAGGCTGTGCCAGCCAATTAAAATGGTAATATGACTTCAGGATCAGTTTGTGATCATATTGATTTCTTTAATGGAAAGCTTCTCTGTGACCTTTTCAAAGCACATACTGTACTTTTTACACTTTTATAGATTAAACTTGTAAAACATTATTTTGAATTGTCACACAGTAGGCTTGCAGAATTTTATAAATTGCCTAAAAGATGATGAAAGCTACTGTGATTTTGTGATAGAGAGCATTAGAGCACTGCCAGCAGATCACGAAAAGTGCCCCTGAAAGTCTACTGGGAATCCCCCACGGCAGAATGAAAATTGCAGTAGAGCAATTAGGGAAAGGAAGATGTCTTTTATTAAGACACAGGTATTTGTTGTGGTGGAAAACTTGTTTTAAGAATGTAATATAGCTATCAAAGAAGATTTAGAATATGAACAATTTATAGTTCATGAAGTATAAAAATGTGAGTAAAAAGATCTTTCTGAGATTTGGAAGAAAGCAAGCACTACAGCCGAGTCCATTAAATCATAAAACATCAGGCATGGACTTCATTCTTCAGATATTCAGATGTGAGAGATGAACCTAAAGCAAAATTCCAGGCTGGAGTCCAACTCCTCTCAAGCTTTACAAATCTGAACCTTCAGATAGAAACCAATGAGTAAGATGTAATGGGATTTGAATTTTCTGGAGGGAGAATCCATTGTGTGAATGGATTTTAATTGTGATGAAAAAAGGCTATTAAATCTCATCAGGGCAGGAAATGAATGTGCTGCCAACTTTACTGAATTGTGAGAGATTCCTTGGCACTGAAAAATAATGGGAAAATGTTAAATCATACTCTACAATTGTTGATGATGATTTAGAAATTGTGTTTGATTCAGCCCGTTTCAACAGATAGTTTCCAAACACGTTTGTGTTAGCCTCCATATTACACGCTAAATTACTTGCGTAGGGTTGGTGTTATGCTGAACCTCATCAGCTTATTAAGATGAGGAGCAAGCAAAAATGGGCATTGATCTCACTGTTCATTATTAGGGGCAAGCACTGGATCGTATAACGTTTCTCAACATATTTGGTATGTTTAGACTTGCATATCTTTGTAATCCTTTTGCAATTTACTCAAAATCTGTATTGCTGTCATTCAGAACTCTGTTTATATATGTGTGGTGTAGCATATAATTTACAAGTGAGGTCAGCTGTTATGCACCAGCCACTGAGACCCTTGTTACTGGCGCCGAGAAGCAAAAGGAAGCTAGGAATAGTGCTACCCTCTGTTTATAGACGCAGAAGAGGAGTAAACACAGATGCAATGCTTGTTGACTACTTGCTTATTTGAGCCAGCTCTGCCCTTTTGCAGAAAATAAGAAGAACATGCACTAATTCCTTAAGTCTTTCTTAATAGCTGATGTGCCTTGTCTTATGCTACCAAGATGGTATCTAGGTCTCTTGGCCTTTAGACTACCCACACTGCTATGCATGCTCTTTAACTGTGCGATTCTCACTCAGAATCTGGATGCTCCTTGAGGCCAAACCAAGGTCACATCTTCTTTTCAGGGCTCCCTTAGCAGCTGTTTCTTGAAGCAGTTTTTGCTAGTACCTAAACACTGAGTCTCTCCTTCCCATCCCAGTGTCATGATCAGTCACCCCATCCTGGATGGCATATATGGGTAATATAAACCCAAAGCTAAATTCTACTGATCGAGGCCTGTGGGTTTATGTGGGTTTTGTATTACTCATTCACTGGGATGTTTGCTAATTTGATTAAATTCTAAGCAATCTTAACCATCACAGCCTGCTCAGTCTTTCTGTTTTTCCTTTGTATTGCCTTGACTCCCTGATTATCTTCCTATCATCAAATTTCTTTATGTGAAATACATTGATACTATATCAGTTAGAGCTAGACCTTCCAGTTTGACACCTTATTGATTTTTTTCTTATACTTTGAGTGTTTCTTTCATGCTGGAAGTGTTGTGCCTGCATGCAGGGAAATAAATGGATACTTCACTGGGCAGTATCTGCTGTGAGATTTGTTCACCCTGGCGTTTCTGCTGCAGATGCATGTTGTGCGCTCAGTGGATGGCAGTAAGAGCTGTAGGGTAGCTGGCTGTTATTTGGAAATGTACTCTGTGCATTGCTGTACTGTCAGTTGGAGTGGCTATGGGAGACTGGTGGTAACAGAGGTGGCTTTTCCCTCTGCAGCGCAGTTTTCTGTCATGTCCGAGTTGCACAGACACCAGGCATGTTTTCATACACATTTCCTTTGCAGCAAGGGTGATAAAAACCTGACCAGAAGGCCTAAACTTTGCCTTGTTCCCCATGGTGAGTGTTTTTAGGGGAGACCTCATCAGAGACAACCGTTTCCTATACTCTCCTCTTCCCATAGTAGGCAGAGGCAGACGAAGAAGCGGTGGTAGGTGCCAGGCTGCTTTATCCACCCTCTCTCCTAAACAGTACTACACCTATCTGGTGCAGCATGGCGTTGTGAAAGCACATTTTCTGTGTGTGGTGAATGCCTGAAGGTACTCTCTTTGAGCTTTATAAATCTCAGCTGGCATTGTCAGGCAGCCTGTGGTGGCCTGCAGAGGCCACTATGCTTCTGGCCTAGCTCCGAACAGATAGACATGGGAGTACACTGGTCTTCTCTGGTCTTGCTTGAAGATCATATGGGTTTGAGTCAGTGCCCTGTCGAAGGTCAATTTAATTTGCTTTTTGGCGTTCTAGTCCATCATATAAAATAATGACCATATTGCTGTGTCTCAGCAAAAGTGGTCTTACAGCTTTGTCAAGGTATGTTGCACTTGCTGGTGCAGGAAGATGTGTGTGGACGTACAGGAATGCAGGGATTATTGGGGTAGTGTTGGAGACCTGTGCAGTTTGGTGGGCCCAGAGGTTTTATCCTTACCACCCCTGCATAAACTAATGGCTCTGTGGGTTTTGTCACAGGTGGGACTGCGGGGGGGTGGACGATGATAAGACCAGAGCCTAGGAGCAAAGAGTAAAACTGAATTAAGCTGATATGGTAGGCACACCCAAATTTTGAAAAATTTCAGAAATATTGGTTCAGTCCAATGTAAAGAAATCCCTTTTAATTGAATATACTGCTGAGCTATCTTGCATTTTATTTAGCTTTAAGTGTGAATTTTTGCTGAGAACTCCAAGATTTCTGTGTGGGATCAATTTCCCATGATAAATTGTCTGATTTATATACAATTGTGCTAAATTCTGAGGTTTGCAACCTTCATCAGTGTAGATCTTGGATCTGATGACTTTGCCCTGTTAAGGTGGTATTAGAGACACCTTTCAAAGACGCCCTCAGATCCACCATTGAAGACTTTCTGTTTCTACTGCTTTCCACCTTCTACTGATCAATTCCAACTGATTAAACACATAGGTAACATGCAGTAGCAACAGGCAGTACTTCCATACCCTTGCTTTGCATCCACATGAAAAGCCTGGGGAAAGCTAATGAGCTGCACATTATTCTCTAGCAGCTCTCCACCTGTTTGTATGCCCTCTTTATAGTTCTTTCTACACCAGTGGTCATTAATGGTAGGCAGCTTACAGCAGGAATGAAGTACTCCAGAGTATGCTGAGTGGACAACTAGTGCATTTCCTGTGGGAGATGGGGGGGGGGGTCTTTGACTCGGTGACTTACATTTCCAGAGGCACACACCGATGCTCAGCTCACCAAATCTGTTTGAGGCTATCTGAAAGAATTTCTAGCTGCACACTACTGTTTTCTTGTATATGCAATTCCTCACTGAAATTTTATGGCAAGTTTGTGTAATAACTGAAGCACAAGTTGGCCAGTCACCAGTCTGGTGAGCCACTCTGTCAGTCAAGTAGAACTCCAGTAAACTATCAGCTTCTGTTTTGAGTATTCCTATATGAAAACAGATTTTTCTCTCCAATATTCACAGGTTTGACAGAGAGCAAAATATTTCCATTTCCCCCAGCAAACAGCTTGTCCTCATGTAATGACAGTTTTCCATCTGCAAGAACTGCCTTTTTGATACCACAAACCACCTGAGGTGAAAATGTAACTGACTTGCTTTTCTGTAAACCTGCCAAAAGTAAAATTATTCTGCCTGTAGCAAGAAATGTTTTCATGCCAGTGTATTCTCCAACTTTGCTAAAAGTTACATACTTCTGATTTTATCAGAACAGAAGAGTAGCTGTAGTGTATCTCTTGGCAAATCAACCTATTCTATTGTGAATCAAGACAGCAGTTTTATTTGTGAGTTCAAGTTTCATATTCACTGAAGAAAGCTGTGGTGTGTCAAATTATGCCTTGTCAGTACCTAAATTTGAGCTTCTAAATTGCAGGTACGTGACTGAAAAGCAGACCCATTTCTGGAAATAAAGGGAACTGGAAATAAAGGGAACTGCAAAGATGCATATTCAGATCCTTTTGAAGTCAAGGTATTCTTTTTTCAGATTTACAAATATAGATTTAAGTGCCTAACTTTATGCATTCATGTTTGAAAATATTTTGACCTGAAGAGTCATATATTAATTACAGATGTTCCAATTAGAGAGAGAGAGATTTCCAGAAGAGGGAAAGGTGACATGGGAGAAAAAAAACTATAAAATAATTTGTTTCTTAAGAGAAGAAATAAATCTGCATTGTAATGTTTTGGCTGACATCATCTTCTGACAAACTGAGGCCAATCTCAAGTATAATTATTTATTTTAAAGTAATACAGTTTCATAAGGTAGTTAAAATTGACTTAAACACAGGGACTTCTTTTTTCCACACACTGTGATTGTCCTTATGTAGGAAGATATTTAATAAAAAACATTACTTGCCCTGACCTTGCCAGCATCGCAAAGGATTTGACAAGTTGTATCATGTTTTTAATCTAGTGCAGCAGAATTCTGAATCCTAAAGAAGTTATCCATTGCGTGTCTGTGCTAACTTTGGATAGCAAGGGGACTTGCAGACTAGAGTACAAGCCACAGAAACCTGCAAGCTCCTTCCTACTATGTGACCTAAGTTGACGGCACTGCTAGAGAGTTTTCCTTCCCAACAACTTGCAGGTTTTGGAATACATTGATGTTAGGCATAGCTTCTTCCTTGGTATGCATCTTACCTATGCAAAAATCCTTCTGCCATGATTTCTTTATGCCAAGCAACCCTAGCCTTTTTCTCCTGCTATCCCATGACAGCATCTCAAGTGTTTCTACTTATGTTATTCCCCAGGAAGGTTACTCCCCCTCAGAAGGCAAAGAGCAGTGGCTTTATCCTTTCTGCTGCTGCAGTCCTGTCTGTGCCCTTCTTAAGCATACTGAATCTGATTGTGTTTATGATGGGGAAGGTGAGAAGCACATTCTTTAGTCCTACCTTTTTGGATAGTCCTCAACCTCCTTCATGATCACAGAGGCATTGATAGGAGGAATGGACTTGAAAGAATATTTTGCCTAGTTCTTTACTGCTGGAAGGATGGAGATTTCTTTAATGAAGTTTTATGCAGTGTGAAATATAAAGTGAGAAAAAGATGAATACAAGATACCCACGTATTCATCACAGTTGCTTCCTAGGAGAAAAAAAATGTTTGTCCCAGTGAAATCAGTATCAATAGGAGTGTCTCTGTTGATTTTTGCAGGTCTGGGAAAAATTTCAGCATGAAATAATAAACCTTGGAAGCCTATTTTGCTAGTTCTATTTGCATTTCATCAAGTAATGGATGCAAGCTACAGCACATTAGAAAAGCCAATCTATATTCTGACCAGCTATGGACTCAGTAATTTGACAGCTCTTTAAGTCAACATAATTATAAAATATTTTTAATCACAACAACATGAAAAATAGTGTGGATTATTACTCCACTAGCAAATTAATGTAAGAATGTACAAAAGTGGCAGACAGTTAAAAAAAATAAATCTCTGCTGGAAGAGACTCTCTTTAACAATATGCAATAAAGCTTAACACTTTGACAGTCTAAAAATTGACAGTTGAATCATCGTAAAATAATACAGTAAGAGCTGTCCAAATATAGTCCATGAACAACTGTTTGATACGAAGAGCCCTAGAAAAAGCATTGCAATAACCCAAGTTATAACAGGCATTCTGAATTTCAAGATAAATCAGTGCAGTAGTGTTTACATGATAAACATGTAGAACAATGTTAAATCATGTCTTGACTTCTATTGAACCAACTAAAATGTTCTCAAAATTAAAATATTTACAAGAGGATATTGTTTCACAAGAAATTAAAGAGACATATTCTACATATTAATGTGTATTATGTACATAAATCATCTTGAATGTATTTTGAGTGCCACATTGGATGTAAGCAAAGAGACATTACATCTTCTGTGTGAAAGAATTATTAGGCTGCAGCTCCAGATTGGGGTTGTGAATTTTTTGATTCTGACAGTAAATCATTTCAATAGAGATGGAATACAAAATGTTTCAAACCAAACCTTTAGGGAAATGTATAGGCACTGTCATCATATATCCTTAAATATTCTAGAAAAAAACCCAAGAAAATTAAAATCTAAAAGGTTCATCATGAAAAGAAGGACAATCTCAATCTAGAATTTCTGCTGGAAATAAAATCGCTAAGGCTACTACCAAATTACAAAGTTTACAAGGTTGCTTCATTGGAACTCTAGGTCTAAATGACAGAATAACAATAATGATGCATTTGCCTTTGAAGTCAGCAATACATAGAAATTAGATTAAATAAATTTAGTCGAGCATCCTTAAAAATTCAGTTGTTTTGACCTAGTATTATACCAAATAAATTGATGCAGTTCATATCTCAGTACACAGCGCTTATATCACTTGTAGCAGCTGCTTCTCTGCTAGCTCAGTTTTGCCTTACAAAGGCTATGTGCGTTCCAGAATCAGTATTCAGAGGAATATCTGTGTAGCTGTCTGTGAGTTGGAGGGGGTGTGTATATGTGTGTATTTTCATAATAGCTGGTGAAGACAACACAATAAGCCTCTTCTGATTAAAATAAAATTTTAGTTTGTAGTAAGGGCAATATCCAAGTAGCACCTGTTTACCATCAATCACAAAGTCTTACTCTGTCAAGATGCAATACTTAGGTAGCAACAGAAATTTAATGCATTTATCACAGATCTATTCCAGTCAATTCTTAATAATAAAAATTCTTCACAAATTGTTATAATATGCAGTTCTAAATACATGTAGCCGATCTATTGAGTGGCTTTCCAGCAATACTTAGCCAGTTTTGGAAGTGCCTTATAGAGACATTCTAATTTGTAAAACCCCCTTAAAGTGTCAGCACTGCAGTTGTATAACAGAAGTCCACTTGCTCAGTCTGTTTTCATTTCAGGCAAAATGACAAACTCATCCCTTATCTCCCTCCCTCTGGAAGCAGAAAAAGTATGGTTCAAGTATTCATAAATGCACACCCTGCTGGGGGACAATCCCCGGCCTCTTGGGAGAGCTCTGGACAAAGTTACTGTTTGGAACCATGGATCATGTTCGCAGACTCATGGCATCTTTTGAAACTCTTATGTCCTGTTGCTTTCTCCTTTACCATTCTCTATCCATATACGCTGCTGCAAATCCTTAAATTCTTCAGCAGCAAAATAATGTCTGAAAGCATTTTTGCTTTCTTTTTACTATTCTGCAATTTGCAGGGTAAAGTATCAAGGGTCAGAATCACTCTTCTTTTGTCATTAAGAACTTTCATATTTCAATCCTTTTTTAGCTAAATTCATAGATTAGAAATAATGAGAACTATGTGCTACGACATCTAAATGCAGACTTCACTGCAGGCAGCCTGTGCTCCACTCTCTAGGCTCCACAGATGCGGTGTCAGTTGTATCATGCCTAGCAAAAATCAATTTGATCTTCATAATCTTTTGTTCAGCAGGGGTATCCTGCCACTGTCAGTGACCTAAGAATTGAAGTCTGTTACGGGTATGTAATTTTCTTACAGTCATTTTAAATAAATCAATGCCATATTAGTTCTAGGGGATGAATTTTTTTTGATCATCAGCACATGAGCAATTGTTTCACTCGACCTCACTTTTATGGCATATACCACAAACCTGAAGAAATATTTAGTATTGTCTCTCCAAGATTTTTTCAGTCCAAAAATGGTATTAATTTTTCTGCCTTATTCCCCCCCCCCCTCATGCCCCCCCCCCCCCAATGTCTTAGAAGCCTTTTTTTACTATAGCTAAATAAAAAAGAAACTGGAACTGAATGCTTACTCCCAAATTGGGGGGGGGGGGGGGGGGGAAAAAAAAACCCTGGAAAATTTCTATTAGAAATACCTTCTTCATGTTTTGCAGATCTCATCCTGCATTATAGTTCTGGCAGTCACAGTTCACACTTTCATTTGCAGCCAAAGGATTTTAGCATTCATGTAAACCATTGTTGTCATTACCAACTGTAGCACTAGAAGGATACATATTCTTGAAAGGATCCTTTCACAGGTAGCTTAGTTTTGTGCTTGTTTTTCCTAGTACCTCAAGACCACGTTTCTTTGATTCAGTTCTTTATTTTCTCAGAACATTTTATTCAAATGTATTTCCAGTATACCCTAGCATAGCAAAGTTTTTAGACTTCTCATTTGTAAAGCTGTCCTGGATCTGTTCTCCTGGGAATCAATTCATTTTTTTCCCCCCTGTAAATAACAGTCACATTAATCTCTGGTGTCTTGGGGATCCATGTTTATTTTTTTTCAACTTTTTCTGAGTGTCCGCATCTTACATTCTATCTCCTCAAAAGCTTGTATTTTCGGGTGACAGATACCCTCTCTGCCAAGACAACCTACCCCATGGTTCTGGTGTCTTGCCATAACTAATCTTCTGGCTGTCTCTGGATCACTTCAGAGGTAATTGCTTTTATCCCTTCTTGCTGCCTTATCTTCTCTCCTCTTTCCCCTTGCCTCCTTGTACCCCATTATAATGAACTTACTCCTCAGTTAATTTCTCCTGCCTTAGCTTGTCTCTTTTTCTATTTTGTCCTTGTGTGCACATGCACATTCTGGCCGGGATTGTGTGCTTTTTCTCAACTCATCCATATTCTGGATTCATCACCCTCAAATACAGAACTTATATAAATTCAGGGCAAATCCAGAGTCAATATGTCTTGCAGTGTAGCCTGAATGATTCACAATTCATGATCTGGTGGAAGAGATTGTGAGAAGAAGAAAGCATGGTGAAGTCAGAGATGAAGCCTGCTGCTTTCACATCATTTTGCTAGCTTGCTGGCTGGGCTCAATGAGGGCAAATGTTTACTGACTTCCACTAGTCAGGACATCATTTAATTTGAACAAAGTCAGGAGAATCTACCTTTCATCCAGAAGAAAAAGTCGTGCTATCTCATTCATGCCATTTCTAGCTGTTCATGCTAGTTCACACTTCTTGTAGTAACTATTGCATTTGGCTAACAGCTTCTAGGCACGACGTGCCGCCTTACTGACCGATAATAAGATGGGGATGGTTGTATTGCTGATCACTGAAGGAAATTATTGCAGTCAAATTAATGGGTTAGAGTTAATGAGTGTATCTATCTGCTTGAAAGAGTGTTGGGTTTTGCTTGCTTATTTGTTTTCTGTGATAGAATTAATGTAGACAAATGTTCATTTTAGCATTATTAATAAGTTCATTATCATATAATCAGTCTAAGAAATGGTGGGTTTAAAAGTTTAATCTTAAAGAGCTGCAAATAGAAGATAATTAGCTATGTAGGGCTACACCAATCACTGCTTAGTGGTAATTGATTGATTGAAGAACTGGTAGGAGTTTTCAGAAGCGGTTTCAAAATGTTTAAGTGGTTATTAGTGTGAAAGCCTATCAGTGGCCTAAAAGGTGTATTAAAGGTTACCAGATGGCTTTTACTGTCTCATTCTCATGTCGATTACAATTGGGGATTTTTTGTAGATAGTAGAGAAATATTTCAGTCTTGCTGTTTTTCTTGTAATTAGCAGATTGGTGTGGGAAGATGTCATTGGGATATAGTGATGTTTCCTGATGTGCAGGAGGTAACGTTTCTGAGTGTAATCAGCAGCTTTTTAAAATGGATTTTGCAGCCATGAGGTGACAAGATATCAAAGTAAAGCATTTCAGTAATTGATTGTAGTTTATGTCATGTAGCTTTCATATATTATAGAAGGAACATCCATTAACTCGATAGTCATTAGAAGGGTTTAAAAGAAAACTCTGTACATATTCAACAAAGTATGTATTCTTTTTACTTAGTATTGAAGGGTAGGTAAAGGTTTTCCTACACGCAAGTAAGTTTAATATCCTAATAAGTAAATTAATTTTATCTTAGTGAGCATACATCTTACAATTTCTGTATTGGACAAACTGCAAATATATAGGGCCATCTTCTCAACTGGTAAAATAAAGTATAATTTGCAGGGAGTTCACATCCATTAGTTAGTATGTCCTAGCTAACTATCTGCCCATTCTCCCAGAAATCTCAATATCCAGATAAAAATAGTTTCACTAATGTCAATTCGCGTACGTAACAGGAGGCTGTCAAAAATGGAGTAAACATCTGCAACATGGCTGCCTAAATCTTTCAGGGCCAGGTTGAAGAATAATAATAGGGAACGTGAGTTCTTAGGGACCCTAAATATGAGGATCTATTTTCATCCTAGTAAAACTGAAGCTCCTGAAGACACAATTGGAGAAACCTAATTATTCATTTAGGATCTAATAAGAGCCTTCAAAGAAGGAATGCCACCAGTGGTGGAGTGGGATATCATAACCATAAGTCTTTAGACATTCTATAAAAAGAGCCAAACTCTCTCTTATTTGTGAGGCTCACTTTGATCTGTAGGCAGATGCTCAACCCTTGTTATAGCAGTGTATCTATCACTAAGACATCTCCCAAATGGTTTCCATTGTATTCATAGGCAAATTAATTTATCCAATATCCAAAACTGAATTGGAAATATAGAGCATACTGGAGAGCTCAGTTTTTGCTAAAAAAAAATAAAAAGAAAAGCTGAAAAAAGGAAGAAAAGGATGAGGGAAGACATACCCATGCCATCATTTCAGAACTTCTCATCCCACACGCACAAACTGGAAGATGTCTGGAGGATTCAAAAACATACGGTGAGGCTGCTGAGAAGGACAAAGAAGATGCTTTATGACTCTCCTACTACAAGAAACTGAACAAGAGGTGAATGAATAAAAGCCCCAAGACAGAAAACTGTACTACTAACAAGAAAACCAGAACCGCAGCTGTCTCAGGCAAGAGAAAAATGAGGTGTAAGGAGCAGTGCTGATGGTACTGTGAGCCGGAGGTGTTCCCAGTCCAAAAACTAATGAGAACCAGAGAATGTGGTCTTGAAGTAGAGCCAACGCACTGTACCAAAGGGATTCAGTGGAAACAGAAGTAGCAGCTGTCATCAGGCAGCAAGGAGAGCTTCATTTGTAATGAAGCTAATGAAAAGTTCAGGGAACATGTTAATTTGACTTAAAAACTTTAAAAATGCTGAATGAATCAGAACAGACCCTGTAGTTCTAAGGGATACTAAGGTATATTATGGGGACAGGAGTCTAGAATTGTGGGCAGAGACAGCTTGCATGGAGTTTAGGCTTAAACTTACTGTGAGTGAAGCATCCATGTGTAGCAGGGTGGCCCTTTGAGGGCCGGTCTGTTCCCACTGCATGTGCTGACTGCTGGATTGAAGACAAAGAAGCTATCTAGGTGCTAGAGAATCTCATCTAGGCTGCCTTTTCCATGAAAGATTCAACCAGATGGTCTTTCTAGGTCCCTTCCAACCTGAGCTGTGTAACTGAGGTCCATGTAGGTGGGAAGAGGACAGAGGTGGGATATTCTCTGAGAACAGGCAGTGTGCTGCAGTAAGAGCTGCCTGCAAATGGGAGAGCCTACCAGAGGAGCCAGACCCAAGGGATCATGTTGACAAGAATTTGGGACTCAGCACTGTGGTAGCAAGAGGGGATACTGCTGAGAGGCCTTGCCGGCAGAGAAATATGGGAAGCTTTAGGAGAGTGGCCAGACAAGAAGCAGTAGAGGACTAAGAAAAAATGACCTCATGAACCACAGACAGAATCAGAATCCATAGGCGTGACTATAGACTCTCATTCCCTTACTAGCTCCCAAGAAGGATGTCCTAAGAAAAAGAGTGGTTGGTGCTACCCTGAGAGGGGAGATGCTGCTAAAAAGCCATTTCCTGAGCTGGGTTCAATAACCAAATTAGCAGGTGGGACCTAGAAGGCAGCAGTCAACTGTTGCTTACATATGCCAGTAAGCATATTCATTTCCATAAGAACCAAAGGGATTTTTTTCCCTTCATTTAACACCTATATACCTGTAATGGACCCGTTTTTTTAGGGTAGGTAATGAGCCCCCAAAACAAGCTGTTTGAGCCATGCTTGTATCAGTTTAGAAGCAAAGGAATTGAGGTTCTTTGTGTGTCCTACATCTTACAAGAATTTCTTCTGAATTTTCGCAGTTCACAAAAACAATCAAGCTTTTTGGCATTTTAACATGCATCCGTGTACGTGCCCTGCAAAGCAATTGAGGAAATAGAGGAAATAGCTGTGTTGCAATTCACACTGGGTCTTCAGTGTGCTTTCACCCTACTCTTACCCCAGGACTCAAAGGGACCACAGGAGTATTCAGAATGTGGTCTCTGATACTATGAGATCATTTACATTTTCTTTGTTACTTTAAGTGAAAATGTTTTTCTGTAATGGTAGGAGTGATACATCTATGACCATAACAGTTCACGTTTCATGGTGAACGTGGGGGTGACGACAAGTTCTACTAAATACAGATTTCCTCTAAAAAGGTTCAGCCTTGACTCTTGTCTGTTAAAAGAGAAAAAAGCATGTTACAAGAACAGATGGTGTAGCTTTTTTTTTTTCTTTCTTGTTGCTTGAGTGGAAGGTTCAGAAACTATTTCTTTTTTGAAGAACTGTACTTTTTGGTGGGAGTGATAGGTAAGTTTGTGCTCTGTGCTTGGTTTTTAATATATGATATATGACATGGTAGTGGGAAAAAAATAGAACTATTGGGTAAATATCAAGTCCTTTGGGAGTCTGTCTTTTTATCTCATCTTTTTATTCTTTTTCTACAAAAATAATACGAAGCAACTGTTTATGATTGTTTTGCTGAATATTTAACTGTTTCTCTCAAGTATACTTAGTATGATTTAATATGAATGTCAGCATCCTGGCCTGTTTTTAGTATAGGTTGAATTATTGCTTGCTACTTATGTTTTCTGGGAGGTATGATGTCAATTATGGATGAATTCAATAATAGGTGCTGTTTGTAGGAATTGCAAGAATCTACATGAAGTAGAAAAAAATCACTATTATCAGGAGAAATAGCAGTGTCTGCTAACGTAAAAGAAATTGTGCTTTTAAGAAATAAATATGAAACACCTTTAAATGAATCTCTGTGTGAAACACTGGGTGTATGCTTCCCTGCAGGAGTCAACTTCAGAGAAAGAGAAGGGGTAATGGGATCCCTATTGGGCTGAAGTATGCAGTGAGCACAGGTACATTCCTGAATTAGCAGATCTGTATGAATATTTGAATACTGCCACTGAGTTGCAGGGCTGACATCCAGAGAGAACTTGACAGGCTTGAGAGATGGGAACCTCATGAAGTTCAACAAGGCCAAGTGCAAGGTCCTGCACATGGGTCGGTGCAATCCTAAGCACAAATAGAGGCTGGGTGATGAGTGGACTGAGAGCAGCCCTGAGGAGAAGGACTTTGGGGTATTAGTGGATGAAAAACTGAATGTGAGCCAGCAATATGCGCTATAGACAGAAGTGTGGCTAGCAGGTCGAGGGAGGCGATTTCCCCCCTCTAGTCCGCTCTTGTGAGACCCCACCTGGAGTACTGTGTTCAGCTCTGGAGCCCTTAACATAAGAAAGCCATGGACCTGTTGGAGCAAGTCCAGAGGAGGGCCACAAAGATGATCAGAGGGCTGGAGCACCTCTCCTATGAAGAACGGCTGAGAGAGTTGGGGTTGTTCAGCCTGGAGAAGAGGAGGCTCCGGGGAGACCTTAGAGCGACTTTCCAGTACCTAAAGGGGACCTACAGGACAGCCGGAGAGCGACGTTTTACAAGGGCATGTAGTGATAGGACAAGGGGTAATGGCTTTACGCTGCAAGAGGGTAGATTTAGGTTAGATGTAAGGCAGAAGCTCTGCACTGTGATGGTGGTGAGGCACTGGAACAGGTTGCCCAGAGAGACTGTGGATGCCCCATCCTTGCTGGCAGTGTTCAAGGCCAGGTTGGATGGGGCTTTGAGCAACCTGGTCTAGTGGAAGGTGTCCCTGCCCACAGCAGGGGGTTGGAACTAGGTGATCTTTAAGGTCCCTTCCAGCCCAAAGCATTCTATGATTCTAGGATTAAGCTATGTTCCTGTGCTATCCTGTGCTATTTAACCTGCTTACTGATTAGACTCAGCATACAGTTTGAATTGCAGTGTGCTCCAGTTTAGGAATGTTTTTTATGCATGTTTTAAATCAGTCCTTGTTTAGGAGATTTAAATCCCATTCGTTTCAGTGAGAATAAAATGCATGTTTTAGTATTCTTAAAGCCTACAGTTGTAATTATTGGAAATGGTTATTAAAGGAGGTTGCATTCCTTATGTTAACATTATCTTGTGATAAAATATAATTATAGTCAAGAATTATTAGGAGAAATTATTACACTTTGGTACTACAAGTGAAAGACGTGGTAATGAGGAAGTGTGTTAGCTGAAATTACAAGAGAAAAACGGTAAGTGAAAACAGCAAAGTATTTTCATTTTTAAATAGAATTATTCATAACAGGCTGTGTTTCTCTTATACTTGTTAACTACCTGCTTGGAGGGAGGATATATTTTTTTTTTAAACGGTTTTACAGAGGCAGGTGAAGCAACTAATTTTTTCTTCCAAGATTAGCTAGATAGTGTTTTAAGTACAAAAACATGATTTCTATCTCAGCTTTCAAATTTTTCTGTTGAAATGAAACTGCTTCAGAATAAGGTATTATTCTAAGCTAGAGAAGCAAAAGTTGTTTTTTTAAATTAGTATTAATAACATACAAAAATATGAGTAAAATGAAAGAGATAATACGTGATAATTTGTAAAATGCAGTCTGTAGTAGTTTGGTTTTCTGGAAAAGCATTTGCATCTAAGAAGTTATCCATGGGAGAGGGGCAGGAGGACTGTTGTGCTATTTCCATCATTAATGGAGCAACAAGGTACATTTAAACACACAAAGAATGCTATTATTTCTCATGTCTAGATATTAAATCAAATTGAAAATATGTATATTTCAAAAAATGCATGCACTGGAAAAATTTTCTCCCATACACATGCATCCAGTTTTAGGTTCTACTTCTTTCTTTATTGCTTTTAGTGAGTGCTATTCCATGAAGGAAGTTCCAGGCGCATTATAATTTAGTTACAAATTTTTGTTTTGATTTCATGGCTCAAATGTTTCCATACATAGTATGATAGAAAAGCTTTGTTCTTCTACCCTAACTGCATGTATTCCAAAACAGCAAAGCGGTCCTCAGAATGGATGGTGTTACATTGCTATTTCAGTGGAAGAGGTACCTTATTGCAAAGTGGATGTAATGTGGTATTTTTTGCTGAGGTTTCAGTTAAGTGGTAAATATGGGATGTTTCATTCTATTCTTAATTATACGGATTTAACCCTGGTGTGTGAATATCATGTACACGCATGCAATACAGGTCCTGAATAGAAGTAGTGCTTTATTTTTTTCCAACAGTCTTCCGCTTTATATGCTAATGGACTATTTAAATTATGTCCCATAACTATACATACAAAAGAGAGAAAACTGTCTTTGTATTTTTAATGGCATTTTAGACAAGGAAGGAAAAAAACCAGTAGGAATATTTTTCATGGTCCATCCATCTTTTGTGTACATCCTGGTATACGTGAGAAGTGGCACTGTATTTGAGAAAAAAAAAATCCTTTCGCCCATGACTTCCCATGCGGCAATGTTTCATGGAGTGTAGTGAACTAAAACTAGTGTTTCATGGAAATCTGTGTGCATGTTTGATTCAGCTCCCTCTCTATTTACATATTATGGTGAAGTTTCATCCCATTTTCCCCAGTTAAAGCACAATTCTGAGTCAAAGCTTTTCTGCTATAAAGAAGGTAAACAAGTCTATTATAGACTGAAAATTTCAAAAAGGAAAAAAAAATTGTTAATTAACATTTTTTGGACACTTGACCAGTTGTCTTGAAATTTTACAGGAAATTTGTCCTTATTCTTCAAAGAGAAGTTAGGGCTTTACAAATACAAAACCAGTCTAAAGGTAATGCAGGGAGAAAAATTGGAAATTAAAACATCAGATGCATTTAGCAATCTCTCCAGAAGAAGTCCATTCTCTGATTAAATTCTGAGCAAAGCTTTGTGTGTTCAACATGCTTTTAGGCCAGATTTATGATACAATGAGAAAAGGACCTTCTTAAGAGCCAAACCTAAGATAGTTTTGTTAGCTGTATTTTAATTAGTATTTCTTTCTTGAAAGGTCTAAGTTATTGCTAAGTGCTTAAATATTCTTAAGCCACTCTATATCTGTAAAACAGGGACTGAAGAGAAAAACTAGGAACCTTTAATGGTCTTTAAAACATTATCTAAATCGCCAAGCTCTTAACTGACTGTGAAATATCTTTAAGATGCTTGAAGTCTGATGCTGACAATTTAATAACAAAAGTGAGTGGCAATAACTATTTCAAGAGAGCTCTGGAGCACTGAGCAGTCACTTTGCTGGTGTATAGGGTTGACTAACCTGCAGCAAAGCTAGGAAGTTCTTATTTTCTCTTGATTGCTCAGTATTTACAACCTGGGTTTGGTTTTCCCAGTGATCTTTAATGGTTGATCAAAGGACAAGAAATGTGGATCATGATATTAAACTGGCTACATCTGAATGAAGTCTTTTTTCATGAATGCTATATAAAATCCTGTTCCGTGGTAGCTCCTCAATCCCATTTACTTCATTGAAGTGAATGGTGGATATTGCAACATCGGCAGTTTTTGAACATGAGTGACAGCATTATCAAAAAAAACCTAACAAGACTTAAGGTTACAAGGGTTTTTTCCATTTGATTTGTGAAAGGAAAGATTAATAGATTACGTTCCTCTTTTTTTTTTTTTTTTTAACCACTGGGTTAAAAATACCACTGAATTGTGGTTTTACTTTTGCTTAGTTTTTGTTGTATATGCACTACAGTTAAATTCTTATATTTCTAGCTGTGAGAAGAAAAAAACAAAACAGGCTTTCTAATGGTATTTTCTTTCCACTTGTTCCGTAAAAAAATTATTTTTGCATGTATAGATCTTTGGTATTTCTACGCCGCTGTACTTGTCAATAAGTTATGATCACCAAAAGAATATTTCCATTGCTAATAAGATGAGAAATACCTTTGCTGTCAGATATAAATTATTCATTGCTTTTCATATCATCTGCTCTTAAGCATAGAAACTTGTGTCTTTTTAATTCTTGTAATAGCTAACAAAACTCCCTATATGTGAATTCTTTTTCTTTGAAATGTTTTCATCCACCGATTGATTTTTTGTTTTTTGGGGGTTTTTGAACTCTAGTTATTTTTGTGTTTGGGGTGTTGTTGGGTTTTGGGAGGGTTTATGTGGGTGGGATTTTTTTTTTTTTTTTTTTTTTGCTTGGTTTGTGGGTTTTTTTGTGTTGGTTTTTGTTTGTTTGTTTTTTTTTAAGCACCTGAACTCAGTATATGGTATTATATGTGATACTCCATTGCATCTGATTTGGTACAATATGCGTAGTAAAGAGTACCTTTCCACTATATGCTTCTGCTGCCTAATGTAACAAGGCCCTGAGACGTTCAGAGCTCACAGACATGATGGCAATAAAGCATAATAATATTAATAATAACTTAGAAAAGTGACAGTGGATCGAATATAGAATTGACATAAAATCACTAGTCTTAAATAACAATGCCTATTGCTCTAAAATACTACTCAAAGCTTTTATAAACACCCATTTACTGCATTTACTAAGTACATAAGAATAGAAACCTACTGAAATCCAGTGATGGGAGTTGACAAAGGCAAATGGCAAAGGTTAGGTTGCACCAGCCCTGTTAGTGAAATTATAGAGCTTCTGCAGATGGGAATAAGCGTGTAATGTAACATAGTATTAAAAAAGTCACAAAGATAGGGGATCTATTTGCAGCATCAAATGTTTGCCACACTTCTTTGTCATATTTTTTTTTTACTACTCTCCTCCTTCCTGATAATATACCTTTCCCTTTTTTCTCCTTTTTCACAGGGCGGATTTTCAGCATTTTCTTGATGATGTACTTTCTGATTTTCTTAGTGGGAACTTCCACATTCTTTGAAATTTTTCTCAGACTCGCAAGACTTGAGTTGTATTTAGTTCTATTTTCTTTCCTTTGTGTTTCAAATACTTCTGTATGCTGTAAAGTACCTGTCTGTCGGTTTCTCAGTAGTCTCTGGTTTATGGTCATCAGATAATTAATGACTGTTTTGGCAGACCATTGGGATATTGTGGTTCTTCAAGCATAGACACCACCTATTTTCCAAATTAATGGCCACCTATGTAGGTGCAACTCTTGGACAAGTATTTATTGGAAAGGTTTAGATATAGACTTTAATTTCTAAAAAAAAAAAAAAAACCCCAACCAAACAAAAAAGCTATTGACCGCACAGACAAGGAGTAATCTTAAAAATCTTACTGGTTTTGATAAACTAGTATCTTCTGAGGTCTTAATTCAAAGTCTTTATTTTTGGTGATGCTAAAACCAAAACGGAACAGTGACTTAGTGGCTTGATCTGAATTTCTTAGAATAGAGCATAAATATATTGTATAGCATTCTCTTGTAAATCAGAGTAGAACAAATCTTTTGTGGATTATAACCTAATTCCAAGACTTTATTCCTATAACATGACTAGTAGGCTGAATTATGTTTCCTTGCTTATGTTGAAGCTTATGATTTATTTCAGTTTCAACTTTGTGGAATAATAGAATTTCTCACTGGTGCTGCTTGTCTATAAATCTTTACAACCCAGAAGTTAGTGTTGGTATTCATTCATATTCGTTTTTGCAAACAACAGGATGGTATCAGACAGCATGTGCTAAACTAGTACAGAGGAGGGGATTAAGTGATTACTTGGCTTTGGAAAATTGGACATATATGGTTTAAAGGATCACTAGTATTTAGAGGAATGTGTTTTGACTGCAGAATACTTTGCTTCCAACTCTTCTGGCTGAGCATCCTGTAAAATTCAGTTACAGGGGCAATAAAGTGTATTGCAATAAAAACACTTCATACTTTCCCCTTTATGTACAGTAGACATGGATCACATTGACTGGACAATTGATTGCAGTGAATAAAACCTGATCTGTAAAGCCCAGGCAAATCAGAATAGTTATTCATGCTGTCTAGCAGTTCCAAACTTGATTTCAGTAATACTACTATATGCAGCTGCTAATTAATATTCTGAGAATCAAAAGAGATAAGCTTGTAGCATGAAGACACTGCAGAGAGTCCTTTAAATCAGTTTATTAGAACCTTCACAGAAATAAATGTAAAACATTTTGTTGTGAAATATAGCTAAAACAATATCCTATTGAAGTAAACATGGGTCAAATTAACCTTCTGTTGCAGCCGTTTGATCACTGATATTGGAACTGATAGCCATAAAAAGGGGTCTTGGAACACACAGGGCTTTCCTGACTTGCACATTTTTTTCTCTTTCCTCCCAGTTACTTTTCTCTGCTTTGTACGCTGCTTCTGTCAAGTGTCTCCATTTGTGGGACTTCTTAAATGACTGTTGCAGCTATGCCTGTACTGGCTAGATCTTGCCAAAATACTTTTTGCAAGTGAATCTCCAAAGGTAGTCCTTTTCCCTGTAAGTCAATTGTTTGTAAACAGATTCTGAATGCTACAAAGTATCAGCTATTAACAAGTATTTGCCAGATAGTTTGCACAACCAAAACTGAGATTGCAGTACACTGTAGAACATGCATGGTATGCCTTGTTTGTGAGAAGTCATTTAAAGTCATGTAGGATGTTGAAAATGCTTTGCTACAACTTGCCCAATTTTTCTATGATACAAACAGAAACTCTTTTCTGCAATTATTCATAACTGATTAGTAAAACTGGCAAACATGGCTGAACGAAACACTTACTGAGTGTTTGCTTAGTACGTTACACACAAATAATGAAAACTAGTGATATTTAGACTGCAAATCAAATACTCAAAAGATAGAAACTTCCATAATTATGATAACAATTTACCTCCTTTTCCATTTGCAGTCTGATACTATGCTCAACCTCATAACCATACATTATTTTTGCACAAGGCATGTGCTTCGCTCATTGCTCGGGAGATCAGTGCTGTTAGCCATGTTTTATGACGGAACGTATTGCAGAGATTTAATGATATGTAATCCCCGATGAGTGCATGATCTTACATTGACTATGCTATTATAATATATAAAAGATATAGATTTTAAAGGCAGCCTTAGTCTTAACAGTTCCTACTGGTTTAGAGTTTTATGTTGTAAGTTTAATAACTTTTTTAATGTTTGAAGGGTTTCTTATAACTTTTTCAAGAACAAACTGAAAAAATAACACCACATGAGAGTCAGACTTTCAGACCCTCATGGTCCCAGGACTGCACACAGGGAAAACTTTTGACTCTCCCTCACAGGCCTGTGCTATCTGCATTGCTGAGATGTTGCTGCTGGGGATTACTCTGTACCTGCAGCAATTCCAGGAGGACTGAGGACATTTTACTCTTAGGTTTCATAGAAAATTGCTGGCACAGAGGGTGGAAGTTGGGTTAAATTACAAGCTGCGAAGGGAGTTTGTACGATGAATAGACAATGCTCTGCCTGTGTCCTTCAAGCTTTAGATTCCTTCTGCACCATCTTTCCATCCTGCCTCGCAATGAATCCTTTTTGACAGACTCCTCATGCTAGTCCCTTTTTCCTCATGAAGACTGTGCAAGCCAGCCCCACTATGGATTTTTAATGACACTTCTACTCTTCCTGCCTTTTAAACTGTAGCCTTCAGATAGTCTTCTGAGCTTTTTGTCCAGTCTGTGTATTTACTCTTGTTCTGTCCTAACAGAGATATGTTGACACTGTCCTATTCAAGGAGATGGAAAAAAGATGGATGTGACAGAAAGGACAAGCTTCTTTCAAGTCTTTGTTCAACAAGGTAAGAATAAGAAGACATTTCATATAAAGTCAGCATTTTTTTAATCTTTGGGATGTGGGGGTGGAGGCAACCATTATTTTCCTCAGTGATGTTATAAATGCCTGAGTAATTTTGCCTGAGTTTTTAAAAAGTCAGTCTAGGACAGATTTATGACTTAGGAAGGCTTTATGCAAAATCCTTATATTTTTGAGAAATGTTGAATAGTTATAAATGGACTCTAAATAATATGAAAGTTGAAGAACTTTAGCATTAGAGGATGCTGTTACCTGCTGTTACTTACAATGCTTTTTTGTAAGAGCTGGAATTCAGTTTGATGGAATACTGTTATCTGCATATTTGTCACCTTTTATAATATATGTGATTTAATGTGTTTTGTTATGCTAAAATTGACACTAATTATACAATAGCATTAATGTAAAACTTGTTTCTGTGATGTTATGGAATTTCTTGCGATGTGCCGTTCTGTCGATAGCCCCTGCCCAGATTCAATGTACTACACTACTGCAGTCCTCAGGTAAATCTTCATTTCCAGTGTGTGACACAGTCATGTTCTGTTACATGCTGGGAGGTATAGATGATGTATCAAGGCACATGATGGGAAAGAGCCGCAGCACTATGCCAAAGCTGGGACACATGCTGCCATGCACAGTCTGTTAGGAAGCAAACTCGCTAGTGGTGACGCATTATCCTGGCTCCCATCTGGCCACATCCGGATGAAGCTAGTTTGTCAATCACTGTGGTTATGTCATGAATCCAGGTTAAAAATCAGATGATCTGTAGTTAATAACAAAAGAAGTCTTCCTAGCAAAAAAAACCCTAAGCTATGAGTGTTTACAGACAATGAAGCTTTATAGGTATATTATAATTACTAGTATTTCATTTACTTGAAGGGACATCATCACATTATAGCAGTTGTTCTGAAAGAATGTCTTACAAGCTTCTTTAGATACACTTTCAGTTCTTACATACAGTGTTTAATTTACTAATAACATTTTTTGCTTTAGTCTAATGATATTTTACTTAAATATATGTATCCTTATACAGGGCAAAAAGGTATTTTTTTCCTCAATGCTTAGGATTTTCAAATCTGAAGCTGTACATTATCACATTAAAATCTGCAATGTTTAAAAAAAATAAAATGTTTAGCATTGACAATTACAGGACAAAAAGTCATGACAAAGAGAGAAATTCACCAGAGAAGGTCTGCGATAAATAACCTGTGACATAATTTCATGTAACTTAATCTATTTTCTTTGTCCATGATTAACTAGATAAGACGTAATGGGCTTGAATTTCAGAAAAAAAAAATAAATTTATTTCTTAGAAACTGTTTGTAGCAGAAAGCATGAAAATGGGTTGCCTGAGAAAGCTGTAAAATCTTTAGTATCGGAGATACTTAAGAACACATTAGACACAGATGTGTCAGAATGACTTAAATAAATTTAGGCAGCTGGCAAGGGAATAGAATAAATAACTCCTGGGGTTTTGTGACTGGAAACTATGAAGGCACTGAAGAAGTAAAATGAAATTATAGGTAATATTTTTAGTTTCACATACAGAAATACAGTCAAAGATTTACACAACAGGTGATGGGGAATTTCTGTGCAGTTCCAAGGAGATTTTTACTGAGCTGATTCCTCAATAATACCACAAGTTTACAGATGAATTTGGGGGGGCTCAGCGATGAACAAAAATTGAGATAAATGGGAAAAATGTTAATGAAATGTAGGCTTTTTCTTTTCAAAATCAAAATCCACTTTTTACTCACTTAACTCTGCTAAACTCCATTGAAAATCTCTGTTTCATAACTGGCTTATGTAACCTGTCTGACTACAGGGAAAGAAAAAATAATATTGAAGAAAAGGTTTTCTTTTCTAGTGTTCTCCACTTTAAAGTGTAATTAATTGCTTAAGAAGGAGTTAGGGTGACTGGTGGACTTCCACTCTGGTTAGATACCATCTTTGTGGTACCTATAAGCATCTATCATCTCCTGAAATCACAGTTCTTGACTGCAGAAGTTTGAAAACTGGGGAAACATAGAGATGAGCTGAGAATGATTAAAGACATAACTTCTTACAATTGAGGATTGCAAAAGTGCCTTAAGGGATATAGGCATCCATTTCCTGTTCAGATACTGTGGATGGATCTGAGTGCCTAACATTTTTTGGCAGATACACCCCAGAGTTTTAGGAGTGCCCGGTGGTGGAGTGGAAAAGGAACATGTCCTATTCTCACACAGTTGGTGTAAGTTTAAATATTCCAAAAGCAATTTAAACTGTAATTTTCTCTGCTGGATAGGGTCACAGTGCAGTTCAGATTCACAGGCTGCCCTCAGTCAAACCTTCTCACCACCTTCTCTCTGACAGTGGTTCATAATGCCTTAAAACAAAAAGCTCCATCCCAACAGCTCTGAGAGATTTAAGTTTATCAAAAGTACATGTTCCTAACTCTATATCAGAATACATTTTTCCCTTAGGGACAAAAATGAAAAGGCTGTGGAATAAATGTGAATGTGACTTATTAGCGTCATGATAGCAATCCATTTTCTTACCTTACAGTCTCCCTAAGAACTGTTTGTGGTTTTGTCCCCAAAATGTGTGCTTTAAATAACTCTAAGAATGTTATTTCAGTTCTAAGACAAAGCGCTGCTGGTGTCGACCTAAGAAAAGTAGAATGTCTAATGCATATTATTTGAAATAGAAATATTACCATTTATCGATGTTCAAGCCTCAGACCAATTAATATGGGGTTTCTGGTACGGGTTTCTTGAAAACAAGCTGCTACCAACTGGAAATGAGCTGGTAGTTAATTTTTCCTCTCTTAGAACTGGAACATTTTCCATAGCAAGTAATGTGGTAAAGAAACTACTATATAACTGAAATACATGGTGTTTGGAGACCGCTAATTACATTTCCACTGGCTGCAGCAACCTCAGGGGTTGCTATTTTGATGTTCTGCTGAGATTATCATCAGCATTTCAGCTCTTTGAAGATAAATCATTGGACAATACAGCCACATCACAGCTTTTTATTCTTAAGCTTGGCAAAGGCCTTTATGACATTAGTGAAAGTGGTGTTCATGAAAATGTTTGTCAGGACCATTATGCTCATGAGAACTTCAGGGACCTTCTTTACCTGGAAAGGAACTTTCCTTTCCTGCTCTCTACCTCCCTTTTGCATAATGTCCCTGAAGGACACCTGGAGGCAATGTCACCTACTTTAGAGCATGGTTCTGTGGCAGTTTTTGCCTGTAGGTTCATGTTAACTTTAAGACATCATTTTCTCTGTGCATTTGGCAGTATTTGTGTCTATTGCAAAGGCAGCAGTAATGATGTGACTATCAAGCAAGGCTAAATGAGCCTGCAGTATGCAGTGGCTTTCATTACTTGATCATGTAGCTGGGGGTCAGAATTCAGATGCGGAACATTTTAATGGAAAGAAACGGGGTCTATCCAGAGGACTGTTTTTTCCACCACCTGTGTTTTTATTACAGATGAATGAAAGGCAGTTTTTACTTCAATACAAATTAAATTAGTTGTTATCATATTGATTTCAACTGGGCTAGTAGCAACAAGCAATTATAATAAGTGGGAATTTAAAAGGTGTACTACTGGCCAGTTTAATTCACAAATCGCCTGGTTAAGAATTTTATACACAGGAGAAGCTCCTGTTAGGCATCAGAGGTAACAGTTCCTGAGCACCAGCACTTCAGCCTGCAGCCAGAAGTGATGAAGCTTGGCAAACATATTCGTATCCTGAATTTTGGAGAAATGACAAATCTAAATGGAGATGTTTTGGGTAGGAGGTCTGTTACATGGCACATCAATGCGATGTCTACAGATATTTTAAAAATATCCGCTTTAAGCTGACAGGAGAAATTACAGAAAGTGATGTGAGGAGGCACAAGTAGTAGTAATGGGAAGGAGTTAATTGAAATATAGTAGACTCTTGAGCGGGGACAGTTACCTGCAATGGGACAGGGTCACAGCAATAGGTTTTTGAGCCTGGTGGTTAGCACACTTACTTCATGGTCATAGTGAACACTTAAATTTCTTTAAGCAAAGTCCAAAGCAGAAAAGAAAAAAACATGGGATAAAGGTTCCTATAGAGTTCATGCCAGAACTTTTATGCATCCCATCTTCTCCCTGTATTCCAGAGCCCTGTCAGCTCACTGTTTCTTGCAAGACCTGCATCTTGCACCCTCTACTGCTAGCTTACCCAACTGTTCAATCAAGTGGGTATTTCTGCTGTCAGTTAGCCTGGATAAAACAGAAAGAGTTGGTTGCAAAAATATTAATGAGGTATGGTTTCTGGCTGCAAAGGAAAAGGTGTGAACTGCCAGCTTGGTGGCCAGGTAGGCACCAAGCAGAGTTAGTTTGTATGCATTTTCAAAAAAGAAACATTTAGTATTTTAAAAAAAGGAAAATACTGGAAAAGGGGGAGGAAAAAGTTCTACAATAGCATCTCAACAGATGTAAATATGTATAGTTTTGTTAAAGTTAAAAGACATGTTAGTTTGTTTCAGCTAAGGATCTAACCCTGTCTCTGGAGCTGTTTCCTGATATTGGTGTCCATTTCATTTCAAGGGTGTAAAAATCTGGTTTAGATCTCTAGGAGAGATTCAGAACTATAAAGCAGTAGTAAGGGATGAGTAAGAAATTACTAGTAAGATAAACCATGGATAAAAAAAGGGTTTTCTAAACTATATTTGTGCAAGTTACACTTGTGTAAATGCTTCAGTATTTTGCAGATTCTGGGTCTGCCTCCTCACTTCATTAATGAAGATAACAGCATACAAACACTGCAGCCAGAACTAGGCTAAAAAGCCTGCCTTTCTCATTTCTGTTCTCTGTGCTGGGGTGATGTTCCTGGGGCTGGTACCGAAGAATAAGCAGACTACTTTGCACAGCAGCAAAACAGACTCCCTGTATTTGGGGATTTTGCAGAACTGCTTGTTTTCAAGGTTTTCTTTTCAGTGTGTTGAAAATTTCAATCACAAAAAAGTTTGTGTAAGTTATAAATTGTAATGCAGTCTGTTTAGATGTATCTTGTGATTCATCTCATGTAATCAGAGATGATGATGCACTGAGCACTTTTGAAATATTCATTCTTACATCCTTTAGAAAGTATCCCAAGAATTCAGGAAACTGTTATTGCTCAGTTCTGCTGAGGAGACAGCACACTGGCAGACAGTTTTTGGCACTTAAGCACATTATTAATGTATGGTTCGGTTGTTTACTTAGTATTACAAAAATATTTTTTGTTCTACAGAGGATACCTGTAAATGGTATCCTCTTCCATCTCCCTATAAACTACCCAAACATCTAAACTTTGTGAACAGCAAAGGCTGTTTCTCTAACAAGAGAAAGAGAACAGGAATTGGCATGTGCAAAGGCATTCCAAAGTGATCCTCAGCAGTTGGTTATTTTATAAATTTTTAATAATATCTAACAGTTTATTTTGATATAAAATTTCAAGACAGGTGGATTTTTAATTACCTCACAATGGTTCTGTAATAGAAACAACAAGCAAGAAATTGCAATTGAAGTAAGATTTACTTGTCTTTTGGATTGATTTTTCTTACAGGTATAAAATTGTATTATTCTGTTTACATGCTTGAGTTGTTCTGAAGAGTGCTGTAAACGAGTGTTCAGAGGCCAAGAGTTGAACATACATAAAGTCATTTAGTCTGAGTCTCCCAAAGTAACCTTCATTTGTGCTTGCATTACTTTCTGCTCTTAAGGAATTTTTCCATGGGTTTGTACCTGTAGTTAGAAAGAAGATTCCATGATGTGTGGGGTAGATGGTTTTTTTTTCTGAAATGATAAAGCCTCTGAAAAAGAGATTTGCCATCTTTTAGTACAAGAGTTTTGCACAGAAAGATAGGGCAGATAGGAGATTAGGCTTAATTAACCAATACAGAGAATAATAAAGTTACTAGTAAGCAACGGTCTCAGTTGACAAGGAAAAGACATGAAACATTCTCCCCTTTAGTTGCTTAGTACATTTCCACAAGAAAGGAAAAGGGAACTGTGTCCTAAAATCAAACTGGAGTACTGCAGTGTCTAAATTTTAGCCTCCTAGTCCTTGGAATATAAAATGCAGGATCTATACCAGACATTTTGATTCCCTGTGAAGAGGGGTACAATCTGGAATGACTCGGGAACTGCACAGAAAGCTGCGTAAGGCGAACAGGCTCAATCGGAGCTGCTTTGGCCTAGCCAAAATGGAAGTAGCTGAGGCTCAGGGGTGGTTTTAGCCCTCCCTGTTCAGTGCAGTAGTTCAGCCCATGAAAACGGATGTGGCTGTGAATCTTCTAGCACAAAGATGCACAAACAAAATGCCCTTCCCCACACTTTTAAAGAGTAGAACAATGCAAACAATGAAGAATTAGTGATTATTGAACTCCCTTTTATATAGCTTGTAAATCATTTAGCAAGACTGAAAACTGAGATTTGCATTTCCTTTCTCTGTGGGACAGTATATCGAGCCACCTGCTGGGGAGAGCCTGAACCATTAAGATGGAAGCTGGTTTGGAATAAGTAAAAGTACACCCTTTGCTGGAACCAAAGAACGTACCTGTTTATTTAAGTTGTGGTTGGCTAAGGTAAAAGCCTGAGACTGTGCAGGATTCCTCTCAGCTCATTAGAGAAGAAAAAGAATGGGGGTGAGGGGTGTCAGTTCCTTGCTACAGGGACTGCTAATGCATAAACCTTCTGACCTCTATTAGTCATCCATAAAATCACCAGCGGACTGCTTAGCTCTCAAGATGTCAAAACTTCTGAGCATGGGTGGAAGCAGAACTGTCCGGGGAGCTTTTAATGCACATGCAAAGCCTTTAAAGTAAGAGCTACATTTGAATTTAGGCATCCTGAAGTCATGAGGCTGCTCATTTGGATTTGAGGGGAGGGGGCAGAGGCAGTTAATGATTTTCGCTTTTGTTAAGAAGAACCTTTGTAGCACTTACCTACAAGGATTTAGAAAGGATTTATCTGGACCATTCTCTTTTAGTTTTATTACATGCTTGATGGCCATGAAATATTGGAAGGAAATTGATGTGATAATGTTATAAAGAGTCTATAAATAGCATTATAGTCTTCATTATGATTCCAGTTGTGCTGCAGTTACCTGTGCTCCATGTTGAGCAGAGCATGAGTGAGATGAACGAGCTGCTGGCAGAGGAATTCGGGCACAGGGACAATGCAATCAGTGACTACCTAGCTACCATGTAAGGTGAAACAAGTGTACGGGGTGTCCATATATCATCACCACAGATATTTACAGATGCATTTCCAGAGGTGCTCACCCAGCTAAAGCCCCATCATGTAAAAAATGCATGAGTGGTATTCCTCACTGTACATTAGTATTCCTAACTGCAAACAGGATGAGAGAGCTGCCAGTACTTTACAGGGGAAACTGTGTCCTGTTGCAAGTCAGCAGATACTTGGCCATTAAGTTTCAGCGAGGCCAGAATCTCATTGCGTATCTAGGTTGGCAGGGTAATTTAGGTCTTAGATGCTTTGACTCCTCTATCCTGTTCATTCAGGTATTTAGGGATTTTCTTTTTTTCCAGCTGGAAGAATTAAATTTTAGTCATCTTTTTCAGCCCTTTTCTTCCTCTGTTCTACAGATATTTGTACTCACAAATTATCAGTGACTAAAAATTCCACATTTTGTTTGTGATTATATCATCCAATATTTGGTCAAACATTATCTTAGTTTACCATCTCAGTGTAATTAGATGCTCTACACGGTAATAGATGCTGGAATTTTTCTGCTTGGTTCTCCTAAGGTGCAGAGAGAGCCCTTGTTGTGAGCCGTTACAGCTAGACCAGCCATGCGTTCTGTATATTATGTATGGCTACATACAATACCCTACAGCTCTGGCAGGAGGCTGAGGGTTTGGGAAATACAGAAATGGTGAAAGGCACTAAAGAGATCACAAGCTATTTAAAACCCAAATTCTTTGGGATTTTTTAGGCTAAAATTTCAAACGAGATAGGTTAAAATTTCAAATGGGAAAGAGATAGGTTAGAAAAAACGTACAGCTGCTATACAGGTAGCATTCGAATAGCTGTCCAGTTTTGTATCGATGCTTAAATATAAATAACTACAGGTATATGTATATGGGAGTTCTTTTAAAATAGTGTTCTAGGTCTTGCAAACTCCACAGATTTTGAATCTGGAAGGTCAGTTAATGTATGTAACCCAGACAGTGGTCTATAAAAGAATGGTTTGATTGCATACTAATTTTAGTCTACATTTTAGTGACATTCTAGCAGCGTACGTGTCGGAAGCGCTGTACTAGATGCAATGAGAAGCACAAGCTAACAGCTGAAAAGTGTTTATATCGTTCCCGTCAGGTATTAAAAAAATCTGAACAAAGACTATTGTTTCTTCACTGGCTTGTTATCAGTCCAGCCTTTGAAGCTACAAAGGACGCGGAAACCGCTGGTAATGGCTGTGTTCCACAGAGTGTCTGTGGCCGGCGCTACCTCCGTTTTCAGTACGCGGTCTTGCCCTTGAGCACCCCTGCGCAGAAGCGATTTCCCTAATAAAGCAGGTAGTAAATTTGAATGAACCGCGTCCCGCAGCCAGCCGGTGCCCTCGATCAGCAGAGGGTGTGACGCGTGACCCTGTCACAGCAGGTGCAGCAGGTTGCGGGCGGCCTCCGTCTGACTCCAGTCAGGGGGGCCGCCCGCCGAGCGCGCCGCGTGCCCCCCCCGCCTGCCCTCCGCTGCCCCCCCCGCCGGCGCCGACCTGTCGCGAGGCCGGCCCGCGCGCGCCCCCGCGGCGGTTGTGTGTGCGTGTTTGTTTTTGAAACGGGCGTTAACGGCCCTTCGGCGCGCGCGCGCTGCTGAAGGGGGCGGGGGGGCCGTCTCCACAGGGGACGGAACGGCTCTGAGCTTCCCCCCGCCCGAAGCGGCGAGGAAGTGTCGCCGCCTCCCCGTCGCTCCTGTCCTTGGAAAGCGAGGAGGAGAGAGGGACGCCGTCTTTATTATCCTGGTTTTTAACTAAATAGAAGGTGAATCTGAGCACTCTTGGGAGATAGTCGCTGAAGGAGGAAATAAGTTTCATTTAAAGGATAGCTCCCTTCCCCTTTTCCTTTTTTTTTTCTAACCTTTCAGAAAACACCTGAGGCAAAGCACCCCTGGTATTGCAGAGGGGGTAGCACACCTTATTGTTTATCATAGTCGTTATCATTTCCAGATGGGGCCGATGTTACTTGATGTAGCTCAATGCGTAAGCAGCGTTTCGGAGGTGTTTCAGAAGGATAAGGTGATGTCTAAGGTAGCACAGTTGTCAAAGGGAGCAATCCTGCTCCTTAGCAGCTCTATCTACTTCATGGGGGGGGAGGGGGGGAGAATATTTTTTAAATATTTAGAGGAAGGGGATGGAATCAATACAGAGAAACATATTTAACTTTATATTTCTACAAGGACACTGTTAATGACAAGGAATAAATAATTTTCAATTTTAATAACGTTTTCAGCAATTGTTACACCTTTGTCTTCGTAAAATTGTTTCTCGTCCTTTGGTATTACATAGTAGTGCTACAGGTACATAGTTCACCAAATAGTAGAATTCTTTGTCAAATTCCTTATAGTTTAGACTTAAAAAGAAAAGATACTGTATATTGTAATTCTAAAATAAGAAAAGTTGTGCTTTATGTGGATTGTGTCACATGGTACTCCTGAATAGAAATTGGACTTTGTGGTCTAATTTGAATGCCTTTCCATTTTTGTGTGCTGTTTAAGCACTTAAGGTATTTCTCTTGTTTTCCCCCACCTTAAAAGCTGGCTGTGTTATCAGCTGAATATAATACTGAAAAACTTAGGTAAAGGCTTACCTGTTTTAACAGATATAAACTCTTGTTATAAAACGAATAGGATTGGATTGCTTATACAAGCTGTTATGTTATGCAATCATTGTATTAGGTATTTTGAATTGTAAATATGAGGAGAAAGTCTGTTCTGCGGAAACTTACTCATTTTTCAGCCATTATGCAGAAATGCTTTTGTGTGGTTTTGAGACATTTTTGAATTAGAGAATATAAGGGCTGTATAATCAGGTTCCATTTGTATGTCTAATACACTCTATGTGGTTGTCAGTTTTCACATCAGGTGCATGATTCTTGCTGTTAATGACCTAGGGTATAAAAATTCTTCCTTTCATCACTGTTCTCTCACCAGTCATGTTTAGGTAATGCTCTTCCACTGTTGCCCAGTATCAGAAGCTAAGGCTATATCTACGGAAAAGACTTTTTCAGTGTTTTTTGAAACGGGTTTTTCAAAACTGCTTTTCTCCCAAGGAATAGTAAATGATCTTGGGATAATTAGAATGATAAGTAGTGACTGCTATAGTTCAGGTTATGTGTTCTTAATATAGTATTTTTATGGTGATAAGAATATATTTTCAAAGAGAAAAACACTTCAAGACTGGGAGATAAAGCAGCTTATTGCATCAATAGCTCTGATGCAAAACAGTGTTTTACTGCTTTAGCAGTCCTGTTCAAGGTTTACTTAATGGAACTGCTATGGGAATACTTAAGTAATAGTGATTAGTCTGGTTGTATTCTCTGCTATACTTCCTGTATTTTTTTTTTTTCAGTGCAATATTAGAAGAATCATGCCTTCTTTTCCTGTGTAGGGATTCATCACTGTCTTAATACATGGAGTCTTTCTTAAAATATATATAAATGCCTTCAACCTTTGAAACAGGAGGTAGGAGCTGAGGAAAAAAAAGATTCCATACTTAGAATTTTTGATTGACTACAGGATGCCTACACCACTGAAATCCCTTGTTGTTTTTAAGGAAGTGGAATGATACCAATTAGATTTCTTTCCTTTACTTTAACTATGTGCTTGCTACTTAGTAAGCATTGTGATAGGCTCTCTGTTGTGCTATATGATATTATATTATATTCAGAAAAGCATAACATCACTGTTGTATTTGCAGAATCCAGGGTTTCAATAAAGACGATTTATACTATCTTTAACAACGGAACCTATTTGACAAGTACAATAGGAGTAATACATCAGAGATTGGTTTCTTAACATACTCTGAAATTTTGGGTTCTCTTTAGTAGATTATTTTATCCTAATAGATTAATCTAAGTATCATTCTTACGATTTTTAAACTATTTCCTTTCCACAAAACTTTTTATTTTTAGAACAAAGGAAATACTTAAATGTATTCACGAGAAAAGATTTCATTATTTCTGCTTTCTTTTCTTTTTCTCTGTCCTAAAGTGTTTAAGCTTTCATTTTTCTCCTGTCTGAAGTAGAAGTCAGCTGCATTATTTCTGTGGCTGAATTTAAAAAAAAAAGTTATTGATGCTGCTTGGAATTATTTGGTACAACTGGTTTGTTATGATGTGGGATAATTTTGTATCACACCTGGGGAGAAAATAAAATGCAAGGTTATTGACTATATATAATAACTGCCCTTTTAATGATGGTGGTTTTACTTATTCTGGTTTCTTCATGAGTTCATAGTCACTGAAGTTAGTGTGAAAATAGTATGAAGTTATCTGAAGTTGTCCAGGAGATAGCCATTTTGAATCCTTTAAAAATAAAAGCAGAGGAAATAAGTTACTTGTATATTAGAACATATTTAAGCACCTCTGATACCTTTTCTTGTAGATTGTGATCTGCTACTGGAAAGCACTTGATGAAGAATTCAGCGTTTTACAAAGACAGGTGTCCCAGTAAGCATAAGGCTCAAACCATGTTGGAGAAAGTGTAATCTTCAAAACGTATCACGTCATTGAATAATTTTTTTCTAGTGGCTTCCTCCTGTTGGTTCAAGGTGCTATGATTCTTTAGGCTGCTGTTATTAATTCATTGATGTGATTCTGATAGTGGAAATAAATAGTAGCAGCACAAGCATTCCTAGTAAGTGCTTCCCTCCGACCCAGTGTTCCATACCAAATGTCATTTATGAAAGAGGTGCTTCTGCTGCCTTTGGGCACTCCAAAAGTATTACACCTTTGGTAGCATGATTCAAAAAGTTCTGCATGAAACAAGTCAGGAAGGTTTTAATAACCATGCTTTCTGTTTTGGTTTTATAGAATGTTACTCTGCTATCCTCAGTTTCTCTTAGGTGTTTCTTAAAGCACTTGTCACACTAATTGTAGTGAATTAACACCCATAATAGTAATTTAATGATTATTTTTGTCTCACTAGAATTCTTAGTGCTCAAAGGGTAGTTTTGTCTGGAATTTTTCTAACAATGGCTTTAAAGAGTTTGGATATTTTCTATATCAGATAATTTGCATTAATTATTTAAAATTGAATATATATATTGCTGTGTGCAAAATGGTGATCATGTTGTGCTCAATTTTCTGAAAGAGAAGAAAATTCAAGTAAATTCTCTAATGAATATGACACAGTTTAGAAGCATTAAATTTTCAGCAGAAAATTTTAATGTGTTGGAAGTTCATAGGTACTACCATTATTTTCTTTTTCAGTTTTGAAGGCCGTTCTTTCTAGGGTGACATTTTCTTTGCCTCAAAACAGAAATCTGTCGCCTACTGCGTTTTCCTTCTTGCTTTTCAGAGGGTCTGTTTAGTGATGATCTCCTGCAGTTTTGCAAATATGTACAGCTTTAATGCTTGCAAATAAGATTCTTACGTCATCTGCTGTTATTTTCAACAAAACTGAGTAGGAACGCATATGTGGCTTTATGTGATTTGTATCTCCCTCGCTTGTCCCTGTCCTTAGGCAGACTGGTTGTATGTACTCTGGCCTGAAGACTGTTTTGAATTGTGCTCAGCAACCCATTCAACAGAGCAGAAGGAAAGCCCTCTTTTGTGCCTAGTATATAACAAGTTACCTGAGAGGCAGACATGACTCAAGATGTCTTATACTTTATCCGTCTGCCCCTATGAGCGTCACGCTTGGATTAAAATGTCAGTGTTGCACAGTATTATGTAAGTTGGCATGCATCATATCTTCTGCAGGGAGTCCTTAGACTGCCTGAGCAGTTCTGGTAGCATGGATATATTCTACAAGTGCTAGGTCTTGTGATTGTTTCTAAATCAGCATTGCTGGAAATGGCGAAGGAGATGGAGACCTTGTGACTGTTTAACTCTCTCCTTCTAGAGAGCTCTTGAAAACATCTTAAGTCTTGAGATGTGAGAGTTACTGATAGTCTTAAAAGTGCTTCTAACTCTTCCTCCGCTTCTTGAACACACAAAAAATCCTAACCACCACAGGAGCTCTAGAAGAGGCTGGCAAAAACATGTGCTGGCTGAGAGCAGGTATGTAATCTGGATTAGGGTTGTTCAAATGTTCTCTTAAACATCATTAACCTATTCTCAGTGATCAGTCTTGGCTGGATGAGTGCTACAACGTTCTGCCACTTTTAGAAAACTTAAAACTGACTATGCTGTCTCAATAACTTTTGAAAAAGGAAGCATCTCTAATAAAGTACATGCATATATTAGAATAATTTTAAGAAGATGTTTGTCATAATTATGAATAGGAAGATCTCAGAAAAAGATATTACAATACACAATTTGCATCCTTACAACTCGGCAGCTCAATGAAACTTTTCTCTGTCAAGTATTAAAAGAATGCAAGTTCATATTATGAATTTTTAAGGAAATAGAAAAAATGCAACTTCTGAGCTATCCTAAAAGTCTGCCTTAAACTGTAAACAGACTTTTTAACATTCCTAAGTTTTTTTTCCTTAAAATAAGTTCTCGCAGTAATGCTGTGGTTAAATGGTGCAAATTTGCTGAAATATTTAACCTAGAGTACAATTGTCTGCCATGGGTATTCAGCTGTTTTAATTTTTGCCCAGGAAAGCCTTGGCTCATGTGCACATATTTACTAAATGAGAACCAGAGAAGAGATGCTTTATACAGTTAGGGTTTTGTTTATCATTGTGAGAAAGCTGTTTCAGGTGCATCAGAGAAACTATGTATGCACCTATTGTTGCAGGCAAGGTTCTGGACACCCAGGTGCACCCAAAGAAGTGGTTTGTATGAGAGGGATGTGTACAAGGATTGAAAAGAGAAAATGCAGTCTAATTCCAGCCTGCCGTAGGGGTGAAGCCAAAATCTAATCTAATTTTGCACTAAAGAAATTGCAGAATATCTTAGCAGAATTTGGCCAGGTAGTTCACAGGCCTTCCATGCACTTTGCACAGGATCCACCAGTAATTCTGGCAGGATGAAATGTGATGAAGTGCATGCTTTCCACTCAGCAGCAGCTGAAGAGGCTTAATGTGGAACCTAATTATCTCCTCCAGCTGTGACCAAGCAGCCAGTTAGAAACAGCTGCTGTGAGAGACAGTGTGGGCAGCAGGTGGAGTAGTTGTGTGATACAGGTGAAAGAAGCTTCAAAAAGAGAAATATCTAGAGGAAAAAGCCATGCAGCAATGGGTAGGAACAGCATGGGCAAATGGCAAAGGAAGGAAAAAATGGTCCTTGGTTATTGAACAAGAACAGAGAGGAGAGTCTGGAACTAAAGGTTCATTTCTTCTCTCTCATATGGAAGGGGAAGCGAGAGCTGCAGAGCTGAGGGTCCAAGGATTCCTGTGTTCGAGATTAGAGAGACACTGTGCAGTGCATATGACCCCTCTGGTCTTTGGGTTATGATTTTAAACACCACTTTCTCCTGCTCTGCTTTCAGGCCCACACTCTCTTGATGGGAAGACAGGTGATCAAGTGACATCTATACCAGGTCTAGCAGTTCTCATACCACGGATTCTGTTGTGCTTGATGCCATATCCTTTTTCAGTGATGTAAATACAGAGTGCACCAGAAGAACTTTATATGGGTAAGTGATTCTGAGAAGGTGGGTCAGCCAACAAAACTTGGACAAACATTTCTATTTGGAAAGTTGTATGGGGAGGTTACTGAACTAAATCGGCAGTTAGTCTGACTTAGATCTCGGCATCTTGGAGGACAGCTGAAGAGAAGCTACTAAACTTGTGATTTTGCAGACTTCATTTACTTACCCCAGCAAATAGGAAACATTTGATGCATACTTCCTACAGTCTGTTTCCCTGTAACATTTACTCTTTTGGAAAGCTTTGTTAGGCATGGTCTTTACACTGTGAAAGGTTCCTCTTACTTGAAAAACAAATCTGTTATTTATTCAAAACAAGATCTTGCTAATTTCCAAGGCTGCAGATGCAATATCATAGGGAGCAAGACTGACAGCAGAGCTATGCAGACTATAACATCATAAAGTCATTACACTTTTATTAACAACTGGGGCAAAAAAGAAGGCAGTTCCCTTTTATTTTTCCTCCCAAACCTGCTGGTGGCTGGGAATGCAGTTTGTACTGTGTGTGCTTTCTGAAAGGATAGATGTGCTGGATTCATCCTCCACTTAGGAACTGCTACCACTTCTTCCAATCACTTCAGTAAAGAATATGAGGGGAATGGTATCTAACTCATAGAAAAGATGTGTAAGAAGCTGCTGTGCTAAAAGATTGGGTAATGTTTATAGTCTGCTCAGCATTTTGCCACTTGCTTTATGGCTATATTAAGTGCTTATTAAGTGTCTTAGTTTAACGTCATACACACTGTCTTTATAATACATGTTTGGATTTCATGTGTTATCTCTGTGGCACATAATAAGTATGCATAATAACCTAATCATTTCTATGTAAATGATAAATCACAAGATGAATAGCTTTAACAGTTTGAAAGAAAATAAAAAATATATAATTTATAAAGGAGATTCTTCTACAGGAGATTATGGACAGGCATAATAAAAAATAAAAAGTGTTCTCATTTCTGGGTATGAGGTTTTTAAACAGCCCCTTCTGCAACAACTGGATTTTCATGTTCAGTCAGGGCACTGTAGTGTGCTGGTACCTTACTTCCACTCACATTTCTTTCCTCTCTGTATCAGCAAGAGTGAGAGGAAGCATTTTTGAGGAAAGTACTTGGGACAAAAGGATTCTAAAGAGCTGATGGATTTATATAGGTTACCTTTGCCATCATAGACATATTCTTTAAAGCTCTGAAGTACAACTAGCTGAACACGAGCAGACTGTTCAGCCTCTGGAGAACCCCATTGCCTTCAGGCGTAATCAGCTTGGGCACAGCAATTTGACCCTAAAGTGAACTTCTGAGCACAGGCAAGGAAATACCACCATCTTTATCCCATTGCTTCGGTTCTAAGTGCGTGATTGTGAGAATGAGAAAAGCCAGAGTGAATTAAAGCAATCTAAACAGCGACACCAGCAAAATTTCCCTTTATTTAACACACTATTCTTCCACTGTATTTATCAATTCTTTTTTACTCTTCATGTCTTACTAAACCTAAACTGAAAGATCAGAGGAAAAAAAATAAAAAGGGAGGGAGGGATCAAGTAAATTTTCTCTCACTGAAAGGGATGACAAAGTTCCCATTGACTTAAATGAGTGCATCTCCTTTTGTGCTTTACTTTGAATCAGGAGTGTGCTTTTGAAAAAAATTTTATCATCACCACTTACTGTGCTTTGGTTCACATGATGGAAGTGATCATAGAGACACAAACTGAGTTCCTTTTGAGTTAGACTGAACTTAAGGGCACATTCCAGAAGTACACCTAATACACTTCAAACAAACATTCAGACCATGGGATGAGAGAAGGGCTAATCTGAAATGAAAATACTGTCAAATGGATGTAGTGTGGATATGAAGTTCTGTGCACCACTGTTTCATTTTGTAAGTCTTCTGCTAGACCACATTATTTGCAAATACAGAGGTGACCAGTGAATCCAGGATTGGTCTATGTATTCTTTGTTTTGAAAGGCACTGTGCTCTTCAGTGCTTTAATAGCTTCCTTAAAAAATTTTGACTGTTGTGATGGCTTACAGAAATGGGGAGCAATTCAGTTGAGATTTAATATGAAATTGAAATTATGAGAAGGAAAGAAATATCTGAAATTAACTTAAGACTGATTCATCTTCTGAGTTTAAAAATACTGTGGATTATAATTTAGAGGGCTCTTGTATGGAATTGTTAGTACCAAGTACCGTGCTTGACTGGTTTAAAACATAAACGTCTTAGAGAAGATGACATTTTCAGGATGCATGTCTGTAGAACCAATTTATCACCATAGATTAAATGCTCTGCTTAGAGTTAAATAGCTAGGCCGTATTTACCCTCCTTCTAAAACTGTAATCATATCTTGTGAAGCTTCATTATTTAGTTTTGAGGGGGTTTCTAAATGAAAATTTGAAAGGAAGACTTGGACAGCTCTTTTGTGACAGGGAACAGGAACATGGTATGTGGGTTTGTGTGTTATATTAACTTTGTGCAGTCTTACAGCACATGGCTTTTTAATTGTGACCACTTAAAAATATATTATTAGTGATCTGAATTAATTAGAGATAATGTAAAAATCAAGGGCATAAAAAGACATGTCACATAGCATGTGTTTGCTCATTAGATATGACAGTAAATCTGCAGGGGAAATTAATATTGATATAAATATTGAAACAGAAATACACTGGAGAGGAAGAGAGGCTGAGCACTGTTCTTTGCCAGCATTTATAATGGGAAAATAAAACAGAAGTTAATATTGACTACAACTTCTCGTACACTAAGCATGTTCTGTGGCTCAGTAGGTTCCTCCCAGTACCGTTTGATTTCTCTGAGACAAATGGTGATTCCAGTAATACTGCTATGCTTCAGGCAAGGAAGACTCCATAACTGCGTCATTTTTCCTAGCTACCATTATACTACAAAATTTGTGTGAAAACTTGGGAGTGTGTGCTACAACCTACACAGCCTCTGTGGTGTAAATGAAAGCAGGAGCAGTCAGTATACATAGTAAGTATTACACAAATTTCTCCATTCAATTTGCTGGCTCTATTTGTTGGGTAAGCAGATCTGTTGCTATTTCAGTGCTATTTGCTCTCTCTGGTAGGAAGCCAGCAGTTCTTGTTTACTGGGAGTAGGGCAGTGGGCTGTTGTGCCAAGTGTGTACTTTTTTTGTTGTTTAGTTTTTAACTGAGTGAATTTAGAGCTGTACCAAAACGTATATTTAAGTTGCGTTTCAGAAGTATTTGCAAATGATTTGACTAGCAGAAGTTTGTCTTTTGTCACTGTAATTGGGTAAAGCCTGGCTTTTTTTTTTTTAAATGTAAAAAAATGTTAAGTAGTTAAATAGTTAAGAATATGAAGCGTATTGTAAATCAGTGATGTGATGCTAATCTTGTCTGGTTACTGCCTGTAAGAAGTGCCTCATCTCCATTGGGACTCTCCAGTAGGACAGTAAATGGGACACAATGTGCTGATACGGTTTCCTATCATTCTCCTCAGTTTCTTTCCTTTGTTCCTGCTTCTGTCTTTCTGAAACTTGAATCAGATATAAGGAACTCCCACTACAAAAGTTCCTGTACTGACATCACTGGGGAGCTGTGAACTAACTGCATGCCATCAGCAGACTCCTAGTTTAGATGCAGCTTTGCTGGCTTAGTTTATAGTAGCTGGCAATTTATGACCACCTGCTAGATAGACCACAGAAAAGCTCTTATGTATGCGGTATCTCCAATAGAAGGGCCTGTTGCTTTAGCTATGCTACAATCACTGTTAGGGATTAAAACTTGACCAGTGCATGAAGTCTTTAGGATTTTAAGTGCCTTGAAGTAAGGAAGTTTTGGCTTTTTTCTCTTTGTGTTTATATAGCATTCCCTAGTACCATGGGGGACCTGGCTTCTGCGTTTTGCAGTGATATTCCAAACACGTGCTGGTTACATGCAAAAAATACCATTCTAGTAGTGAATAGAAAGATAACCCTCTGACCTTTCTCCCATGTCTGGTGATGGCCCGTGACCTAAAAGGTCAGGTCAGTTGATCAGAGCCACTACAATTGGAGCGCCAGTTTTCTGGATATGAGGATCTAAATAAAAACTTGCAAGTATCATTATTCTCTCAGTGTAGCCCAAAATTATTTGCCAACAGGCTGGTCTTCAATTTTGCCTTTCGGATTTGTTCCAAAGGATTGTGGAGAAACTTAATACTTTCTCTAATGTTCATTCTTGCATTCTTCTTGTTGTTGGGTTTTGGGGGTTTTTTTAGGTTTTGGGTTTTTTTTTTTTCTTTAATAAAAACAGAACCTGTATTCTTTGTCGGTCACTAGCAAGTAGAGCGCCTTATTTATGTTAAGGATAAAGTTATATGAATGTTGAAATGAAATCCTATGTATGTTAATCTGCTGTTTGAGCTTCTGAATGTTATGACCAGGATGTTTTTTCTTCTGTTCAAAACTAGAAAATGAAAATTGAGCTACCAGCTGAAAGTTTCTACAGTGCAAGTGAGATACTTCAGCAGCATAAGCAACTCTGTTACCTCTGTCCTCTTTCTAGTAGATTGGAAGGTGCATGCCTAGTCTTAATAGCAAAACCATGGGTCATGGCCACAGTTGAATTCAACAAGTTCTTAATTTGTTGTAATTTATGCTGCTGGAATAATAATGGAGTATATACTTTGTGATCAAAGGGGTACAGATTGCTGAGCTGGCTCAAAATTCGTTTCACAGAAATAGCAGGAGTGCTTAGTGTGTGAAAATTTCTGTCATTCTTGTGGGGTGGAACACTGACTGACAATAACTGGCTTATTAATGGCAAATTTGAGACCCTTCTGATAACACAATTGAATTCTGAGATCTTTGTTTGTTTTTTTTAAACAGAGGTTACTTTTGTGGCTTATGGGTAAAGTCATGTGATATTACTCAAATTCATGAATTATGTGAAATTGCCCTGTAAGCTCAGAAAGGTCAGCAGTGTCCTTATGAGCGCTGTTTGAGGACAGGCTGTACATTTTGTATACTTGGAGAGGGAGAAGATTATTCTGTGTTTCCTTTCCTTTCTTCCCGTTCATGTCTTTTTACAAACAGCTCTTATGATCCAACTTATATGTCTATCAATATCCTAATAAACTGGAGGAGTTGAAACTTTGCAAAACAGATTCTGATATCCTTTTAACAGAATGGAGGGAAATTAAGGTATATTTTGTTGTTGCTTATATCAGAGTAGTTTTCTGTTTTGAGGATTGCCATTGCTGGCTCACATCCTCAGTGTTTGCAGAAGACAAAACAGGTAGTTCTGTCATTCTCAAAAGAAGCCTGGGAACTCTAGGCCACTGTGGTCATTCTGCTGGCAACCAGAGAAGACGCTGTTGCTCAGCTGTGGAGAGCTGGCTCAGGTCTGGATAGAGGGAAACGTGTAGAGCCTTTTAGATGTCATAATTTTTTGTGTTCTGTCATTCAGCATCCTAGTGTGCAATAGATCTGTAGAAATTTCTCATTGGTGATTACTATAAAGTAGCTAAAGCCTGTGAAAGTGATTAGAATCAAGGATTGTCATGGCAAAAAGGGAGCTCTAATAGGGGAAAAAATTGTGCATCTGTGTACGTACAAGTATATGTACATACAAGTGAGCATGCATGCTCTAGTTACCTCAAAAATATCCTACATATGTAGTGTCTGTCAGCTTTGGTATAGCTGCAAGGACTGTTTATTTATTCTGTTGATTACCAGTGTAGAGAGGCCTATGTAGCACTGCCAAAAGTTATTTCAAAGCAAGTAGTATGCACTCTACTTAGATGTTAGTGACCACTCTTTTGCTAGTGTTTAGCCTTTACAGATAAGCCTGGAATTAACAGGATTGTAGGAAATTATTTTTTTGAGACAACTTGAATTCAGAAGCCAATAGTGGTATACAGGTACTGACCTGGAAGTCAAGGAAAACACTATTTTATTAGTGGTGAAAACTGGATGCAGTTTCCACCTTTGGCAGTGAATGAAATCACAAACGTGGGTTTCTCTTTCCATGCAGGAGGATGAGGTATAAATCATTTTGGATATTGCTCCTAAACTGAACACAAGAGTCTGCAACATTTTATGGAGATAATAAAAATTAAGGAGGTATTATATGTGATGCATATCAATCCATCAGCATCTAGCTGTGATATGATTGTGTGTATTTGACACAAGTTGACAACCTTTCCTACTGGGTTTCACTGTTCAAGAAAAGTCAATGATTTGGGGCCCCACAGCAGAAGATATATTTGTGCTGTATGAACATTATACCAGTTATCCAGTTTATGCTGGGAATTTAATTGTAAAAATGTGGATTTTCAGAAAATAATGCATATACAAATCTTTCTAACAAGAGAGAAAAATTGATTTTACTGGCTGTGCTGAAATTTTCAAACGTTAAAAGTTGGTACATGCAAACTGAGCTGTGTATTTTTCATTTGATTCCAGTGCATGCTTATTGTTTAATAGAATTTTCTTTATAGGCATGCTGTATATTTTATTACTAGAGGGTGGGAGTGTATACTGTATTTTGCAGATCAAGTATCACAGACACTTAATTTTAGAATAAGCAAGTATATCCAGACGTAAATACGGTCATACTATTTTTATTGTATGGTACCTTACCAAACCCTTTTTTCTTAACCCTGAAAAATGGTTTATGATTTGATATATTGGCCTGTGGCAACCAGTGCTATTCATGTCAAAGGAAATGACAGCAAATGGAGAGGAAAACATGCCAACATGCTTCAGTGCAGTTGCTACCTAATGTGTATTCATAGAGGTATATAGCACTAATGGAGGCAAATAAAAATGGCAGGATAGCTAATGAGCAGTAGGTAGACAATAGCCAAATGATAAAATGGATCAAGAAAGAATCATCTATCCAGAAAAGCAATATGTTCTTCAAAATAGCATAGCAGTCGGATCAGGGCAGGGGAGACTTCAGAGCACTAATGGACAAGGTCAGTTAAGAATCTTGCTGGGAACTGTAATAATGGGGTTATGAAATTCCTTATATCAAAAGAACTTTAGGTTAAGTCCTAAGGACCTCATCCAATCATTATGCGAAAAAAAATCTCTTTTAGCTAAATATCAAAGTCTTTGGATGATTTTACTTCCACTTCTAAGAGTGGAGGAGCTGATGCTTATATACCAGTCCTTTGCCCTTGCACCCTGAGGCTCAAGGCTCTAGCTTTGCATCCTTGATTCCTGTAGTCTTCAAATGGACAAAAGCATGGTTGGATCTGTCTGGCTGAGTTTTGTTCATTTTCCATAATTTCATTCATTTCAGTAAAATACAAAAGAAAGTATAGCTAATTATGACAGAATAAATATGCAGACATAGAAAACAGATATTTTCATCTAATTTGAAACATCCTTTTAAAAAAGGAGGGTGACCAGTGAACTGGCTAGCTACAGGGTAAATCCTTCTAGGCACAAGGAAGCAATGCCATTACAGGTACCAGACTGCTTGCACAGGTGAGACTTCAACTGGGAAGTATTTATTGCATAAGTCAGTAGTCTTGACTGTGTGGAAAGTGTGAAAGCCTGCACAGTAATGGAATGCTGAAGGAAGGACTACTTTGAGCATGCTGTATTCCCTCCAGATTTCCTGCTTCCTGATTACTGCCTGGAGCCGCTTGAATCAATGTGGGTTAAAGCAGCCTAAGGTTGCTTTAAGTTCCCATGTGACCCAAAGAAGCATTCAGACTGTACTGTAATATATGGATCCATGATTGCTTTCTACTTTGTTTCTTTCAACCACAGCTCTCAAGAAATAAAGCACCTACAACATAATAACTTGTAATGGCATTCTGCCTGGGGATTTACCTCAGCTCTCAGTTATTCGGCTTGAGAAATGTGTACTGGCTGTATATGTTTATATAACATGCTTTGTAAAAGAAAATATCTGAAGAGGAATTATCAAAGTATAAGTAGACTGCTACTGTGTTGGAAACCATTTTCCAGATTCTGCTCTGTTATCAGTGGAGGGCCATCGTGAAGTATGAAGTGGAGTGTTCTGTCTCCAAGATGTACATCAAAGCAGAAGCTGCCCTTTTGAAAATGTGCCAAAGGTACCCCTTAAAGCTGGATTTTTTGAAAGCACTTGACCTCAGCTCAATGCTAATGCTATTTAAGTTCATGGGAACAGGACCAGGCCAACAGTGAACTCCTCTGAAGGGTTAGTCACCTCCACGTCCCTAGCTTCTACCATTGTGCTACAGAGAGAAGTCTCAAGAGGAGTGTTAGGCAGCTGTTCTGATATATTCTGAGTCCTTTTTAGGACTTTAATAATAGATAACTACAAGTCACTCTGAACTCTGCTGTTCATAAACCATTTAAGCTGTGTTCTAGCAGTTTATGCCATTTCTGAACTCGGTGAAATACAACCTTTCTTCAGTTACCAAGGTGGCTGGTAGCTAGTCTTTTTAGTCTATTTCATGGAATGTTCTATTTAAGAGGGTTTAAGCAGATTTTTTTAAACTAACTGGGGGAGGAAAAACCACCAAACCACCTCAGCCCAAACTTCCAGAAACTATTCTCATTTGAACCTCCTGTAATCACTGTATAAACTTTTTTTTTCCTGTCACATAAATTGAAAGAGGGAACAAAGTATTGTGGTAGCAATATTTCATTCTTAAGAGGAGAGAACAAGGAAGGGTAAGAAGGGGTAGTTTCTAAAACCTTATGACAGTCTGCAAATCTTACAAGTGAACAACTGAATACCTTTTCTCCTTGAAGGCCAACTGGCTCTTGTCTAATCTCTCATGTTTTTATGTGTTCCTGTAATGGGATCCCTTTTAAATGGTGTAGCGTCCAGCTCTTACTGTTTTTTTGACCAGGCTCATATATCGTGGCTTCTTTTTGTTCCAGCTGCTTTAACTGATCATCTATCAGAATGTAAAGCAGCACTAAACAAGAAAATCCTTTGTCACTGCAATCACTCCCTCCACCACTCAACCTGTATCATCAGTAGGATGAAACTTGTTTTAATGTCCCCTCTATTTTTCCTGTGCTAGTGCTCACTTACGCTCTGTCACACATGCTCTCTCCCTCTCTCCTTCTGAATTCTGTCTCCCACAGTGCTGTATAAAATCATAAATGCAGCAAGAAGAGTTTAGATACCTAATTAAGACTCTCTTCCTTTGCGCATTCATCTAAGACTCACTGGTTTTCTTTCTCCTTTGGCCCAGGTACTGTTTTTAAAATGGTCAAAGCTTCCTAGGGAGTTTTATGGAAATTTTCTTGTATAAGGAGTAGTTTCTTGTCTCTGTCAGTTTAAATAAATTAGACTTTTAAATTTACAATATTGCCATTTATTTTTAATATGTAAGACACCGTGCTTTGTGAAGGAGAAAACTGCAGCTTTTAATTACTTAGTATTTGTTTAATTTCCTAGTAATCACTACAGCAAATTCTGGTGTGTCATAGCATATTTACTTTCATTTTTTACCTTATTTCCTATATTTGAGTTAGAAATGTATTATTTTGCCTTTTGCACTGTCATTCTGGAGTTCTCAACCATGTGGTAATGTTGGCAGGATTTTTGAATAATGAGCATTGTCTCTTAAGGCAAATAGACTTGTATTGTGTTCTGAAACGTTATCATCCCTTCTTAAGAAATATGTAAAATAATGTCATGAAATAAAGTTCTTTGGCAGGACCTTGTTGCACAACTCTTACAAATGTGAACAAATGTGATAAGGTGAACAAATGTGAGATGAGGACCTGCTATGATCAGAGTATATGTAAACTCAGTGCAAAGGGCAGAGCCTGGGAGACAGTTTATAAAATTCACAGTCAGTCACTGAGTGTGTTTAAAATAATTCAAGGAAAAGGCATAAAACTCCAGAATTAAAAACAAACAGGCAACTAACACACAAAAAAAACCCCAAAACCAAAAACCCCAACAACAAACAAACCACCCAGAAAATGAGTGAGGTTTTTTCATTATCTACTGTCAGATCTTTCTACAGGAAAGCTCTGGAAGCTTTCATATAGATTGGATTGTCATAGTCTCATTAAAGGTACCATGAATGGTGCATTTCAAGGAGAGCCTCAAATTAGTGTTGCATTAGCTGCTTATGGAGTGTCATGATGTACTTAGAAATTGAGCTCCAGGGGGATGCATGACTCCAATTGTGAGTACTCAAGATTTATGCAGTCCAGAAAACAGCCTCAACCTACACAGCAAGGCTTGCAGGTTATGTTTCTCTAATAAATTTAGGAAGAATACTGTTTAATTTTACATACTAGTAGAGAAGATAAGATTCTTGTGACTCTTTAGCTGCTGTACAGAAGAGGCTGACAAGTGTAGGGAGCTATACTTTAAAAAACACGTTATTGGAGGCAGGAGTATGAAAGCCTGGAACGAACAAACTTTTTCTGAAACTCAGTGAAGTTCATAGTAATGTGTGGTGAGTAGTGAATAGGACGTTGCCAATAGGAAAATGGAGATTAGTTTAGCGGTGCTCTACAACTTAAGTACTGTGAGATGAGATAACAAGACACAAAACATTTTCAGAGAGGATATTGGTACAGTCATCAGGCGATAGTATAACTGAGATTGGGACTAAATACAGGTGAGGAGTGCATTGCTTGGAAGGCACTCTTCAGCCCAATTTAAATGGCACCATAGAGCCAAGTCCGGGGCTATACATAGTCTTCTGATTTAAATTATTTTAAATACCTCTCTCTCCTCGGATTGAATACGTACAATAATGCCCAAGCTTGTCTGGTTGGGACAGAGACTCTTCAGAAAGTGAGTTAAAATGTTAAAAGAATATGACTAATTAAATTGATATTAAAAATAAAATGGAAGCTATTTAGGCCTAATATGTCGAGAGTTGCAGTTGTATTACACTGGTCACAGATACAGTTGTTTGAATAAATGTCTTTAGGATTGCTGTAAGATATGTGAAGAAATGTAGGAAAAAAAGAATTGAAAAGCTTACTTTGGTCATAGAAGTAAAATTTGGTTAAGGAAAAAAAAATATTTTGGAGAGCAAAGCAAAACAGGACCATCATTTTCAAACTATGTAGTTGTTTTGGAGTATTAATTTGACTTTCATGACGTTTTATGACATCTTTACTGGAATATGCTTCCATTAAGCAGCAATCATGCAGGTCAAGTCAATATTGTTAACTATGAGACAGAAAGGTCTGAAAATGGGATTTGTCAATATGCTTTCTAAAATCTCCATGGAATCAGACCAAAAGTTGTAATTAGCACAAGTCAGAGGCCGTCATTGTTAAAGAAGACATCAAAAGGGAACTGGAGTACCTACCATGGTAGTGGCTGACATTATCAGAGGAACCAGGAATTGTCAGAATTCTAAATATGTAAATAAGATAAAGAAAACAAATCAATATGATGTCCAGGGAATTGACATCTCTTCAAGAAAAGGATTTACTGTTTCCCCAGTGGTAACTGATGACTGTAAACCACGGTGCTATTCTGAGAAGCTGTGCTTCCCAGAATATATTCCCAACATAACTTGGAGAAGAGTAAGTAACATTTAGTCCAAACTGTAGGAAGAAGGGAAAGTTGTCCTGAGGATGAGATGCTGCCCAGAAAGGTCTTAGGCAATCCACAATCATGTAGTATGTGAATCTTAGGGTATATTGGGATAAAGCAAAAAAGTCACAGACCACTAAAAATTGATTTGTTTGGTAATGACTGCTTGGAGAAAGTAAATTATATTTGGAAAGTAGGAAAGACATTATTGTTCTTAACTTCTATTTAATTTTATAAAGTTATCCTGAAAATGTACAGTGCTTAGTATCTGATACTTGTTTGGTATCACAGAGCTTATTTGGGGATTTGGCAAGGCAAAATCCCAGTTTTAAGAAGTTAACTTGTAGATCAGCATGGAACTGTTACTATTTTAATATAGGGGTTTTGAGATATTGCAGCAGTAGGGAACAGAGATCTAAAAGTCCCCTCTAATACTGTTAGAAAAAAAAGGTATTAATTCAGATTTCTGGCTAACAGAAGAACACTTCAGAAGCCATTACAGACCACTTAGGAGGAAATGACTGTGTCTGATTACTTAGGATCAAAAAGGAATTATGTTAATTTGAAAACACTGTTAATGGTAATTAAATTGCCTTCCAGTTTCTGAAATTAAAGATAATCTGAGTTGTAGAAACTGAAGTGATTATAGAGGCAACTTTAGAAGGTCTAAATAATTATAGCTTTCAAAAGCATGAAGTAGGAAGGGGAAGGCTACTTTCTTTTACTTGTTGGCAAAATGATACTTGCAAATTGAGACTTAATAATAGAGGAACATCTACCTTCTCTGTTACTATCTATCCCTAATAGTTGTTATTAGAATGAGGTTGTTTTTAAATTAATATCATACTCTCAGATCTTAATAGCTGCTGCTTTAAATTCAGCTGAGAGATAGAAGTATGGCTCAGAAATAACTACACTAGTATTTGCTGTTAATGTGTCTTCATTTACTGAGAACAGTCACCTTCAAATCCATGTTTTGTATGCCCTTTTTTAATCTTTCCTTATTTCTGAGGGGGCATCATATTTTCAAATACTTATGTTCTAATTTAGAAAACTTAAGGTACTTTTATGAAATAAAAGATGATTGTGGTGGCAGGTATGAAATGAAACAGCAGTTGTTGAAGTAACAAAGCTAGTCAGTCATTTGGAGTCCTTAATGCTGTATATGCCTTAGCCCCTCACATGCAGCTACAAAGGGATAATACATAGTAAGTGTCGTTAAGTATCTGAGGTATAGAGGACAGTAGCTATTGTAGTGATAATCCAAATTTCACAACTTCGGGCTTCCGCCACATATGCTAAGTCTGATCTCATAAAAGTGTGTGATGATAGAACTGCTAATGTAGTTGTTTCAGTTAAGCGAGTATTACAATGGTAATTAAAATTACTTGTATTAAAAATGAGTATTAAAAATAACTGGTAAATTTGATTATTACAGTTGTGATAAAAAAATTGCTTACATTGCACTCTGTACGAACTGAATTTCAGGACATTGAGGTTTGGAAGGACTGGAAGAAAAAAAATTAAATGCTCAGTTGAAGGTTCATTTACTGTGAAGAATGAAATTACTTGGTAGAAACAGTGCTTTGGAAATCAAATCTCTGTTCCTTGAAGAAAGAGGGCTAAAGCTGGTTTAAACTTTATTTTGCTCCTCCTTGATTGTGAGCTAAGAGGTGTCCAGCACAACTTATGTGCCAGTTACACCAGCTGCAGTAACTGAAAGGCTCATGCCTTGAGGACTGCTCTGCATGCTTGCACTTTATGCTCAGTATGAAACTTGCAGTGTGCAACTTGGAGTGGAATCTGAGCTTGATGTGAGTTAAGTGAAACCAAATAAAAGGTTTGAGAATAAAGAACTTGTGCTATAAAATTATTTTTTCCAAGTAATTTGCATTAGGTCTCAATTATATAATTGATTATTTATAAGTTACTCCTTTAATCCCTTTTACTTAAAGATCTTTCATCTTATTGTAGTTGACTCTGAAATTCATGTGCGAAAATACAGCTGTGTCTCATTCTCTGCTGATTTCTTGGAATTAATGTGATTCTTGTTCTTGCATTTTTTTGCAAAGAAGTAGGCTTAAGGTAACCTACTACACTGAGGGAATGAACAATTATGCTACACTTGCGAATTCACAAGTTGCATGTCAGTAAGTGGTAGCTCATTCTCAAAGTGCAGTTTGATGTTATTTTTTTCCCCTCCTGCTTTCCCAAAGTCACTTGTTTCTTTTGTGATTCTAATCCAGTTGTGATAGTAGATGGCTAATTACACAGATGCTTTATTTTCATATGAAATACTGTATAAGCAACCAGGTTGAAGTGGATGCAGGGTAGAAATTGTGAGAGTATTTACGGAAGCAGCAATCGGAATGGATATGAAAATCTGTGAACATCATACAGGATTAAATTGCTTATCTTTATTTAAGAATTGCAGATTGCTAATTAAGGACATGATTCTGAAGTGTGGGTGATAACTTAAAGAGTACTGACTCCTCTTATTATGAATAACTAGGTCTTCCTGAACTGCTTATGAGAAGAAACCTCCACATGTAGTATTTTGAGTGGCTGGATAAAATAAAATAACGTTTGCTCTATGAATTAGCATATTGTTTCCCAGAAGAAAAAATGTCCTATTGCGTAATTTACTTTCCTCTGAATTTTTTAGTGTTTCTGCAGCTTTCCTGTCTGCAAGGATGAAAACAGGTATTATCAGATCTGCTTGTTACATGCTCTGTGCCTTGAGCCCTGCCCTTTGCAGAAGATTCTCAGTTCAGAATGTTTGTAGGTATTAACGTTTATTTGTGGTGTAAAATCCTGCAGTTTTCTGTCAGTCAGAGGTGTGCCATTTGTCCAGTGGCTTCAGTCATTAGGTCACAGAATTTTTATAAAACTGTTCATAATTTATATCATGCACCTAAGCAAATTGTAATTAGGTATTTGACCACTTAGTGACACCAGTAGTTTTGAATCCACCTAACCTACTTAGCTGCAGTAAGATCTTATCTTGCCCTCATCCCACTTAGGAGTTTAACAATGTTTGCTGTTATGGCCGGTCTGCTTCAATTTGGTCAGAGTATGTTAAGATGGTCAAGCTGAGAAAATCACAGATCTATTAAAAGTAACAGGCTCAGATACATGGGCTTTGATGTGTGTACCACAGTCCTGCTGAGCCAGCATAGTACACTTGATTTGCGTGTACCCAGCAAATTCATAATCTGAGCACATCAAGGATCCTATATCACTTGTGCTTCTCCTCCAGTATGTCCAGGCACCTATTACACTCACTGCCTGAATGTTCCTCCTGAGTTTTGATTGTTCCATTAAAAAGAAATAGTACACAATGTGAAATCTGGATCCCAGTCAAATTTTGGTAGCATGCTACTTCTGCAGCTTTTTGTATTTAGAGTTTTTACTATTGTAAATTTAGGGATTACGCTTGTTTCAGACTTTGATTTGGATTCTTGTACTCCTCCAAGCCACAAGTCCTTATGCATCTCTGTTCTAAAATGAAAAAAATTGCTTTGATTGTGATTTTAATTGAAGTGATCTTTGCTTATGAGGCTGGGCCAGTTACTGGGAGAGGTGGGGGGGAAGTAAATCACTAGGTATGAGAAACATTTGTCTTCTGTGAAGATTATGAAACTGTTGCTAATTAAGCTAACAAAATCTTACAGTCTCTTCTCTTCCTCTGTCCTTTTAGTCTGTGGCTGTTCTTCATAATGCTTACTCTGTAAATATCCAAAATGTTTATTGATCACCACTAGCAAACTACTCTAATTAACAGTGAAATTCATTAAATAAGTACATGGGAAACAACTCCATCTGGCTGTAGAAAATGAAATGAATATTTGGTAGTTTGTGAATTTCTGATTGCAGTGTAAAACCCATGTGAATAGAAAGTGGTTTTAGAAACATTTGAATCTCATTACCAAAATGTAACATTTTTACATTTAAAGTTATCAAAATTTATCTTGAGGAAAATGAATCTTAAAAGTACTTAATTAGTTCATATGGAACATTATTGTAGAATTACATTGTTCTATAATCAACAAAGAGCAAGTATACTAGATAGTAGATACAGGCCTAGAAAACTGAAGGGGCAGGAAAATGGATTAGGAATGAAAAACCTTATAAATATTCTGATCCTTGCAGAATCACGTAATGTACAGTGAAGAAATATATACATAGAGTGGAGGAGGCTGATAGGCATAGAGAAGGGGCATGTCCTGGTTTCAGCTGGGATAGAGTTAATCGTCTTCCTAGTAGCTGGTACAGTGCTATGTTTTGAGTTCAGTATGTGAAGAACATTGATAACACACTGATGGTTTCAGTTGTTGCTAAGTAATGTTTAGACTAAAGTCAAGGATTTTTCAGCTTCTCATGCCCAGCCAGCGAGAAAGCTGGAGGGGCACAAGGAGTTGGGAGGGGACACAGCCAGGGCAGCTGGCCCAAACTGGCCAAAGGGGTATTCCATACCATGGGACGTCACATCTAGTATAGGAACTGGGGGGAAGTGGGGGCAGGGAATCGCCGCTCGGGGACTGGCTGGGTGTCGATTGGCGGGTGGTGAGCAATTGCCCTGCACATCATTTGTACATTCCAATCCTTTTATTACTTACTCTTGTCATTTTATTAGTGTTATCATTATCATTATTAGTTTCTTCCTTTCTGTTCTATTAAACCGTTCTTATCTCAACCCACGAGTTTTACTTCTTTTTCCTGATTTTCTCCCCCATCCCACTGGATGGGGGGGGAAGTGAGTGAGCGGCTGCGTGGTGCTTAGTTGCTGGCTGGGGTTAAAACACGACAGGCAAAAATCCAGGAAGAAGAATGTTCTTAGAGTAGAGGCAGGGGATTGCTGTTGACGGAGAGGAACAAAAAGTAGAACAAATACAGCAGTAGAAAACAAAATTTTGCTTCAAAGTCCTAAAAATACTTCTTTTGATAATGTTATATTTCTATTAAAAGTATATTATACATCAGCCTTTAAAACTACTATTTTAGGAGGGGTGCTGTATTTCACAGTGTAGACATATCCAGAAATACAAACTTTAGGCAACTGAAGGCAACAGTCTGTCCATACTTAACAGAACCTGTGCTAGGGACACAATTTGAATTCTCAGATGGGTAGTTGGAACATAACATTTGTAATGCAAAGCAGTAATTGGAATTATCCCTTGCTTTCATCTGTTCAGGGTTAATTCAAGGGTTCAGTCATAACCTCTACTGGGGAGAAAAAGAGATCTTGTATTCTCTGGTCGTGCCACATGTAGTTAAAGGAGGATTTGTACGAGGCTTGGTACCTGCCATTCCATGTTTCAGTGCAATTTTCGGAATTCCAAGAGACTGAGAAAATTATGTCTAGACAAAATAGAAATACAACAGATAACCATCAGGCACAAAAAGGTTTAAATCCAGTGCAGTCAGTGATTGCCACAGAGCTTTTATCTGGTGTTAAGTTTATGTAAATAGTCTCATTTTTCTCTAAGTTGAATTTGGTTAGAAAACAGTGTGCCACAATAAGTGAATAAAGCAGACTGTCAGTGTTTAGTTAACTTTAATTTAAAATTGCAGTTTTAACATACCTCATTCTTGCTCCAGTATAATCTAAATTCAGCAGTGTAAGATCTAGCAGAAGAGACAGAATACCTTTAATCTGATAAGATGTTCATGATCTGACAAGGCCTCTAGTCAAATGCAGCATGTTACAAAAATCCTACATAAAGAATGCTAACAAGAGAGTAAAACAGGCAATAGTAAAGCGTTTGTAAGATTTTTTTGGCAAGTTATTTTCTTTTTCTACATTTCTCTGATGTTTTTCTTTAATGTAAGGGACTTCTGCTACTGGAAAAAGAGTGGTAAAGAAATATGGCTGAAATAGAAGATGCTTCTGCCTAAGAACAACAGCTAAGAGGTAATTTAATTGAATTAAAGAGTTCTTGAGGAGTGAGCCATGTGCTACATTAGCCTGAGTATATCTTTTTTTTTAGGATAGTTTTTATATTTCAAAGCTGCATTAACATTAGTCATTGAGTTAAAGGTTCAAGCATAGCCTGGCTGAGGCTAATACAGTGCTTTTAATTCTGTCCTTTGAGTAGTTCAGTGTCCAGAAGGGTTCCTCATTCTGAAGCAATGTTTCCATAGAGTCAGTGTTAGTAATTGTTGGGATAGCTCTGTTAATTGACACTAGCATTAGTTTCTTCTGTTCTTGACATGCTTACAAGTTTTGTCCTATTCAGTATTTCTTTCTTCTTTGAGTTCTTAGTGCCAATATTAGTCTTTTTTTTCCCCTAGTGTTGACTCATTCCTTTGTTTTAATTTACTATGTTCTTCCAGTCTTTCTTCACTGTGTTACTCATAATCATAACTCATTTTCTCTGAATCCATAAATGGCTCCAAGGGACAGGCATTTCTAATAGAGGACATTTCAGAAGTTCAGATTAACGATTCATGAGTGTGCAGGTGAATGCCAAATTGCCAGGTTGCTGCTCCAGCATTTCACTGCTCTGGTAGAATATAGATTTCAAACACATGGGCCCAATACTTCCAGCAAGATGACTTCATAAGGCCATTTTATTTCTTTATCCATTCCTATTTCTGTAAAGTGGCTAAAGCAATATTATTTTTCCAAATTATTTCTGATTTTTTTTTAACTGAGTAATTATTACTTAATGATTACCAGTTAACTTAGAAGACATTGTTTTCAAGAGAGGTCTGCTTGCACAGTAGTACAAGTGCTATAAACCTAAAATGAAATACAAATACTGTTGGATACAAGATGTTATTGGAAAAAAAGAGAACTCTCATGGATTTGAAAAAAAAAATGTCTGCTAGCTGAGATTTATAGCATGGGTATGTACAGACGTTATGCAATTCATTCTGAAAGCCATTAGAGGTGTGGTATCTCTTCGTCATAGCATTTGTTGGTAGTGAGAAAGAACTGAAGACAGAGGCTTGTTTTTCGGTAACTCAGTGTTAGAGGTTCTTATTGAAAGTTGCCACAGAATGACAGTTCCCTTTGTCTCTCCCTTAGAACTTGACATCTTTCTTTATGTTAGGAGAAAAAACACAGAGGAACTAACAAAAGATATCGGAGGTAAAAACCAGCATGTTCCATACAGCATGTGCTTAAGCAATATTCAGAAGCATATCTTCGACATTCTGTGATGTTCACTAGGTGAAAGAGTATTTAATTTAGAAATCAGCATTTTCGTTTTTTTATTTATCTACATCTGTCAAAATAAAGCGTCTCTGCCTTTTAACAACCGAAGGGCAGATTCCCATTAGTGGAAACTGAGCTAGTGACGTGAATACACAAAGGCAGAGAACACTATCCATTATAGTGACATACTACAGTTCTTAAGGGTATTTATTCGTCTAAAGTTGTAACCAAGTGCATTACAAATCCTAGTAAGGCACCTGGCTATATATTTGGGCATCTAAATACCTTCAGCTGGTAGCAGTAGCAGACAGTTACTCTGTGTGGATCATCTGGAGACAAAGTGGCTGGTAAACAATATACTGTAACAATACAGTAAATTGTACACAAATGCAGTTATCAAAACTGTATATTCTCATAACGTTCTTCAGTGAACAGTAGGGCAATGAAATTAGAATTTCATGCCTCATGAAGACACATTTAGAGCAAAACTGGTCAAAAATATAAAGCAATTTATAAGCAAACGCTGAATTTGGACCGAAGTACACCAAGAGAAAGTAGCACCACCTGAACTCTGTTGTGATTTACTCACTAATCAAAAGCTTTGCAAATACTGCCTCTATTATAGATATTGACTGTTGTATAGCACAACACTATATGCTTAGACTGTGTTTAGTCTAAACACTACTTAGCAACGGCTGAAAACATCAGTGTGTTATCAACTGTTATGTTATTCTCATACTAAATCCAAAACATAATACTCTACCAGCCACTAGAAAGAAAATTAACTCTATCCCAGCTGTAACCAGGACAAGTGTTTATACTAAGTCAAGGATTTTTCAGCTCATGCCCAGCCAGCAAGAAGGCTGGAGGGGCACAAGAAGTTGGGGGGGGACACAGCCAGAACAGCTGACCCAAACTGTCCAAAGGAATATTCCGTACCATATGATGTCATGCCCAGTATGTAAACTAGAGGGAGTTGGCTGGGAGGGGCAGATTGCTGCTCAGGGACTGGCTGAGCATCAGTCAGCGGGTGGTGAGCAACTGCATTGTGCATCACTTGTCTGTCTTGGGTTTTATTTCACTCTCTTTTTGTTATCTTCCTTTTCAGTATTATTACTATATTTTACTCTTTATTTCAGTTATTAAACTGTTCTTATCTCAACCCGTGTGTTTTACTTGGTTTTGATTCTCCTCCCCATCCCACTGCGGGGGTGAGGAGTAAGCGAGCAGCTGCATGGTGCTTAGTTGCTGGCTGGGGTTAAACCATGACAATACCTCTTTTATTTAAGCTATTTTCACCAGTCCTTCTTTGTCATTTATGTTGCTAGTTGAAAACTTCTCTTTTTCTGTTGAGGGTTGACTCCCAACTAAGAATTCACCACAAGACCACCCAGACACAATTGCAATGACCAAATCTGCTTTGTGCACCCAGGCTTTCTTCACAGCTATGTCTGTCACTTGGCCTACTCAGCTGGCTTAGCTGTTCCTGGTGCTGTACCTGAGCTCCTGCGCTGCCCTTGAGCATACATGCTCACACACAAGCCTTTGATATAGAGAGTACTTTGGAAGATTTCCCCTTTGCGTAAAATGTTAACGAAATTGAGAAACAGAAACGTTTATTTTTGTCTTGACTGTTAAAATGTCAATTGCTGCACCCATTCCATTGGAAGTTGTTAACAAATTTAATTGTCTAACCAAATTTCTAGAACTTGGATAACTTTTAAGTCTTTCCCCTCATGTGTGCAATACCATCGTGTATTTTGTTCTACATGATCCCTTTTGTTAAAACACTGTGAACTAAAACTTTTCTGCTCTCCATAAATTTCTTCTTTCAAGAATGTAGTAAGCAGATGTCATCATTGAAGCTTCCCATCAGTCAACCCTTTTAAAACTGTTACTTATCTGTCTTTCTTTATGTGGCACTGACATGCATCTAACCACTGTCTGATTTAGAAGCAGTCACTGAGTAATACTGTCATGAAATTAGAAAATTCTTTAAAATCTTAATCAACCTTAGTTGGTTTATACTTTTTGACTTAGTTTGACAAGACGTCTGTTAAGAGATAATAGGCATTTACTTACTGAATGAGGTTTTAAAGTCTTTTAAAGTAGAAACAAGTCTACATAGCCATGGAAGTTAGATCTCAAGCTCCTTTCTTTAAGCAAAATAAGTTTGCATTCAGACCATACTCATTAAACTATGCACACAACACAATTTTTGATTTTGAAATAAATGTAGAGTTTAACTAGTATGCACAGTGCTGTTTAAGCCCAGCCAATCAATGCCGTTTCCACCAAGGAGCAGATGTTTTTTCAGCAGTCGTACTCTACTAGGTTGTCTTGGCCACTTCAAGTTAATAGTTTTGAAAACTTATGACTAAACAATTCTAGGATGCCTCTTTCCTACTTATTTATTGTTGCACAATTGTTATTTTATTTGGTTTGTTAATTTAGTTTGTTATCTTTATTTTAATATTGGATTATTATAACATTTTGGTTTTGGAAGCCACTAATGAGACAACATGGTGGCGCTGTAGCATGTTTAAGAAGCCAGCTTAGGGAGCTTCAGTCTTACAAAGTTAGACAAAGTAGTTAAGGATGTTGAGTATCTTGTGTTCATGTGTTTGGCTTTTTGATTTGGCTTGCCCATGCACACAATTCAATTAAGGAATATTCTTCCTGAGAATTCCATCTGTAGATCATCTGATCTTCCACATCTCATAGTGTGCTGTGGCCAATGTTCCGAAGAGACTGGAGATAAAATTCCGAATCTTAAATTTCAAGTGAAGTAGAGCTTAGGTGTTTTGTAAAGTAGGAGGAATTGTGGCTTTAGAAAGTGGGTTAACTGGTCTGTATACACAGATCTAAAACAATCTCTCTCGACTGAAATAAGAGCTTCTCCCATAAAAATCTAATTTCCCTGTTTTAAATATCACTTTAAAGGAAAACGTGTTACTTGTTCTTGAAAAAGCATTTCATCTTTTTGAGGGTTCAGAATCATACTTGTCTGGAGGTTGATGCTTCATGTAATAATGAAGTGTTTGCTATGAAATATACTTCCAAGTTTTTTTCTCATTGCGTTTTGTTCTTCAGTTCTGATAGTCTATATATCTGTGTAGACTAAGGAGGAAGAGAAGAAAGGACAGCACTGAGTTATCCCTTGGTAAGCTGTTTTTGTAATGACTTGATTCAGTTTCTCATTCTGAAATAGCTCACTGTCATCAGTTTCAAAGTCATTTAATGGCTCTACTAGATCTAAATCAAAGTTGATGTTCATATTTTTTCATGGTAGTTGTACAAGTCTTGAGTCAGCATTGGTTCTGGATGAATGCATGAATGATATATAGTGGCTTGAACCCACCTAGGAAATGGTTAACTGCTTTCGCTTATGACAAAGAACAGCAGCTTTATTTTCCTCTGCCTGCTAGAGGCCAGTGAGGTGTCAGCTTTTACCTGTTGGAGTCTTGATTTTGAAATGTAGTATAACGTTTAGTAATCAGTAAAAGTATTCAGTAAAACATTTAAACATGCACCTCTGTGAAGATGTATGATGTTATGTATGCTGCGTGTATGATTCAGTGAAAACAGACTATGGTCGGTAACTATGGTCGGAAGAAAGGGTAAGATTCTGGAAGGAGAAGGCAGTGATATGAAAGGTGAGGAAGTAAATAAGGAAAGAAGAAAGAGCAGGGTAGCAGCTAGAGTAGCAGGCAAGTAGCTCAAGGAAGTTACACTTCGAGGGAGGAGGTGAGGACAGCAAAAATAACGAAATAAGAAGAGGTGGTGCCAGGGTTATGAAAGAGGGAGTGGAAAGGAGGTAGTAAAGGAAAAGCTTGATCATCAGCAAAACCTGAAAGGACAAAATCAGGGCCAAATGCCTCACTAAAATAAGTTAAAAACAGTTTTGTTCTGTATTATTTGAAAGGAGTGGTGGGCCTGTGCAAGCTGAGTGCCCATTCTGTGCTGTAATTTATATTAAGACACTTCTTCCGATTCAATCTCAGAAGCTGATAAATCAGACAGACTACAGAAAACAGGCCATTAGCAAGAAAAGCAGTGGCTTTCTGTGTCTGGAGGCAAGTGGAGTTACTACTCGACACCTTAGGAGGTGTCAGGAATTTCTTTTTCTGCTTCTCCTTTTCCCCTATTTCCCTCCCCCCTCTATAGTTTTTGGTTTTTTTCACCTGGTGTGGAGTACAATGCTTTGTGAGGAACTGGGATTTAATAACTGTCTAGCTTCAGGTCAAGTTGCAACCTGAATTTGGTTTATTAGCTGATCCTGGACCCCTCTCTTTCTTGTCTAATTTTCCTAGCTCCATGCACTAAGTCTATTCTTAAGTTTAAGTTTGCCGTATTTGTTTTTTCTATCCTTTCTCTTCCCATCTTACAGAGGTGTTGAAGGTTTACCCTTCAGTCTGGTTTCTGACACTATGTGGAGTTTATCAAAGATCAGTGCTGAGGTGATCTTCTGTTAAGAACATAAAAGAATGAAAAAAGAGCAAATTGTTTAGATTTGCACATAATGAAAACAGGAGGTGAAATGGGATCCAGAGCGATCCAGAGGCTGGGCAAGTAATTTTTATGGCTTCAGTGTTTGAAATGGGAAGTAATGAGTCTGGTAGAGAATAATTATCTTTTATTACTGCTTTGTAAGTATTCACAACTGCACCACTCTGCTCCAAGGCTGGATTATGGTGGATAATCTAATCCTAAATTAAAGCACGCAGGATTAAGTTAAATTTGAGCACATGAAGTTTTGCACAGGTCAGGAGGACAGTTAATAAAATGCTGAGAAGATTACTCCCAGACTTTTATTACATTGTCCATTGAAAAATAAGGGAATGGTCTAGAAAGGAGGAATAAAGTTGATAAATCCTAAATCTATTTTATTGGAAAAACAAGATATGGGTAAGAGAAGGAAAGAATATTTGTACTTCTATGAAGGTACAAATGTATTTCAATTTCATTTAAAATAGTCACTATGGGGACAGAATGGGAGAGAAGGTATACTTAAGGTGTTTGATAATTTTAATATACTCAATACTGATTTATTGTGCTGAACAGAGCTTAGTGACACATGAGGTCCTTGAGATAATTACTAGAGTATTGGTACAATGAGCAGCTGTTAAAACTTTGTTTTGTCTTCAGTTGAGCTTAAAAGTACTATAATCCTAGACTGATCTTGCAGATCTCACTGAAACTCCCTGGAGAGAAAGGTAGAGGAGAGTTACAGTAAGAATAAAGAGTCAAGTCACCTAGGATTTCAATCTTTTACACATGTGCAGCTGCCTTAATAACGTGAAACCACTTCTTTATCTTAGATTGATATTATGAGGAGTATTTATTAGTACTGATAGGATTTAAACCATTCCATAAATACTGTTACCAGGCAAAAGTAGAATACTTGGGCATTTTGCAATTATATGAACAATATATTATATCACAGTTCAGTTTGTGTTTTACTTCAGTGATTTTTTTTTAATTCATATTTGTATTAATTGTTTTTAATGTACAGTATTTTTCATCTTCATCAGTTATCTCTTGAGAGCGTACTTCTATTCATCTTTTCACTTGTGAGCTCTCCAATAACATTTTTAGATTAGGCAGTGCAACATAAATCACTTGAGAATGCAAACAGATTAGACAATTCATTAATAACTTGGATGGTAAAGAAAGAGGAAAAACTTTTTTTTCTATGGCATGGCACTTTGTTTTGAGTAATATTTTACAGTACTTTCTTACTGACATTTCGAAAAAAAAATTGCTAAACCAAAGTCAAATAAGGTGTCCTATGTTTTGGTGTGGTTGCAGTGCCATGATCACTTGAAATAAATACATAGTGGGGTTGCTGCCATACAGGACTGTCCTAGCCTTTTTGCTGCCTTTCTTGTGCTGACACTTTTGTGGTTGTGCAGTCAGACAGTTAAGGGGACTGATTTGGCTTTAAATCATCATGCACCACAGATCTAACCAAACAAACCTCTAGAGTACAATCAGAGTGGGAAGCTGAGAATAGGACTGCCTAATTTGGCAGCAGCCCAAATTTATGTTGTTTTAACAATATCATGAATCAGCCATCTGAGTTAGCTATTTAAGCCTTCAAATAACGTTTCATATGCTTTACTTCAGGTATATTTATAATCTATTAAAACTGATGAGCTTGTTTACATCTTGAGTTTACACACATGTGAGTAAATGCAGCATGGAGGCTTTATTTTGATACATTTGGGAATTCTAGTACAGCTTATTGTTTTTCAGTTCCATTCAAAGCTAAATAGACACCAAGCTTTAAAAGGTAACACAGGTCACTCAGAAAGTAATATCTCGCCTTGATTTTGTTTGGTTGCTGATATAGGTGGTTGTGTGTGCCAAATGCAGTTTTCCACATCTGAAAGAAAGTGCTCTTTAGACAAAGCTAGACCAGTTAAATGTACATTCTTCAAATAATTTTCTCTTATTATGTAGTCCCATGTAAGCTGTTAAAGTTTTGCTAGAAAGTGCTTGTGCTGTTTGCATAGTGGAAGTCATAAGGTGTAGGTAGATATGACCATCTTTATAACTAATAATAATTAAGTATGGACAAAGCAAAAGTCTAATAGGGTTTTTTTACTGCCTACTACTACTTTTTAGCAAGAATAAGACAAAGGACTTAAGGTCTGAAGCTGTAGAAGCAGCCTTTTCTCTTAAACAAATATACCCTCAGACATGACCTCTTCTGTCTTAAGATTGCCCAAATGACATACAGATTTATAAGCTTCACACATCTGTCCGGTACACAGCAATATGTGGAATATCTTATTTTATTCATTTTGCACCTGTACTTGCCCACCTCCCTTTATATTATTTTGAATTTAGTAAGTCTTTGATGTAATCTGATTTTTCTTTCTCATAATGGTCTTGAAAAACTATTGCAGAATTCATGCAAACCTGGCTGGATACTCTGTTCACAGAGAGTAGTTCTCAGTGATCTGCTACTGAATTGGAATTAGTCAGGTTTTCCAGGGGGACTGGCTGGAGGTTTGTACAGCTTTGTATCTTCATTAGTTGTTCAAATAATGGAGTAGAAAGTATGTTTATTATACTTGACACTAGCATGCAGCTGGGAAGAACAGGACAGGTTGGAAGGCAGGTTTGTAACTGAAAAAAAGTTATGACAAATAGGAGAAATGGGTGTACGTTGCGGTTGGAATTTATCAAGCACATAAACAAAGGTACAGGTAGGATTAAGTAGGAAATAAAATTTTGTTTGTTTGTTTGTTTTTAAAGGATCTGATGGTTGAGGCTCCCACACTGAAGCGGAGTCAAAAATACTGTGCTGTTGTGGAAAAAAACCCAAATGCAGTACTACATTATATACGTAGTGGTAGCATTTGTGAGACATAAGGTACATAAAAGAAAAAAATCCTTCCAACTCAGCTTAGATGGAGTCATATTCCCAGTTTGAGGGAAAAAAATTTGGGAGGGAGGCACACCATTGGGAGAGGGTCCAGAGGAGACCATAAGAATAGTTCTCTCCCTGCATTTTCTGTAATTCTTCAAAGATAGTTAATGGAATTTCTTTAGCCTAAAGAAGAAAGATGTGAGAAAGTGGAGGAAAGCATAGGAGGAGAACTTAAGTATCTTCAAATATGTAAAAGACTGTTTCTAGCTGAAAAGGCACTACCTGTTCCCACATATCTGTAGTGCTTACATCAAGAAGCATGAACTTAAATTTGAGGAGTAAAGATTCAGGATAGACGCAGATTAAAACTTCATTGTGAGAGGATACAGAAGTCCTTGAAGGGGTTCACTGGGGGAGACAGTAGGGTATCCATAACAGGAGAGTTTTAAACAGTGAAGACAATGTCTGTCAGTAATGACCGGGAGCTGCTGAACCTGCCTTGAGTTCAGGAGATGGCCCAGTTAATAGGGTTCCTTCCTGCTGTATGACCCATATCATTTTAATGTCAAAATATTTACTGTTTTTCCAAACATTAACTTTGCAAGTTATCTAAAATACTCATCCTGTCTTCATGAGTATCTTTCAGAACCACTAGGTACTGGAACATGTAACTATTTCAGACCAACGGGTGAATAAGTTAGGGTGACTTGTCTTTCTAATGAAGCTTGGATGTTACTCCTTTGAATCACGGATTGATCTCAGTGTCCTGGGAAATTTTTCAGGACTGTGCCTTGTCGTGTGCTTTCACCTGAATGGGATTTTCTCTGTATCCTTTCGAACTCTGAACCTAGGAACAGACAGACGGTCATCCTGCACTAGAAGACTAATTGCTCTTGTTACTGTGGTAGTAAAACCAATAAATCATTATTCTGTTACAGTCAGTGTTCCATGCTTATTTCTGTTATACATCCCACTCCTACTTCTGTAACAGATCCTAGCTACGTTTAGGTAGGCATGTTAAAAGTATAAATGCCCATCTGTTTGTATACATCCGTAACCTTTCCTATTTAAAAGCCCCCATTTGAGTAATGAGCGTGAATATTGCCTATCAAATATACTTTTTGCCTAGATTTCCTTACAACATGGTATAAGAACCTACTCTGCAACAGCATGTAATGTAAAGGAATCAAAAAGCCACAGCAACAATGGTGTGTTACAGGAATAGGGCAAAAAAGATCAAGGATCATTGCTCTAGATTCTGTTCTTTTAATAGGGAATATGTGCTTTTACTGTTAGGGCAACAAATTGAATAAACTGCTTCACGCAAATATAAATTGTAACAAAAGATACTAAAAAAGCCTGCATAAGTCAGATGCTATTAATTTGTTGTGGAACACTTGGACATCAAATTTAGGGATGAAAATTCAGCATATGAAATGCAATTGTATGCTGTTAATAAATGCAGAGCTGCATAATCCCATTTCATTAGGTGTGAGGGCAGACTTCATAGGGATGTCAGTTCATGAAACTGCACTGCAGTACAGTAGATTAGTCCATTACTGTGCAGGCAGGCTGCCTTCTCACAGCAAAAGAGAACCTCTGTGCATTATCCACCTGGAAAGAAGTTGATTTCTCTCAGAATTAAAAAGCCCGTGACTCCGGAAGGAATATACTTATCCATTCCCATAGAAAGTGTAGCAAATAGAATATTTCCAGCAAGAGAGATAAATGACCATCTGAGGATCACTTTGTGCAAAATCTCAAGGGAATACTTTTCAGGAAGGCATTTTAAGTTCTGTTAAAAACAAAACAAAACAAGCCCGTGTTACCTAGCCTCTTCTTCCAAATATAAAATGTTTGAAAAAGCAAAGGCAGTGTCCAAGTTAATCTCTGTAGAAAAAATTTGGCTGCTTGTTTTAAGAAAAAGTCTTTATAGATAAGAGTGAATTTGAAGATTGTGTTAATGTAATGAGAAGCCTTTAGATCACAATTCTTGATAACATGGATATACACAATTATGTCAGTTTTATTTAAGATAGTGTTTGCACAAATGCTTAGTTTTAAATTCTTAGTTTGATTTCAGTGGAGTTAGTTAAGCATGTGTTTGCTTTCTTTCCTCTCTGGGAACTGCTTTACAAAATCAGAAGTGCAGATATTGTGCCACTGATGAAGGGCAAATGTGCACATAATAAGAAGCATAGAAAGCAAGGTGTTTACAGAGCAAGTTCTGACAGGCAGAAATAACAAAATTATTACTTTCAAATACTGTTCTGAAATAACTTTTAAAAAGAGTAAAGCAGGAAGTTGGTTTCCCAAGATGTATTCTGGAGGCAAACAGTTCATTGCAAACCATTTGTTACACTGGTTTAGCCTTTTATTTTGTTTGCAAACTGTTTTACAACAGACTTCGAGTTTTACAGTTTTGTTCTCATGAGTTATTCGGCAAATGCCTAATGAGGACAAACTTAATCTTGTGGATTGTTTATTCATTGTGTTTTCCATATGTTTATATGTTCATCTTTTCTGTTGAGGGATTTCATCACATGCTTGAGGACTGTTTTTTTCTGGAAATTATTATATGTAGTGTAGTGCTGGAAAAAAAATACAGAAGCACTAAAATTTTTACTTTCTCTGGGATGGAATCTTTGAGACCTTGCATTCTAAGGATTCTGTAGAACTTTGTTTCATATATATTTTTAAAAATATCTCTGTTTTGTAGCTCTTCACTCTAAAAACTGTTGTTATTAAAACCAGCCTGATGGTGGTGTTAGCAGCTTTCATCTGTATATGGGGCGTATACTTTGTCAGATATAAGCATTCATTTTTAAGAAATGATAGCCAACTACTGTGTCCACACACAAGACACTTTTTATGTTTTGGGTTTGGAGCAGACTTAGAGTCTTCAGATAGTACATATACAGTCTTTGCCCTTTTACCTCCTGCATTCAGTTCTCTTCTGTTGCTTTTTTGCATACTCAGATTTGCAATCTTTCTACTTCCCTACTGACTACGTTCGCTGAGACCTTCTCAGCTTTTTGCCACCCTTCTAGTATTCACATAGCCAGCCATGGGAGTGGCCTATCAGGGTTCAAGTGTTGGGTTTGTGGTTTTTTCCAAGGTCTCCATGTTATATTGTTTGTTAATATATTAAACCACCTGCTCACAAACTAGAAAATCTCATCTCTAGTAGCTACCTGGCTCTTGGAAAAGTAATTGTAGAGGGGTGGATGATTAGACCAACTCAGCATTTCAAGTAGGCAACGTGTTAGTGAATATGATTCCTTGCTGTACCTCTGTTTTGGTTTTGAATATGCCTAGGGTATCTTCTAGGAGGCAGAGAAAAGATTGAATTATATCTATCATTGAAGTGAAATGGGAGTTTGAGACTATTAAGGGTTTTGGAAGCATTACAATTTCTGCACTGATGAAATCCACAATTTCTTTATGAAACCAGTCTTACAGGATGTGCCTAAGCAGTGTGAATGTTTAAAGTGTAATGCTTATTGATTTCAAAACACAACATGACATACGTTGTCTGACTCCCACTCTATATTTATTTCTTTGTAATTGGGAAAAAAGAGGAAGAGGAACAGCAGAACAGGACATGAGTCTACCAGTCTGTCACATAACATATGAGCTGTTCTTTCCCAAATGAAGTCACTCACAAAAATCCATTATCTTACATATGAATAGAAATCAGCCTTTGTGGAAAAGGATGTTAAGGGAGGTCTGTCTCAAAGAATCTCACCAAGATTTTAAGCATGCATCTTTTAAGTATGGAGTGTACCTCTAAATCAGTATTGCCTGATCCTCTCTTGTAGTACAAAGAACAAACATATAAACACAGTTTCAATTACTATTATAACAGGAACAACTATAGGAAATTATTATTTTTTCTAGGATGGAAAAAGTATGATTACTTGAACCCATCAGGTTTCACGCACTCAAGCTTTTTCTGTTCCAAAAATCTGATGAGATGCTTTGAAACTTTAAGCTACGTAAGTTCCATACATGAGAGAGGCTGACTCTAAGATCCTCCATAGGGAAGCAGGATGATTGCAACAAGCAGTACTTGAGCCCTGTCTAAAGACACTTAAATAGCTGTGAGTAATACTAGTAAGAGGACTTCATGTCAGTCCAGAATCTTTCTGCACAGCTGCAACTAAAATTTATCTTAGATTTCTGCACAGAAAATCTAAGAAAAACTAAGGTCTGAGAGAACTGGCTTATAAAAAAATGAAAAAAGTCAGAAAAGAGGCTGTTTTGGACTACTATCAATGCATGCCTATTCTTTCCAGGTGAAGCAGATAATATTACTTAGCTGTGATACATATATGAAAGTAAAGGTTGGATGTCACCCTGATTTTAATCTAAGCCTAGGAAAAAGCCTCTTGTTTGGTTAAAGAACTAGCATCTGCTCAAAGTGCCATCTAAATGTCTGCCCAAATTTGATCCATGTAAATAAACAGAATACAGCAGAGCTTCTGTAAGGTCCGGAATAGCTCAAGGAGCTGAAGACTGACTACATATGTTTTATTATCATCCATTGGTGAAATGTCTGATAGAAATGGCGACCTCTGGAGAGAAGTCATTGATTATTACATTGTGTCCTTTTCTTTCTCCTCTTAATGATAGCCACCCGTGCTAAGCTTATAGGAGCTTGGTAAAATTTTAAGAAAGCATTTTGGTTAGAAATGTTGTTAAGATCAGTTTATCAACTTACAGAATATTTCAGAATTGTTTGGGGTTTTTTTTGTCCCAGGTTTTTAGCACATGGTATTTTTAACACATTGAGTGTTTTTCCAGGAGAGTCAACTTGACTTTCAGCTCTTCTTCATTGCCTTGGCCATGTATAATCCACATAATTCTTTTTTTATAAGTGGGCTTTTTTCTTTTTATTTTCTGTTCTAACTGAAAACTCAGAACTGTGCTCCTTAATCATGGATTTCTATGAGGAAGAGGTTAAAACTCTTACCAGAAACTATTTATTTGCAGGACCCACATTCTTTGTAGTCAGTAGATTTAAGACTGACTGACTTGTGTGGCAATGCAAATTCACAGAAAAGAAATAGTGCAGCAAATTAACGTAAAAATGAAAGCAGAATGATTTTTTTATTGACCTAAATTATGAAAATGAAGATACAAACAGAATCTAATCTTTACATAACTTGTTTTGTTACTACATTCAGTTTAGTTTATGCTTCCTTAAATTTTTAATGTGCTTCAGAGTTTTTAGCTGACAGTTATTGCTTTCATATAGAGACTATCTAGTGAGATCTGAGGTTTGGGAATTTGGTGAAAGAATAGTTTTGAGATTCAGCAGCCCAGCTCTGAGAGCACTTGGGATTGATGGAAGATGCTGCTAAAGTTTAAATATTAAAACTATCATGTGTCTGAGTTTAGATGACAAGAAAGGAAGCCCTCCGTATGGATCTAAGTTGCTGTACAGTACTTTATTTGTGTTCTAGAAGATGATGTAACAATAATTTACATGTAATCTATCAGAATGTTTTCAAACATTTCACTTAAATCCTCCAAATTTTGTGTGGATTTCAGATTTCATGTATGTTTATAAATATACATACATGCAAACAAACATGAATGCACTCACACATGGACATTCATGTTGAACTTAATACTTAAGCAGCAAATTCTGTGGTTTGAGAATCAAAGAATAAGTGGGCTTCTTATGTGTATGCAGCTAAATAGTTCCAAAGACCTGTTGGAGAGTCTAGTTTCAATGTCCAAAGCAAGCATTCACAAATACAAGTATTAGCTGCTGTTCACTACTTCTTCTTCCTTATATATTTATTTCTTTAAAAATCTCTACACTATGCCAGTGCAGATCTTATGATGTCGGGATTACAGGGGACATTACTTTGGTACCAGAGTGCCAAAAGACATGGTTGTATTGTCATTTGGTGACTGGCCTAAGTAGAGGAATTTGTATCAGTTCATCAAGATACCTAAAATAAGTTGTCATCACATTTTTATGTAACTTAGCTCCTAAAAGACCTGTAAATTGCATTGCCTCTTAGGTCCCAAGCAATGGGTCAAATGAATGAATTTTGTTCAGCTTGTAAGTGCTTTAGGACAGCACCTACTAGGTGTCATGTTAGTGAGGAATTTAGCCATTGACTCTGTGGAAACACTGGATCACTTGGCAATGAGGAAGTAAGAGTCATCCTCCTGATTGCCTATATTATGTTTTCTGTGAATAATAGAGATTTAAAAAACCCTAGACAAACAGAACTGATAAGCACAAATTTGCTTCTTGAAAACAGACCTGACAGTAATCCATTTCCTGTTAAGGGACATTGGGGGTTTTTCCATCTTGAAGGGACTAAGCCCAGAGATTCAACAATCGTTTGGTTAGTAAAACATTAATGCAAGTTATCAGGTTAGCCTGTTAATCATAGTCATGACCCTTTTAAGATTAAAGGGCAAAAAAAATGATGTGCTCTCTATACTACTATACCAGGCATTAATTTCCCTATCACTTAAACTGTCATGACAGTTGATGATGTGCTGGTTGTAAGCAGTTACAACTAAGGTTTTTAGGGAAAATATGGCAAGGAAGTGAAGCAACAGAGTTTACAGCTAGTAAAAACTGAAAGCAAGTGTGCAGCATTTATTCATAATTTGTCAGACATTAGATCAAGAGCTACCAAATCAAAAAATACTGTGGCAAAAGGAGAGATTAAGAAAACTAGCCCTAAAACTGCATCAAATAAAAGCAAAAGAAGCAGGTAGCACATCTAAAACCATAGAGGATCCAAAAAAAGCTGAAATAGAGCATCAGGTGGTAAGAAGACCTAAATATACAAAGGTAAGCTTACACTGATAGCAACAGCAGTTTGCTCACACAACTATACTACAGCCAAATGAACACATAAACAGAAAAAGGGAGGAAATGTACAGTGAGAACAAGTTCTCGGCATTTTTCCAAATACAGTCCACCTCAGAATTCAACTTCCATCACTGTTGAGGGATGGCTGTGCCAAAAAAGCCAATTTCAGTGGTTTATTTAGATCAGCAAACAGAAAAGAAGCAAGGTCTGTGCAATACAACACAGAGTTTTGGATTTTGTCTTCACTGGAAGCTTTATTGTGGCTCAGAGGAAATAGCTTGATACTATTAAGGAAAAACAGGCTACGTATGTCAAGCCATGCTGCAGTGTAACTTCTCAACTGGCATCATTTGACTTAGACAAGTATGAGAAACATGTCAGGGAATTATTTTGTACCTACTCTTTACAATCTAATCTAACAATGTCAGAAGTATGGAAGCTGAGGAACTGACTTAGCCCAGAGGCTTTGTTTAAGATTAAATGACAAAATGCTAACTATCAGACAAAAGATAATAATGACATTTGTCTTGCAGGACATTATGTAAGAATGAAAAGATGCTTTTCAGGAATGATTTGCAGGAAGAACTCGTTAGAATTTATATAAAATATATATGGAGGAAAATACTAGGTGATATCCGGGGGGGCGGGGAGGGGCGCAGAAACCCCCCACAAGAAGAAAATCCCAAATGAAATCCAAATCACCAGACATAACAAAGACAGCTTTGTGAATACGGAATAAAATCACTAAAGTTGCCATGGGTAAGCCATTCTTCACAAAAAAGGCCCATGCTCATTAAGAAGATGCTTTCAGTATCATCACTCTGAGAGAAGACATTTACCAAAATGTCTATGTTACCTGTGCTGGTCTTCCTAATGTGTTTCTTGGCTGTCTTGTGATTAAGCCATAGGTCAGGTTCAAATCTCAGGTCAAGGAGAGGTTTCTGGAGGTGTAGGTGGTGGTTTTGGTGTTTGTTTTTGTTTTTTTTTTAACTGAAGAGTAAACCAAGACGTTTAATGAAAATTAATTGTGGTTATCATTTAGCTTCCTAAAATTTAGGAAATTTCCATCATTTTTTTTCTGCACCCATAAATATCAAAGGGGGGGAAAAAAAAAAGGGTGGAATTTCTAGGAGGAGCAATCCAAATATTCAGATTGTGTTCTCAAAAACAAATAACATGATTAGGTATGTTTATAACTCATCTTTATTCTTAGTCCATGTAAGATGGATAGCTTTATGAAACAAATGTGTTAAAATTCAGTGTCCCATTGTAGTACTGGCGACTTTTATCAGACAGTGTTGTCTTTCATTTGAATGTGTTAGAAAGATACTTTGGTGAACCCATCCAGAAGAAAATGTTAACATTCATAGAGGTTTTGGGGGGAAGTTCTGCCAGATTTACAGGAGTTGTAGTTTCGGATTGGTTCATTTTCTTTTTCACTGTTTTGGACAAACTGAAGAAAGTGGGCTGCGCACTGAACTAGATTGTCTTTTGAGGATTTAGACTTGTTTATAGTCAGGTTGCTGGTGGGATTAGGGTCAGACAAGAACTGGAGCTAGTGCAAGAAATTGAGAAGAAGAATTAGGTGTATTCCTGGACACATGGACTCATCCCAGAAGTTTTTTTTATCCAGCTTGCCAAAACAGCATTCAGAGATGCAAGATCAAAGAACTCTTCAAGCAGTGATGTTTCATAGGCTTTCTGAGATAGCTGTGATCACAGACTCCTAGCTGCTTTTCTAAGTTCAGAAAATTTTTAATTACAATGTAGGACATATATTCAAATGATGTTTCAATTTCTAAATGCTCTTTTACCTTTGAAGAACCTTACCACAGCTGATAAGACTTTATGGAGCTCCGCAAGCCTGTTAAGATTAAATAAGCAGAGTTGCTCATAAAAACTGCTGTAGATGATGTAATTATTTTTCCCCATCAGACAAAAGTGCCAGAGAGAACTTCAAAGAAACAAATAAAAGAGAAAAGAATGAGCAAGATGAACAGAGAAAGGGAATTGGGGGGGAGCAGGTGCGATATTGAACCATATCATAACTAATTGCAGACTAAATTGTACAAAAGAGACAAAATACGTGTTCACTTTATGGTTGCAGAGCTGATGGCAGGGTAGCATAAAGATGTCTCCAGTGTCTGTAAATGAGGTCAGCCAGGTATTAATTGTCCAGACAATTATCAGTATGCCTTCTGTATACCTTCAGTGGCAAACAGGAACAAAACCAGGCACTCCTGCTTTGTTTGTAGCAGTGCCATCACAAGATTACTTAATTTCCTACAGTAATTGCCCAGCCCTATTCCAATACCCTTCCAGCACTGAAATGTGGTTTTCTCACATGTTAGAGCATTTAAGTGTTTCTGTGCAGAAGAGCTAAGGTATATGGAAAATGGACAGACTCTTCACTCACTCAAAAAAGCAAGCTCAGCATGCACGTGCCCTTCTGTGAGGAGTTATGCTTGCTCTGTACTGGAGATGACAAGGGAAAGACAGCCTCAAGGGTTTCTTATAAAGTGTATTAGATCTTAATAATTTAATAATACCAGGGGATTCATAGCCAAATGTCTTAACAGCAGAGACTGAATCCCTGGAATGAGGCTTTTTCTGCCTTCTTTTCTCTCCTCCAGAGGGCTTTATGGGTGTGTTTTGTTTTCAGTCTTTTTGTTTTCATTATTTGATTTTCAGGAAAGGCATAGACTTAGCATTTTATCACAATTGCCTTTTTATTGAGCAGGATTTAGTCCTATCTGTGAATACTTAGAGCCATTGTCCAGGATGGTTTTTTAGCTCTAATTAACAACTCTAAACATGTAGAGATGTTTTGATCTCATGAACTTATATACAATATATATTAATTAATTATCACAATGGGATATTACACAGTAATAAAATATTATTATAATATTATAAAATTAGATGGCTTAGATCTGATAAAGATCTCTAAACATCCAGAGAGATAATTGGAGGTTAGAATCTGTGCAAAGGGAAAACAAAGTCCATTTGCATTGACCCTAGCAACAGCGGTATTCAATCTCTACGTTCTCCACTTCCCTGTAGCAGTTTCTACTAAAAACTCATCATAATTCTTCAGTGGAGAACAAGTTTTAAGCCATTTTTAACTCCCCTTTACATGATGATGAGTTCCCTAAGTTGTCTGTTATAGTAAGTTGGTTCCTTTACTAAATAATATATGCATTTCCCTATTAAAAATAAGCTGTCTTACAGGTCCTCGTCAGAACCCTGTATTTTTACAATAATTTATTTAGTGGAAATTAATTAGTTTGTTAAAATAGAATTGTGTGAGATCTCGCTGAAATGTTGTCTGTAAACTCTAAACCAGAGTCACGTGTCTAGTTTCTGCCTCATTTAATCAGACTCTTTGAAATTGCATTAGGCATTACAAAAAAGTGCTACTGGATATTTCAGTTCCCTAGAGAAGTGTAGGTTGTGTGTCAGATCTGGTCAGAAATTCTGGTTTAACTGGCTTTATCAGAAATTGTGATTCATTAAACCTTAAGCATTGTGTAAGAATATAACTGTTACAGATGAAAGGTTTCTCAGCTGTCAAGGAGAGAGGTGGACTCAGAAGATGTGGGTTTGGTGCTCACCTGCCTGCAAACTGTTGCTCAAATTCCTGCTCTAATTAATATTCAGCTTACACAGTGGAACAGGTCCAACAGGAAAAATTGGGATAAGCCTATCTCAAAGATAGGCTGGTTGTGTGGTGGCATTTATTAGCATTGTGGGAGAGCCAAATTCAAATCCCTGTTCTGCCAATAAACTATGTGGCTATGGAATTACTATGTTTTTCTTCTTAGCAGTTAGCAATTTTTGCCCCTATTCTCAAGAGCCAAGTTTAAGGATTACATTAAAACATAGTGCAGATGGAATGATGTAATTTGCACAGACAATAACCGGAAGAGAAGGAAAGAGCTCACCAAGAGAAAGCCCCAGAAAAGCATAAGTTGAAAGACAGAGAATGGCCTCTTCCTGTATTCCATCATGTACTGTCTCTATAATACTGCTTCAGGTCTCCTGCCTGCTCTAAGAAGTTCCTGCTCCACCTGCTTTGCAGTGCCACTCCTGATTGTGCTGAAAAAATCTGTGGGACCTGTGCAGGTTACATGTGTCAGAGAAGTTAAAGATACATAGGTAATTATATCATATTTAATATATATTTGTTTTAGCCTGATCAGTCCTTGGTCAGCGCTTAGGAATTGGCAGGAATGAGCATAAAGGGCTGAGAACACTTTATGCCAGCAGTGAATGGCCCTTGATATACATTACAACTAAGGCAATCTTATAATGCAAATAGATGCTCATTGAGGCACAGTAACTTCATGGCCTCACCAAATTTTGCTCTGCATGGTCAGGGACCAGTTTATCATTGTTTTCTTAATTATGCAGTGTATTATACATACAATAGCCACTCTTGCTCTCAGCCAGATGACAGTCCCCATCAATATTCAAAACTGCAAATAGTTGAATACTGAGGTAACTTTTGCATCTTAACTTTCTCATTTAACGTAACCACTACTTTATTCAGCATTTGGAAAAAAACAGCTGTGCTGTGTCTTTCTGTCATTGAATTACATAGAAACAGAGAGAGAAGGGAAAGGATATCAAGCAAAAGAGGAAATGAGTACTGTTTGGTAGCATTTTAAGCCTGGATCTTAATCTGGGTTTGGGTTATAAATTCTCCCTTACTAAAACTGTTAAATCCTTACCCATGGCTATAGAAATCCATAACCTGCATTTTGAGATGCTTTCAGGTCCTCAGGTCAGAGGCGAGTCCCTCCTGCCCTTTGAACGCCAAGCGCATTGTTGCTGAGAAGTGATGCCCCTAACCAGCTGTTTGTTATTGCTGGAGGCAGGCACTCTGGTCTGGGGAAGGGAGGTGCTGGTAGCTGGCAGCAGTCAGCTACAGCTTACTTCCCAAAGAAGAGGGAGGATCTCCTTAGCCCAGCTGTGGTCCCAGCTGAGGAATAGTCATCTCTGAGCCTAGAGCAGTGGACACAGTGACAATGGGTCAAAGAGCTCAGCAGTCTAGGGCTAAAACCATATGGTAGGTATATAGCCTTTAGTACATGGAGGCAAAGATAGTTCAGATACATATTATCCATAGAGAGAAGACCGTCAAAGGATAAATGTCACTTCCCTAAATCTGAAGTGATTCCATGGCACCTAACAGAGAATTCAGCAATCAGTGAAAGCTTTATGCAGTCATAAATGAGTAAAAAACCTGGCTAAAAATATGGGGGAGAATTTCCCACTGCTGGAAGAAATTTTTTCATTTGTTTGTTGTTTTTTTTTTAATTAGAGCACCCATTAGGACTGTTTAATTAACTTTCTGTCATGGAGACATTTAGTTATTTAAAGTTTGCTAAAAAGAAGAGTAAAAAATATTTACTCTGAGTTTGACTGTTACTGCTTTTGAATTACAGGTAATATTTGACATTATCAGAGCATGAAACAAAATCCCACAAGCATGCTTGCCTTTCACTCCTCTATATTGTTACATTTCAATTAAACTTTATTAGGCAAGTGTTGTTTTAGTTTAAATATTAGTTGTTAATAATTACTAAAATATTACCTGTGTATTACAAACAGTACTGTCATTCTGTTGGATTATCTGACTTAGAAAACTGGGACTGATCGTGAGTATTGGAATGCACAACGTGCACCCTTCTGGAGAGTTATTTCTTTCTTCCCCAGTTGTATTTGTTCTTTTCTTCTACCACAGACACCACTTTGTTTGCCCCAGGCATATGCTTCAAGCAATTTATCTCAATGTAGTCATACATCCTAGCAAAGCAGAAGTCTCTGGAAAGCAAAAATTTTCCTTTTCTGGCCAAGACTGACAATTATCATTCTTCCTTGCCTAGTTCCATAGGAAGTTCCTCACTGAAATCTTCCCTGACAGTTCTCTCCCACTCCAGCCTGTGTTACGAAGGTACAAACTAGAACAGAGCTCGTCTGTCAACATCCCTGTTGCATTGTCATTTATTGAATGTAGAAGCTGCCCTAATAGATCAAACCAGTTGATGCTGACAGAGATCTGTAATGGATGACTGGAAAGAATATACTTGCTTCCATTAGGATAAACTGCTGTTAGAGCAGTCAAAATCCTAGAGCCTTTTTTTTTTTTTTTTTTTTTTTTAATGCATTAAACTCTTGTAGTGTTTTGGACTATATTGTAATTCATTCCAAAGTGGTTGCCTAGAAGAATAGCCAGTATCACACAGAGAATCCATGATGGCCTTTCATTTAACTCTCTGTTTGGAACACACTAACCTGTGTGTGAACCTCTTGGCTGCTCACTGTACATTTCTTAGTTCCTTTTGGTCTTACTATTCTGGGTTTTCCTGGGATTATTTTTCAGGACTGAAATTGAGCAATAATAGAATTTTACAGACTTAGTCAGAAAGAATGCAGAGAAAGAATTGCAGTGAATGAGACAAGAAGGTCTCAGGAAAGGAGAAATATTGCAGTGGAAAGCAGGAGGCGAGCTTGGCTCTGGAGGAAGGAGATGCATGGGATATGGAATGTCCAGCTTAATTCTGTGGGAGCTAAGGGTAGAGAGAATTTTGATGCAAATCTGTCTGAACAGAGTGTTAGGATAATTCTAGTATAGCAGACTGTTGGCATTAACTTTATTTCAGATTGCCTACTGGTACTGCTTATTTATCATCTGCAGTATGGGAGCACAAGCTCTTTTCTGCTTCTCTTCTGTTTTAGCCTCACACACCTGTGTAGGACAGAAGTCAGTCTTGGTGTGACCTGGTACAATTCCTAAGTAATTGATGTTGCAGGCTTTCACTGATTTATAAAGAAAAAATTAACCTAAATATTGATTTCAGTCCTCCATTAACTGTTGGAGTAAGCATTTCTTTGTAGGGTACTGGCATTTCAAGTTGTTATAACAGTTTGAGAAAAATCTGAAGGCTAGTTTCAGTTGATACTGATCACTACTGTAAACCAGTGTGAAATTCAATTTATTAGTGAATGGATAAAAGCTATAGTCAAAGCAAGATAGATCGGTTTTACCTTTGTTTTAAAATGTATAACCTATCCATGGGAAAATCATGGCACAAATTAAATGAAAGTTAAGTCAGATGCTCTGTAAAAGCTACATACCTTGCTTGCTTTGAAATTTCATTGTACTTTAAATACTTTTTAATTCAGTTAGTGCCCTAGCCCAATTATGAAAGTGTATGCTTTCAAGGATACATTTCTGATATGTTTGTTAATAGCTAATCAAATGATCCGGTTGGTCCTAGTTAATCTTCATTTTGCATTCTTGTCTGAAAAGGAAAAAAAAGGAGAATTACGAGCATTCAAATAACAATATGAGAGGGTAAAGATTTTCCTTTCCACTCTGACTGAGCCACTGCTTTTTGGTGTTCTTAACTGTAGCAGGAGGCTTTAATAGCAAAATTGCCAAAAAGCAGTGGCTAGAACTGGAAGCATTAAGTGCATGGGAACATTTGTATTTAGATTTGTAAATTAAATTACAGGAATTTCAGATGTGACGGTTCACACATAAGTACCACTTGTGTTAATAGGGATCTGAAGATCCTAGCAACTGTAGCATGTTGCTAACTTTTTGAGTTTCTATTTTACTGGCTTCTGTGAGGAGGTACTTGTGACAAATAAAATTTTTATTTTATACAATTCATGGAAGAGAAAGGATGAACTAGATTGGCACTCGATAGATCAATGTTCAGACACACCTGTAGGACTCCAGAAAAGATGTTAAATTTTGCTATGCTTGAGTTGCCTGAAGCCATTTCTCTGATGTAGTGAGAGCTTGTACAAATGTGCAACAAGTGCCTTGGGCACTAAAAAGTGGCTCCTTGTTATCTGTGTGGGCTTACATGCTAGTTAATCCAACATCTATCCACTGCACCACTCATTGTGCTTGGTAGTGGCTGTTTATATCACAGGCACTAGTATTATTTTGTTCGCAGTGACCTCATTATGAACAAACTGCTTTCTAGGCCCACAGGCACAGCTGTCTGTCCTGAGACGTTTACCATCTCAGAAGAGGTGGTCAGTGCTACTTCAACAGCGAGAGATTTTTTTCCACGTGTTAAGGAATTCTATAAACAGGATGATAGGACGAGGATGCTAAGGATTACAAAGTATGATGGATAAGGCCTTTGTGTAGCATTTGGTGGCCCTCAAAGACTGTATGTATTCTTCTGCATCTTCATGAAGCTTCACAAACTTGCACTATTTGACTTTTCTTTCTTTTTCAAAATAATTGGATAATTATTAATAGAGTCATACTTTGGTTTTCCACCTTGCACTAGTTCCATTTATAAAGTGATTTACTCTCTGAAACTATTAATTTTTACTAGAATGTGAAGTATAAAATAATAGGGGGAATCAGTTTGTCCAGAGGCAGCCTTTGTTAAATGCCAAAGAAGCTCAATCTAATTAAGTTAATCTCACAATTTTATATGAAGGGTTCTGTATACATCATTATAGCACTCAAATGTGTGAAAAAAATATTACTAATTGGTAACCTCAAGGTTGCTTTTTCTGATGACAACTTAGGTTAATTAAAAACTCAGTTATTACCTGCAGGAAATGTTACACATATGCTGAAAAATGGTGTCCATAACTGTGTCTATTAATGAGATGCAGCTGAGAAAGAGGAAATTCTGGCTGAGTAGCAGGAAAGTCTGTCCAATAGTGATAGGTTTAGAACATTTCAGAAAAATCTCCCAGAAGAAAATGGCTGAATCTCTTTAAATCTCTGTTGTAATCAAAAATACGTCAAAGGGAATTATTCTGCAGTAGAAGACACTGAATTTGATAATTAATACATATTCATGAGCTCTGGCTCTGAAAATTGCATCAGTGACTTGTTCATAATGTTTATGTTAGGAGCCCATACTCAAGCTTGTACAAATGTGGAAGAGCACTCTGAAGTCCAGGGAGCCTACTTGATGCTCTGACTTGTTTATGTAGCAAATGAGTACTGTCTGTGGCATGAGAGTCACCGTTCTCCCCAAGTCTGTCTTTGGTATGGCCTTCATTAGTTTTGATTTTAAACTGTCCTTCTTATCCCCATGAATACTGCAGAGTTTTACTTTCTGATCAGTTACATCAGTATAATTTTTCAGTAGTCTCCTGGTCAAGGATAAGATGAGAAATCTCCAAAACCCACTGGTTCAGTGCCTTCACACAGCTACAAGTGTGAGCAGTGCTGAATGCATTTGATTGTGGGTGTCATGAATGCTTAAGTAATGCTAATGTATTCAAGTTAAATACTAAGCTCTTCTACTAAAATGATATTTTGCAGCATTTAATATTTACTACCTAGGGGCATAAGATAACTTCTTAATCAGAAAATGAAAGGCAAGGAGAGTTTAGGGTCACTGTGAATTTTAAAGGGCTTAACAACAGCTGAGACTAGCAAGAAAAAGAACATCATCTGAGTAAAGCAAGAGTTAACCCAGTATTGCACTCTAACTGAACTCATTTTTGTACATTGAAAAAACCCACCAGTTTTTTTACGGGCCCCAAGCCTTCCTACATAAGTCTATCTTAACTTGTTTTCTGGACCTGTATTTCATGAGGAATGACACTTTTGTACATAGCAGTAACTTAAGTAGGGGAATCTGAAAGTCAAGGCTGAATGCACAACCTCATATATGCTCTTAATGTAAGCATATACATTATAATCAAGCAGGTAGTTATGTGACTGCCTCCTGTTCCTGAAATGTAATATATTATTTCTTCAACCTGTAAGCATTATCCCACAATTTTTCCTCCTAAAAGTAGTCCTTGCAGTTGTACCCAGTCTTACCAGAGACAATGGGAAAAAGGATGCGAATAAGGTTTGTTAGATTTGGTCGTTATGCAAGAATATTTCATGTTCTGCAATAGGGAGAGCAATGCAACAGATTTTCCTGATGTTAGTGGGTGTTTGGGAACCTTTTGCAAGAGAAAATCCATGAATTTATGTAGAAGAGATTATGATGACTAGTAGCCTTTCCTAATATGAACTGATGCGTCATAGTTTGTCAAAGGTTTTTTGTCCTCTTCTTTTCTGGTTTGCTAGGTTACTCTTTGCTTGTTTCTTTTCAGACTAATGTTTACTAATTTACTATTTTCAATTTAGTACAGACTCATTTACCCTTTTTCCTTTGGCCTAGCAACTTCAGAAGCTTATCAGTCCCTATGGGATTATATTTTGCAGATCATTGCCCTAAGAATGACACATAAATTAGATTCTCTCCTACTATCAGGATGCTCCTGTGGAAACCTACTGTTTCTCTACAGCTTAGCTAACACAGCTTCCATTTTTTTTCAAGATAAATCGATGGCTGCCAAGATCTCACATTGCTTGTACCAACTGGGAGACTGTTGATCAGTTACCAGTGGAGTGTTAAGATTCAACCAAAAGGGTGGAACAGGTCTGGCTAGCCCAGCATCCTCTCTCCGAGGGCATTAACCACGAAGAGGTCTTGAGAAACAGCTTCGCTAAAATGTATTTATAGTTGGATTAGAACCGAACATTGTTATATGGCATTCCAAAAGTGAAAAGACTGGGTTTTTTTCTGATCAAGATGGATGAGATGTTATGAGAACAAGTTAGTATGACAAGATTATAAATTCTTAAAGTGCTAGAAATGCTGTAAAATTGCCCAACTTTACATATAATCTAATTTGAAGAGCAACAGTTTGGGGAATTTCATTCTACAAGTGCTGATTTGTTGAGTTTGTCCCCAAACTCAACATTCAAAATGTGTGGTAAACGTTAAATTTTTGAACCATTTGTGAACATCAACACTTGGGCTCCACATCTGTAATGTTAAACTAGTTTGTGAAGAGGTACAAAGCTTCTTTGGTACAAAAGGCACTGAGATTTTAAAATTGCATTTAAAGTAGAATGCTGTGTCCTAGTCCGATTCATGTCTTTGGAAAGCTAACTACTAGACAAATGAAAAGAAAACAAAAGCTTCTGGAAGTGGGAGGTCTACATTTGTACTTTTAAAGTTTTCCTAACATTTAAAAATTGCTGCGCAGTTTAGGAAGAATTGATTTGTGAGGAAAAAAAGAAAAAAACAAAACTCTAGACAAACCACTAGTTATGATTCATTGTCATGAAATAGTGCGAATTGTGTTGTTTAAGTGTATACTCAGCAAGGAAGTAAAAGTGAAGACATTTATGAATCTTCATATTTTAGTCCATATTTTTGGTGCGATTGGTTGTGGAAGCTGCTTAACATGCTTAAATACCAGGAATAAATTCTCTCAGGCAATTTGCAGTAGGAGTGAAGAACAGCCTCTTAACTTTTGATCCATGGATATTAATTCACCAGAGAGCAGCATATGGCTCTATGAGGATATTGTATACCGTACTACTTACTACAGTGAATTGAGATATTTTCAGTCCAACTGCTTTATATAGCCCAGGCTGCAGTTTTTTAGATTCTTGTCCTGAAACTAACAGCTAGCTGTCAAATACACACTTTTTATACCTCACTTTGTTAAAAGAGGAAAATACAGTTTGTTAAGGAGATAGAAGACAATAAAAATTTCTGAAGCTAAATTCAATCCTTAAAATCAATAGCTTCCTTTTACTGTAACTTTTGTTTCTCTTGTATGTAGCAATTTTTTAGCATACCAAAGGGTAGCATAGTAAGATTAAGAAGTTGTTCCTTTCTTTCCTGAGTTCTGATAATCCACTTTCCTACATGAAGATGTGACTTTTCTTTCCTCAAGAAGCCTACAGACTGGTGTGGATATCTTTGTAGTACCTCTTGCTTTTTAAAACGTTTTTTAAAAAACTGCCTGCATGAAGACAATGTTTGGAGAGAGTTTGAAAAAGAGACTTCTTCCCTCAGGTACGTACCTTTTCCAAAACATTGGCTAAAGCTCCAGAAGTAAAAGTTCTGAAGTTTCATTAAATGCAAAATCTGCTACATTTTCTCCTATCTCTAACAGAAGGCCCTTTTGCTCACTAATCTCTCTTCTTCCCTTTGACTGCATTCTGAATTGTACAGAAATGGGAGAGTGAGCCTGGATAGTCAATGACTTGCATTTGGCAGGTATGACTTCATTGCTTCACTGCCTTTTGTAATTTCAATATGTAAAGGCAGCAGTACCAGATAGCAAAATTCATAAAGAACTGGCAAAAGAGGTTTCAGAATTGTTGGCAGTTATCTTTTGGGGACTCATTAAGAACATCAGGAGGTAAAGAAGAATGGAAGAGGGCACACGTCCAACAGACCAATTTGATGCTTGTTGCATACATGCAGAACTGCAGTCACAACTGTGTACAGATCATAAGTGGCAAATAAAACTCTCCCATTTCTCAAGGTTAGGGAAAAAAAAGAGACACCTCAGAAATTACTGATAAACTGAAAATTAAAATATATTTGAAGAAGTGCTATGTATCATTTACATCCCTCAGTGTTTGAGTGTACACTGTGATAGAACTCGCTCGATGAAGTCTGCTCTTGTGCACCCCTAGTTATCTGAATGTTTTCCTGTTACAAATTCAGTGAAAATAGGAAATCTAATAGATGCAGATTTAACGAGTTACATGACTTTCATGAGGTACTGAAGCAATGTGTGCATTAGTTAGAAAAATTGGCAGGAAGATTGTCATGAGAAAATAAAGCAAATGAAGAAAAGAATGAAGATTGCACCAATCATATTTGCTGACAAAAATTAATCTGGGAGGGCTTGCTAACATTTGCAAAGTTGGACATAAAAGGCTGTAGGAAGTAGAGCAGTTAACAGAGGCGCAGATGTTAGCAGAGTAAAATGTAATCAAGATGAATACAAAGAGGTTCTCACTCAGTGTAAAAACCAACAATGAAAAACATAAAATGTGGGAATGCTGACTAAGAAACAGTATTAGAGAAGCAGGATCTTGGGAGTTCTAAATTGAACATAAGCATGCAGTATGGTGCTGCTACAAAAATGCAAATATGGGGATATAACAGAAAGGGGACCTTTTGGACTGTGAATTAATGGTGGTTTTCTCAGAGAACATTCTCTGATATCACCGACCCTAACCAGTTCCATTAAATAACCTTAGTAGCACTCACTCTTCCTCTCTTCAGAACTGACTTTTCAAAAGGATTGCATTTGTAATCACCACTCCAAATTTTTAGCCAAAATACTAGCCTCAATTTGTCCCTTATAGCCTTTGTTTCTGTCTTTCTCCTGCTTGCAGAACATTTGATGTACAGTACTCCTCTTCTGCAGCCTAACAATGAACATTTCTACTGTGTTTGTTCTGTGTAACCTGTTTATCATTGCATCTCTTCATTAAGTTTTCAACCTTCTCCTCTTTAAGAGCATCCCAAAACCAAGTATTTCTTTGGACAGCTGTTTTTCCAGTTTTTCCCTGTGCTGCTACCATCTTGATCTGACCTTTTGCACATACTCTGTGCTGCTGAGGACTAAACGTGCTACAAGGAATAGAGATGAGAACTTTTTTTGAGACAAAGATTTTTGTGCTCTCTTTAGGTTAATCATCAGCTTTTCAATTACCACTAAGTTAAAATAAGGCCAGTTACAGAGAGCTCTATAAATTGCAATTCAAAGGAGAAAGAAGTTGGGTGTTTCTGCTTCTATTACAGTGATTTCTACTTCCAACAACTTTTCATCTGACTCCTGCTTTCTAAATGGTCTCTTGCAGAGATCTTTCAGTGGCTTCTTTGCTTAATTCCCTTTTTAGCATTGTGTTGATTTATTTCCTCTGTTGCCATCTGAATCTTACTTTATATGGCTTTTGACAGATGCTTCTATTTTTAACTTGCTGCAAGCTATGGCTGTTAGTTTCATGTTGTACTTTTGCTCTGGTATTCCATATTCTGGATTGCACTTTCATATTACTCCTTTTTGGTCTAATATTGCAAAGACATACATAATTTTAGCTGCAGTATTGTTAACTAGTCACATAAAACTTTTCCCACACATAAGCAATTGCTCTATTTGATGTAGTGGCTGTTCTTCCTGTAAAGTTGTCTGAATGATAGCATGCCTTCTCATGCTTCCAGACTGAATACCATGTATTTCATTTAGTACTCTTCTTACAACTCTTAATGCAGGTGACATGAGACTTTTATGATAGACTGATGTTGTTATTGTTCTAAAGAAACAACATTATTCTCTTACTGTCAGTGCCTTTCTAATTATTTTTAAAAAGATAGCTGTATACAATGCTATATACAATTTTACTTCAATGTTGTCTAGGCTGTAGAAAGGTAAGATTTGTTTAGTTACCTGAAAAAGAATCTGGAAGTTCTCAGTTCTTCTGAAGTAATGAAAAATAGGTAGGGTTATTTTTTTCTCTTCAGATCCCTCAGACCTATGTAAGCTCCTGGGATAACAGATGAAATTAGATAAAACTGCTGAGAAAAAAAGGACAGATAAATCAGAAGTAACTGCCCTTACTGATAATAGCTGTTGGCGATGGAAATTAAGAAAGCTTTTTCAGAATGCTGGACTTGGATACAAGAGGATCAAGGAGTCTCTCAGTGACAACAGAGAGTTCTTGAACAGCTGACAAAGACAGCAGCACTCCTGCCAGATGACAATTCAGATCAAATATATTTTCCAGGAATTGTGCAAGTACATTTTCTGCTATAGTGCATCTAGGTCTTGATGCTTGAGTTGAACAAAGGAAAATATACAAGAGAGACATTGATAGGTTTGCCAAAGGGATGGGACAAGATTTCTGCTCGTAACAATTTAATTTATTTTTTTCTATTACAAAGTTTTAAGGCACTTAACTCACTGGTCCTTGCAAATCATGTAGATGAGGTGTGTAACGAGAACAATTAATTTTGTTGTATAGTCATGCTGGCCATTTGGAAACGTAGCTGTAAAGAGGTTGTGATGGACAAGGGGACCCTTTCCTTATGGCCTTGGCCATATGAGTTATGGGTAGAGCTGCCTCTTCCATTAAACTGTAATTAAGATACTTTTAACATGGAATCACCAAGAAATAATAAAAGATCAAGAAAGATATGATTTGGAAGAAAAAGAAAAAAAATCACATTTACAGTAGAGAGATTACCTTAGTTTGTCACAACAGGGGTATTTTGATCTTCTCATTTAATGATGACTCAACAGGGAAATGTCTGTAATCACACAGAGATAACACAAGACAAAATGATAAAGACAATTAGGCATGAAATATATTGCAGGGTGGTGGACTTGCCAGTGACTTCAGGGGAAGTCAAATCTGCACTTCTTTAGTGAAACCGTATGAATAGATGTTACAGTAATGGCAGTAGAATATTAAAAGGCCTTGTTTATGCTTTGTTTTGGCATTGATGTGGTCCATGTCATTGGAGAATTTACTTATTTCTTAACCTTCATTTCAGGTTTAGGTTGTAAAGTGCTTGGGGCAGGGTTGTCTCCTACTGTGTGTACCTACAGGATCTTTAAAATGTAGCACTGACCACATATAAGGCCACAAGTTACCAACTCACGTTGTTAAAGAATGCAGGTACACTAGAGAGAAATCAATGGTATCTAATGCAAAAATGTATGTATACCTTGCAGTCTGATGTCTTCTTTGTTAGTTTTTGGGTTTTTTTAATCCATTCCTTTTCTGCTAATGTAGAAGGCTGCAAAAGTCTGGACAGAAGAAAGAAGTACATAATATGTAATCATTCTGTTCAGGGCTGTAACCTTATAAATTGCTATACCACGTTACGTAAAAAGAATATTACTGGACAGGCATCTTCATTAAAACTGAATCCTGATGATGGAGACTTCAGTGCTTGTTTAAGCATTGTCAAAAAGGGCTAATGGGAAGATAACAGTGGTAGTTGATGGCTAAATAAATAATTGCGTAATAAGTAATAGCTGTAAAAAGTAAGACCTGGACCAACTCTGAAGAGGGTTGGTTTGGTGTAGTATTGTTTTGGAACATAAGCTAGTAGAAAGAATGTAAGATTTAGGCCACAAATCAGAACTATTAAAAAAAAAATAAAAAATCAAGATTTCAACCATAATTTAGAAATGAAAACATGGTAAGAGGTAATCAGGAATTACATGTGGAGCATTACTTTGCAAGTTACCATTGTACTAGCATGGTCCAGCTCTTACCAACAAATACTTAGTTGTAGTAGGAGGTAACTTAAAAAATTGGAATTTATCTGCTAGCCCTTTGATGACTTTGATCATTCAAACTGAAAATGCAGTGCAGAGTATGGTTTTGTGGTTTTGATTTGCATTTTTTAGCGCTTAAAATTTGCAAGTTATCCTTGTAATTTAAAGTTCGTGTGGGGAGATAGTATCTTGTATTAGATCAACAAATACAGCTGAGAAAAATGAGGCATGCTTTCAGGAACGCAAGGCTGCCTTTGAATCTGAAGAACCCGAATGTTTATATTGAAGACATTGTTATCCTAGTTCACATTTTTATAAGTATAGCAAAACAGTTCTTTGAGTGCGGGAACTGTCTTGCTTATTAAGAATGCTTGCCCAAAGAGCTCACAATTGTCTCGTTTTCTTAAGATTAAATTGACAACATCTAGCAAGATTGGCACTGGCAAGAGCTTTCCAGCTCATTGCACTATGCTCCTGCTGCAACCAGAAGAATTGCCTCTGCTTGTTTGAGCCCTCATTTTGAGCTCTTCCTTTTCACTTTCTGTCTTGTGTAACTCTATTCTCCATTCGCTATCACTTATTCTGATCTGCTCTGTAATCTGCCATCTTGCTCAGAAGCACTCTCTTCTGAAGTCCGTCCTTTGATCCATATAAAGTGTAAGATCTTACCAAATAGCTGCCTGACTCTGTTATACCTTTTCTCTTCTAGATCTTTGAGTGTGTTTTGTCTCACCAAGACTTAATTTTTTTCTCTTTGATCTCTTCTGGGTTTGTTTTTATTCTCTCTGCTCTAAACAAACTGGCCTAAAGGCGGTTTTTCCTTCCGGCTCTGCACAATACATTTCCTGGCTTTGACACACCCTTTTTTTTTTTGCCTTTTTTACAAGTATTGCCCTGTTACCTTTCCAGCCGTGTATTTTCTTCTATGCCACAGGTTTAATATATTTGAAATTGTGTGTTACGGTATTTTTGAAAATAGCACGGTCCAAACCAATCTGCAAAGCTTTCTTCTCAGCTGTGTCCTCTTCCTCCTTATGTGCCATGTGTTTTCTTTGTTTCTAGGCTTATTTCTGCCACTGAGGAGGGGACACAACAAAAAACAAATCCCTTTTACTGTCTCGCTGTGGTCTTATCTGTGGCATAATATCTTAACATTAACCCTGTGAAAGTTACAGTCCAAGTTCAGGTAGTTGATTAGGATTTCCTTACAGTTAGCAAGAGAAATGGACATTTCTGTTGGATAATTCAGTACATCTTCAAATGCATACAGATAGTTCAAGCAGGAGAGATGAATCTCTCCCTGCAGATGTCTGCGATTGTTGACTATAGAGGGACCCTAAGCACACTGTGTCTACTTGCTATCAACTAGGCATCTGTGTTAGTTACCAGAAATGAATTGCGCTCGTAATCTGCAGCCTGTGTACGTGCAGCATAACTTCCAGCAGAAGCTGTAAGAGAAGCTGGAATTAAGGGCATCAGTATTTGGATATGGGTAAATTTTCCTTCTTGTGTCCCTTCATGGAGGTCTTATGGATGACTCTTAACTATGAGCACGATTATGATTTTTCTCCAAAATGATAAAATAGTCTTACTTGCCCTACTGGAATCCATCTGAAACTGATTCCCTGTTTCTTTGCCTGTTTTAAATTTGAGCAAAGTTTCTCAAGGAAAGGGGCACAAGACTTGCAAAATAAAGAGCTCAATTATCTCAGAGTCATGAAACAAACACCAAATTTAAGCAGGAGTCCATCTTCATGTGCACAGCAAATGTCTCTTATCTATTCTTTTTTAAGGGAGGAGGAAAGCAAAATGAAGGGAGGCATAGGACATAATACTAGTAAATGAAGGACACTTCATGTTGAAAAAAAAAGCCTTTTCAAGTTAAATGCACAGAAATATCCTTTCGTGGACCATTTATACCATGGGTGACCAGCAAAATACTAAAACTTGTGTAAGGTAAAGCCTTCTGTAATTACCAATACTATGCAATTTGTATTTTTTTTATAAAAAGTATTACCATAAATCTCATGAATCATTTATTTATAGTTAGAAAATAACAGGAAAAGGGCAATCTCCTTTCTGCTAAGAAAAACACAAAAAAATTAACAAAGCACAGTGTAACAGCTCTTAGTTGCCGCCAAATTCTTAGATTCTGGAAGAATTGTGATTTTCTCACCTTGAGCTTGCAGAGATCGTGTACAGGGGGGAGTCCTGAATGAATGTTAGTCTTGTGAAATGGATAAGGGGTATGGGAATTAAATGAGTAGATTTCTTTGCCACTTAATGCATTCTGGAGTTTGCTTGTAAAACATCATTATAGTCTTCTTACAAGGAGCTGCTTTCACATCAAGTGCAGAGATGATGCAGTAGTTGTGTATGCCTGCAAGACACAATGCTTGACAGAATAATGGAGATTGTGATTGTCAGGGGAGAACACAGCACTGTGACACTCTCCTACTGAATTCTCTTTTGAACAGTCCTTTCCTCTGTCCGAGTGCATCATTGCAGGGACCCAAAAGTAGGCCTGGGCAAGGTGTGAACTACATTCTGTGGGAATATTGCATTTATTTCAGAACCTGCAAATGTGGTGAAACGGAATTTTTGTGGGAAATTATTGGTTTTCAAGTTCTGTGAATGCTCACCAACAGCAGGTTTTATTTGTTTAGGGCTAAACTTAGTGGTGCTTGAGCTGTGTATCTTGAGTTTGACCATCAGTGAACTGATTGGGAGAAGGAGGAGCGTTTGAAGTTATAATTTTACCTGTGCACTGAAAGAGATGATGTTTTTGTGGAACAGAATTACTGTATATGATATATCCTTGTTTCCTGTTAATCACCATCAGCTCTCTATGAGAATAGATGTATATTTACACACACAAAGCAGTTTTAATTCGTTATCACAACATTGAGTTACTGTTGCAACTGTCTGGCCAGAGGTGTGTCATTTAGCAGCTGGATTCAAAAAGACATGATCAGGTTCAAAGCAAGACAGGACTGCACATGTTGAAATGCACTGTGTGTCAGTAGAAAACAATAGGTGTTAAGACCTAACCTGTAAGCAGGCAAGAAGCTTTACCACCAGAGATCAGTCTTTCTCTCCATCAGCTGGGAAGGAATAAAGAAAAATTTAGCCAAAAGAACAAAAGAAAATCTTCCAGATTTTCAGAAAAAACATCCCACATGGATAATTTATTTTAACTTCATTTTCCTGACATAACCAGTGCCTCAGTAGCTCATACTACTCTGCAGAATTGCAACAGTTAACTAGACATATCCAAATAATGAGTTTTTAAATTTATATATTTAATATATACTTAATAGTAACTAGAAGAAATAATACTAGATTCTCATTTTAGTGTCACAATTTTCCAGTGCTTTTAATAGCAGCTAAATTCATGAGCAACATGTAGACTGGTGTAAGTTCACTGGAAACTACAAATCAGTGCAATAAATTAACAAACACATAAATGTGGGTCTATTTATAGACAGGTTTTGTACATGACATAAACTAAATATACTAAAAAATTGTATATCATTATTCTAATTAGGATACTAAATAAAGTAGAACTTTCATTTAGCAATATATTGGTATCTTTTTAATAGATTTTTAAAAAAACAGACCATATAAAAAAATGTATTATATAGGTTTATCAAAGCATACTTGTTATGTAAGCTCATTGTTCCTGTCCCTCAAATGTAGACCTTTGTTTATATAATATTTACATATTTAATTATTTACATAATATGCTGTATATGCTCAGGAGATCAAGCTTCTGAAAATTTGCATTTTACTAGTCGGTTACAAATTTCTTGTCAAAGTAATGCAGTTTGAGGCAAATTATAGAAGCAGACTGTTATTCAGGGTGTGTTGTGGGGTTTTTTCTTGCACCACTAAAACAGGTTTTGATATATAACAGGGATTATCAGACTTAAGCAAAATAGTCTATTGAACTATACTGACAAATAGGTTTCTCTTAACATTTCTTAAAGACAAAAGGCATCTTTTCTTTTAGAGATCATGTATTATAACCTGCATGCTTTGATGAGTGTGATATCAAATAAGGTGGTATTTTTTTAAGTTGCCAAGATACCGAATAATCAGCATAGAGTTTATTCTGTCAAAAGCAATTAGCTGTCATCTACAGAGATGCAGTACCTTGTCATTAACATTGATGTGATAACACATGCACGCTCTGGGAGTGTTTAAATCAGAGAACAGAAGCAGCGTCTTGTTTTCATTAACAATAATTAAGGGTTGCTTTTTTTTGTTGTTGTATAACTTAGTCATGGAGCTGTTAGTAAAAGATGCTGTTAAAAACTTCCATATTTTGTGGAAAGTGCAGTCATTGGAACTACATCCTAGCTATGGTATTGGAACTACAACAAATAACTACAATAAAAAATAACTGCAGTGTTCTTACTGCTGGTGGTGTGCAGTGCTGTGACTCAAACAGGACCGTGAGACAACTGAGCAGTGCAGATGCTGCGAGGGCTTCAGATGCACCAAAAGGGCTGAACTGAACAGAGGATGCAGGGAAGCCCCATTCCGCCTCTAGTGCTGGCTTAGCACTAGACAAATACAGCCATCAGTTGACTTGCTGTAGAAATAAAGCTTTAGAAAGAATTGCATAGCTGAGCAACTCACCTGCAAATTGAAGTTGGAATTTGCATCCTCCTTATCTAGGAGCCATTTGCCATATTTTTAATATGCTTCTTACTTGAGCTTAGTAGGTTATGGCCACTCCTTTTAAAGTCATGTGAAAGGAGGGGGAGAGCTATGACCAAATGCTTTCCTGTGGCAAAGGTCAGACACACTTTCCATTCATGCTCTGAAGATAGTGACATGTGCTGTAATGTAAGCTCTGTGAATATCCTGGTAATTTCCATGGAACTACCAGCATGGCTTATGATTGAGAGCTTAGGTGTGTCCTCAGCATTGATCTTGATATGCAACTGGGATAGTGGTTGTAGCTATCTTAGAGACTGAGACTGTAAGACTTTGGAAGTTTTACTAATAATCTCTGTCAAATATAAGAAGAGAGATTGTGAAACACCTGTGTATCAAGGTGCTTCTGAGTGATGCATGCATGCTGGAACTTTTTTTGCGAACTGTGTTGAGCGATCAGTTCCAAAACCATTATTAGATTTAGGCTTTTGTTAAAACAAGTAAATGAAACCCTGCAATACACATGTGTAGGGAACAGCATTAGAGACAGACTGCAATGGGCAGCTGAATACTTTTGACTGAACTGAATAGTGAGGTAAGTAGTTTTGACATAGGGTCCCTTTCTTACTTGCTTTCTAGTTATGTTTGAATCTGACTTCTGCTGGCTCCAGTTGGTTGTCGTGCCTTCTGTGTATAGTGTGTATTCTGGAACTGCATGCTGGCAAGTCTAAGTGTATATATAGGATCACAGGGTACCTTAGGTTGGAAAGGACCTCAAGAGGGCTCCAGTCCAACCTCCTGCTCAAAGCAGGGTCAGCTGTGAGGTCAGACCAGGTTGCTCAGGGCAATATCCAGTCCTGTCTTGGAAACCTCCCAGAAGGGAGACTGCACCACCTCTCTGGGCAACTTGATCCACTGCTGGGCTGTCCTCCAGGGGGTAAATGTTTTCCCTGGAGCCAGGCTGAACCTCTCTTCTTCCAGCTTACTGCTGTTGTCTCTCACCCTCCCACCATGTGCCACTGTGCAGAGCCTGGCTCCCCCTTCTTCGTGACCTTGTATTGGAGGGGCTGCTCTTAGGTGCCCCTGAAGCCACCTCTTCTCCAGGCAGAATGAACTTACTTCCCTCTATGTTTCCTCAGAGGGCAAGTGCTCCATGACTTGATGGCCCTCTGCTGACCTTGCTTCAGTTGATCAAGCCTTTCCTGTATTGAGGTGCCCGAAACTGGACACCTTGTCCAGATGTGGTCTAATGTGAGCCAAGCCCAAGGGGATAATCACTTCCTGCAGTCTGCTGGCTCTGCTATGGTTCATATGGCCCAGGATATTCTTGGCCACCTTTGCTGCCAGGGCACACTGCAGACTCATGCCCAGCTTCCCATCTGCCAGGACCCCCAGGTTCTTTTCAGCAGAGCTGCTCCACAGCCAGGCAGCCTCCAGCCTGTGTTTTTAGTTGCAAGGGGTTTTCCCTTCCCAGCTGCGAGACTTTGCGTTTGTATTTTTTTTTTTTATTTCATAAGGTTCCTTGCTGTTCTTTGTCCAGTCACTGAATATTCCTTGCCTAGACTTGATACTTTCAGGAACAAAGAACTCTCTTGATCTTCCTGACCACCACCTAGAATCAGCAATATTTTTCCCTTAGATAAATATGGGTGACACACATAATGGTGTCTTCATTGGGGATGATGACATTCATTGCTTCTGTTTTTAAATTTAGGCTAATCCATCAAAGTGGAGGTCTTACAAGGTCCATGTTGCAAGACAGCTTTAGTTTGTCTGCTTTCTGACTTGTGGCATCTGAAGAACAGAATAGGTCCTTTCTTCTCACAGATACATTTCAAGTTAAGTAGGAAATGTCACTGGAATGTATCATACCGTTAACAAAGCAATTTCACTAGGAATAATGAATCTGATGAAGAGCTGAATAGCCTTCATCTGCCACCTGAGCTGCCTTCTGCTGTATGATTTTTTTTGGCTGCAGCTGGAAGCTGTCAGGTTTTATGTGGCTTGTGACCAATCTCCTAACAGACACTAAGCTCAAAGTCATCCAGAAGCTTACACCCAAAGTATATCTGTTGAGGATATGAGTCAAAGAACAGTATGTTTTCATAAGCAAAACTTACCTGTTGGCTGCACACATTACCTTCAAGTTGATATTCCAATGAGTTCTGAGTACTTCAAGTGCCTATGATAATAGCCTTTATTTGGCATGCATACAAAACCTTCATGTTCATTAACAGTGCAGCTATGCTAATCAGTCCTTGAAAAGGTGGCCTTCTGTTTCTCTCACCTATTTGTTATCCAGTGCCGAGACTTATTTTTTTATTTATATGATCTTTCCTTGCTTATTTAAAACTACTGCTAGAAGAAGGAGATTTAATTTTAGCATTGTATCTAACAATAGCAACCTTCTTTTCTCCTTAATAAAATTATAATGTTAAGATAACCACATGGTTTGGTTACAGTGGCTGGCCTGTTTCAGGAAGAAAATTTTGATGTAATTTTGAGGGTTGAAGCCAACCTGACATAGAGCTGTTTACTTCTTGGATCAACAACATCCATAGGTGTGGTGAACAGGTATGGTTTACTTGAAACATTAAACTGGTAAAACCAGGCACAAGTTTAACAAATATGTAACGGTTTTCCCAAGAATTTTTCAGACACCTCTGGTGTATCGTTTCGGTTTGTGAAATTGCATTAATTCACAAGCTTTTCAGTCATTATTCCAACTAAGTAACATTTACTCAAACTGCCTAATAAAATTATTGAAGACTTTACCATAAAGCAAAGTATTTCATTGTAACTATTGGAGTAAGTGCTCGTCAGCATGAATAGCAGTTATGTATCTGTGCTCTAGTTATTCCACAGAAAGTATTTTTTGCGAGTATTTAGTTAATTTAAAAAAAATATGATTTTTAAAATCTATTTAGGTAAATATCTTTTTCTCCAAACCAGACATTTCTCTCTAATAAAAATGCATGAGCCGGTAACATATACTTGTTTTGAAATCTGTGGGTTTTAAATCATGTTTCCAATTGAAAAGTGCCAATTTTATGCAAAGCAATGAACTTCTGTGCATGCTGTAATTTATTACATTGATTGAGGATAGGGGCTGTAACATGAACTTTCTTGACAGAAAGCTAAGTTGAAGTGGAAAGAAGTTTTACTAGATTCATTATTATTATTTCCTTGGAAAGTAATTAACATGAGAAGAGTATAATGATAGTAGATGAGAAACTGTATATGGCTTGAAATTAATTTTTAATTGAGGCCAAATGACACTTGAGTGTCCTTTTCTTTCCTGTAATAGCACTGGAATAGGGGATAGAAGTAGAAGGTTGTTTGAAATACAAAGGGGCTCTTCTTCCATAAGAAGAGACCTTCATTTGCAAAACCAAAGAAAAGTCAGAAGCTTTTAAATCTGAATGCTGAGTCGTAGAAATCAAATAGCATTACTCAGAGTCCAACTGGACATCTGTTATCAGGTAAAATGTTCTGTGAGACTGCTGTTTTGCCATCACTGGCAGACATTTATTTGCTAGAATTTGTCTTGGAGAACAGAAGTTGTATGCTGATAACAGATAAGATGCTTTCAAAATCAAAGGGTTGTCAGGAAGTTTATCTCATGTTTTAAAATATTAAATTCCATTAATCCATTCCTGAAATAATGGACAAAGACAGTGACAGCTGGGTGATCAGTTCTATTGAGAGTTTTTTTAAATTATACATTAGCTAGCTAATAGAAAATGTATATGAGAGAGCAGAGGTGAGAGACCCACTTGTCAAAAGGCTGCTTTGTACTACAGTAGTTCAAAATCTGAAAACATGGCAGGAGGATGTGTCGGGTTATGTCCATTTTGTGCTTAAGAACTTCGTATTTGGAAAAATAGCTTTCAGTGGCAGAAAAAAGGGGGAGGGTACAACAAGGGGAAAAAATAAGGAAGAAAAGCTATGCGTATCTAGAGATTTTCTTTTCTAATCTTTATAGTTAAATACAAAACCATCTGGATAACCATAGCCAATCAACAGACTTAAATAAAAACCAAATATGCTAGGTTTGGAAGGACTGTGGGGGTTTTAAATGTAATAAATTCATTTTCATGTCTTACAAAACACTGAGCATATGAATAGAACTCCCTAGGGGAAATGTTACAGAAAGTTTTGAATATATTTATGTTTAGGCCTTAAAGCCATGGTTTTAGACATTTCACTGGCATGATCTAGGGACATCAAAATTTATATCGTGCTTTTAATCTGTATTAGATTATATTGTTATGTGCTGAAGAAGCAACACAATCTGTCATTTAGGATTGACATTGATGCCTATGGAAATAATGGGGTTTATTCACTCTGTCCGTGGTACCAGTTAATTGCATGAAATCTCACAAAACCAGAAAACTAGCTGTCATTAAGGAAGATCTATGTTTGTCCTAATGTGACATCTATGCCAAAACTTTCCTTTTAATGTTTTTTTTAAATAAAAAATTGTGATCTTTGTTCTCACCAGCAAGCCAGCTCCCGAGAAAGACTTCTCTATTAATATTTACAAATTTGGCTCCCCATGGTTCTGAGTCACTGTTTTATTTAAATTCAACTCGAGTTTTCTCAGTGAAGGCGGCAGTCATAGAATCTTTTTTGAACTGCAACTTAACTAATTATGTTTCTAGAAAGAATTACAATGTAAGCATGAGATCATATGTCTGTAAACATGCAGAGATAGGTACTAATATTTCATTTGCCCACCAAATTTAGAAGAATGCTGGAATTAAACCTTTGGTTTAGCAGCCCATCTCCATTGAACAGGTGTGTGCCATTTAGTTCTGCTCCTGTTGAATTCAGTGTCAAAATATGTATTGACTTTTATTGAACTGTGTATTGTCGACAAGAGCAGTTGATTTATATTTGTTGATCACAGTATACTTCGATACACATTTATTAAATTTCCTCTTCCGAGTGTATGCAAGATGGTATATTATTATATGGCACATTTGCATACTGTTTTTGAGGGGTTTTATGCTTTTCATTCAACAAGGTGGACCTGCTTAAACGGATGAATCAAGGTAGTGTACTAGAAGGTGTCTGGTATAGTCTAAGCCCTATTTGTTGCAGATAATCTAAGTTTTATAGTAGATCAAAGAGAAGAGAAAAGAAGGAGGATGATCTCAGAGGTTGATTTGAGAGATTGCCCTACACAGCTGATTTTTGGTTTTTCCATTCAGTAGAGCATCTGCATTCTGCAAATTGTCACTTGGACTAGACAACAGGAGGGATTTCTAATGGCGTGTACTTTAGTTTTGTTTACCAAACCTAAGATCTGATTTTCAGAAGCTCCATCCAAATAAGGTTACTTACCTTTCAGTGCTAAGATGATTTTCTCTCTTTTAATTCTTCTGTAAATTAGGGATGATAATTCAGTATCATTTTATAGGGGTACATTACAGATTAATCCATTACTTTTTTGCGAAGTGTTGAAGTAATACAAGGATGAGAGACACAGAAAAGTTCATCCAGCATTAATCATTCTGTCATTAAACTAATGGTTGAATAGCGTGCAATAAATATTCTGACACGTTAACACGCCTTATAAAGAACAATAAGGATTAAACAAAATAATACCTGCTGGGTGCTTAATTGACCAGCATTCACTCTCAGCAATAACTGAGGCTAGAGTTCTTTGGGAAAAACAGTTGTGATCATGTAATGAAAGACAATTACAACTCACGCACAAGGGGATGGATTATATTTGCAGAGATACCAAATACCAGAACTAAGATTATTTTTTTTTTTTTTGCATCCATAGCATCTGGTCCTATGAGAAAGCAAATTAGACTAAGTAGACCCCTGATCCTGTACAATGACTTCCTTATATTCTCATGAAATATTTTTAACTGGCAGATGTGGAATTCTTCTTCCCAAGTGAAAAGAAATATTTTTACATGGAGCATCTGCCAGTCTTTTAAGCATCCAGGCCCACAGAATGCACATGAAAGGAAATTTCAATTCTAGGATTGAAATGTTAGATCTTAGACCGATCCTTCAAGACATCTTCTCAAGATCAAGGTCATCCAGAAATTGATCTCTGGCTCAGACAGCAGCAAAAAGTACCAAGTCTTTCAATGCCTAAGAAGATTTACATCAGGCTCACAATCAGACCTCTTCTTATCTTAGGGTGAAGGTAACTTACAAGTTGTCTCGCATCTGTCTGCAATTTTACAGTGTTGCACATGATGAGGTAGTATTCTTCAAAGTTGATTCCATTGCCCTCAGACCAAAACACTGTTGGATTGAGACTTCTTCCATGCCAGCTAGAACTCATAGGACTCAGCCACCTTTGCTCTTGCATTCGTTTTCTCTTACCGGGGGAATATGCAGACCCTTCTTATCCCAGCTCTGTGGGATGATTAGCTGCACTGTAAACAAAGGATTTGCAACCAGGCGTTATTTTCTATTCCATTTTAATGTGACTATGTCCTTAGACTATACAATTTAAGTTTTAATTAGTTATTAACAGTAGCCGTTGCAGTTAGATAATTCCATGAAGAAAAGGGAAAACAAATTACTTGCAACTAATCTATGTTCCATTTCAGCACCCTGGAAATGAAGGGTTGCCAGGAGAGTGGGAGGGAGAAGGAGGGAGAAACACTGGTTGAATACACACCATTTTTTCCCACAAATGTCAATAATAGCTTATGCGAATTTATTGTCTAGATTTCCAGGGCATTAAAAGTTTTTGCACCTGCAGACAGTACTGTGGTGGTTGGTGAAAGATTTGCCAGAAGTTCATGTATATACAGCTAGATGTGGAAGATTATAATAGAAGGAGATGAAAGCTACAGGCTGCAATTATGTAGCAGAAAAACACTCAGTCCAGAAGCTTGTTGAAATCTCCCCCTTTTTCCCCAGGAATAATATCACGGTGAAAGTTGTTTTGTAGCATTTATGTGACGCTGCTGTCTTACAAAACATGGTTTTATTTTTAGAGCCTTCTGAGAGATTGAGAAGCGAATTGTGTGAGCCTCACTACAAAAAGTTACAGATTTTTTAAAATTCCTTTCCATAAACGTGTTATGAGTAATAACCTCCTGAAGCCAACTGGTACTGTATGTACTGACAAAGGAGTTTTAGTCAATACTTTCATAAAACTTTGTGATGGAAACTGCCTTTTCACAGCCTTTGTAAAGAAAGGCAGATACAAAATGAAGTAGGCACCTGTATTGCTGAAGGAGAAGGGAATTGGCCTAAACAGTTGAACTTTGGTAAAGGAGAAGGTCCACAAGGCGTCACTGATATGATGCTGGGATCTGTTAGGGAAAGTCTTCAGGTTTCCTATCAAAAATATTTTGTTTTATTTATATTGGTTTTGTAGACTGATAGTAAATCAACTGCCTTTCTAAAACACTCACTGCATTCCTATGTAGCATGCGAGTCCAGAGCCAAGTGCAGAAGTGGTGGCCCATGCAAGTCAACAGACCTTAAGACCTGCTTGAAGTGACATGCGTCAATTAAAACATGCTGTAGGATCTGCCAAAGTAGTAGAGTGTTTTATTCACAGTTCGGTACTCCAAGCTCTTTCATTGTTAAAACTCTAAAAAAAAAAACCCCAAAACCCATAAGTTTTGTTTGATTTTGGTTGGTTTTTTTTCTTTTTAAGGGAAAAGTAAAGCTTTTTGTAGCAGACTGCAGGTCCCAAGGTTGAAAAATACCTTGGGATATGGTGAGCTTTACAAGCAACATGTAATGTAAACTAGAAAGAAAGTGCTTGCATAGTAGAAACTAAAATGTTCACTGTTGTATCTGGTGTGGAATAGGGCTTTGTCTCCAGTCAAACACAGAACGTCGTTCTTCAGCTCAAGTAAATCGGCATCATTCCTCCCCAGCTGAGTGTTTTGTTAAGATATTTGTCGTCTTTGATCATTGTGCTAACAGATGTCGATGTTATTGAGCCTGAATAACTACCTGCTGCCTAACTCTGGTTTTACAGTGCCATGATTCCATTGTTTTCAATGGATCTATATGATTTAAAACTAATAGCAATCTGTTATCTCCTGTATTTTTCCCTTCCTAATGATACAGGAGGCAGGCCTTTTATTCAGTTCATTTGGTCATGTATTAATATATAAAATCCTTGGAATAAAAGACTTTCTGGAGGACTGGAATGATGATTTATATTTTTGGTCTGCTCTGTTGAACAGCAGAAATTAGAAAAAAATTCTTCAGTTTCAGTCATCTTTGTTAGCTCCTGGAGCTGAAGGAGTTAGGACTCTTCTTCAACTCGGTAAAGGTTCACCTAGTGGTCTTCTCTGCCATCATCTTCAGATGAGTTGAATCTCTGTATTTTCAAATGCTGTGCTTTCAAAACATACTCTACTCCTCATTGGCTACTTGCCCACAATATTTGAACCTTGCACTCCTTAAGTTCTCTAGGACCAACCCTTGTGCTTCTGGGTACATTATTCCCTTTTTATTCTTTGTAAAGATGATCACTATGACCTTTGATAAATAGATGGGAGAGTTTTCAGGTCATAAGCGTGATCCCCAACCAAATTTTCTGACGAGTTTCTCCACACTCTCCCAAACTTCCTTTACAAAGTTGTATGAAGTCCGTTGTAACACCCTGTATTTGAAGAGAGACTCTGTACTTCAACCCACTGGGTCTGCAGGAGTCTCTTCTTTTCTCCACAGGTATAGGCTCTTTAGGAAATCCTTCAGGCACACAGGCTGCTTTCATTTTAGCTGTACAAAGATACTGCAGCAAAATCATACCTTTCAAAGCACTGCCATCTTACTCATGAAGAAAGGCTTAGTAGGAAGAAAAGAGAAATATAAGTAATTTGATTGCTATCTTATCCTACAGGGAGCTGAGAAGGCATACATACATATTCTGACAAGAATGTGGATTTGCTAACAGATACCTGTTCACATTATTTTGAATTTTTGTTGTTGTTGCTGTTAATGAGGGTTGTGTTTTGTTTGATTGTTTTGTTTGTACGGATTGAGATCAACTAGGAAAAAATCAATAAAGAGAGGAGAGCTAGAGCTTCTTTTCTGTTAGTGGAGCTTATTACCTGTTAAGTATTATCAACCAGCTGGTAAGGAGTCAAGAGTGCTGGAACCAAGAGGACTAAGTATAGACTGCAAGCCAGAACTTAACTTTCAGAGTGAAAATGCTATTATTGGGACTGTGTGAATATGAAGATCTTGCATGTGAATGGTAATGATTAAAATATAAAGTACAGTGAAGGAACTGGTAGTATCATGATTTCTTTTGCTCCACCTTGGTGGTGTACTTTATAATTACTTCTTAAGTTTTAACGTCAGTGGTATTTGAGTGGTTTAGATTATTATTAATAATTGGCCTTAAGTGCCTCCAATGAACTGCTCAATTTCTAATCTGAATTTATGAAGTATTTAATAATACTGTGCTGAAAAGTAGTGATGAAAAGAAAAAGAGCGTATGCTTTTGATCTAATAAACCTTTTTTCTGCACAGAAGAATGATTTTTTGGTAAGATTCAGTTCTTAATTAAATGATAAAATAGAGAAGAGGCATTTTATGGGCACTACATTTACATAGTTGTCTTGCGTTATTGTTTTTACTTAAATTAGCCTTCTGTCATCACCCACTTACCAGTTCCAGTGGTACTTTTGAAGGGAGATTTTCTCTGCAATGTCTTAATTAAAATCCAAGACGGAAGAATGTGCTTTTTTTTTGTTTTGGTTATTGTTTTGGTTATTTTTTAGATGTTTTTATAAAAGATCTAGCTGCAGCAAATAGGAAACACTGGACACAGGAACACAGGTCAAATTTAAGCCATCTGAAAATGCAAATGATGAATACATTTGTCCTGTTCATGTAGAGTTATTTGCTGGAATGTCTTGAAGTATTCATTTCTAATGACCTAGAGCGATGTTAAAATTTTAGAGATACATTATGTGACCTGTAAGCATTAACTCTGGACTGCACTGATGTTCCATGCCTCGGTTCTCCATCATTAAAATAACAGTAATAACTCCTTCCTTTTGCCCTTTTGTTTTCTTTTTGGTATGTAGCTTAAAATTGCGGGTCTGGGGCTCTCTCCACTGTGTATGCTTGATGAGCAGGGTGGAATCCTTGAGTACTACTGTTATACTGATCATAATTACAAATAATAGCTATTACTTCATCTGCTATCAGGTTTTCTGTTCAATGTTAAGACAGTGGTCCTCTTCAATGCATTTTTAATAAAACCCCATAGACATTTTTTCATTACTATTCTGCTCATTCTGAAAATCTATTTCCTATACCTACTATCTGGGGTTTTTATTTGAGTTAAAGCTTACATTAGCTGACAAGATTTAGTAATTTCTTATGTAAATCAACCTGCTATTACTCACCTAGGTTTATTTTCTCCTGAATTATTCTAACCCTTTCCCCTCCTGCAAAATAGAAAGAGTAGAGTGTTTGTGCACTGGCAAATGTTATCACACTTTCTCAGGGGAATATGTAATGGTGTTAATTTTCAGAACCATAGAAACAAAAGATGCTTAGAGCTCCTATCATAAAGAATATACAAAGGTAGGTTTGTCATCAGCATGCATGCAGTCTTTAGACTGTCAGTTATGAAAGTTCAAACATAGACAGTAATTTCTGACCTTACTTGGTACTTATTCCTGATTTCTAGAAGGCAAATAATCAGTAAAGTATTTAAAGGTACAGAAAGAGTACCTGCATAAAAAATAAAATGAATGCTAGTAGTGTGAAGTGAAAATGATTTGTTTATGCTCTTTCACAGTAAAATATGTTTTAATTTTTTCAGCTGCAGTGATTTGAAAGCCAGGTCACATTTACCAGGGGCATTATTACAAAACTGGAATTAAAGCTCAGCCTACTCAATCTATCTGTATCATAAAGCAGTCAAAAAAATGCTGATGACAGTTGAACTATTGATAGTTTATCAAGTTTTATGGACTAATGGAATGTAGATCACCAGTACTTGTGTTAATAATGATTTTATACTACTGTTTTTAAACAAAGACATTGATTAAAGAATATCCATTAAAGAATACGTCTGATAGTTCTCTAGAAAATATTTCTTCTTTTTTATTTTTTCCTCCCCTTACATTGAATTCAGAAGCTCTAAGAGATGCAGTTTACTTATTGAGGAAGAATGCGTCAATAAATGTAAACTGGAGAATAGCTAATAAACTTGCATGGATCCTTTTAATTAATTTTTGATTGCATAGTGTCAGAATAACACGGTGTGTGTGGTCACTCCCTTTCCCTCTCTTTGTATTCATATGTGTACATGTACCAATCCATGCAGGTACATATAGTATAGCTACATCATATTTACTTGACCTAAATTGCAAAGCTAATTGTTTTGCAACTAGATGTCACTGATCTGTTATTTTTGAGAACTTGCAGGCATATTAAGAGCTGTTTACATGACAGCTGTAACTAGAAGCTAAATGGTGATGTGGAGGACCACACTACACTGGAAATTTTAAATTCCAAGTTTACTATTATCCCTTTTCTACAAAGGTATAATAAAAAGGCAAAGTACATGTTTATTTCTTTTGAATCTTTTAATTGAACTGTGGAAAAGAACTCTGAAGTCTAAGATGACATGCTAAAGAATGTATCTAAATGTGATACACAGTAGGATTTATTTCAGTCTTGTTTAAATTTCAGAGGTAAATGTTGAAGCCTTATGTCGTATTTTGAAAAGTATCTAGTGGTGGCTGTTTTCTAACTTGTTTTTTTCCTTTGCCATCTTTAAAACTATGCTTGTGAGCAAACTGGAGACATCAGATGGTTCTCATGGTTAGCTGATGTGATGCTGTCATGCTGGTAAAACAGACCTTCTATATTCCAGAGCAGATTGCTGTGCTTTTTGTGCTGTGTGATGCTCAAAGGTGCTCTCTAGCTTTAGGGAAGCCAGTACATAAACAAAGAACCATGTGTGGAAGCCCAGTGATGGTCTGTGAGGCACAGGTAACTTAAAAGATGTCAAATTTTTCAGAAGTGGCTCAAGTGGGAGATCTGCATTATAAATGTATCCTAAACAGGTCTGGCTATTTGGTGGTGTGAAAAAAAAAAGTTCTGTCATAGCTGTCCTGATAACTACCCTCATGCAAATACAGCTAAATATGCTAGTTTTGTCAACCAGCCTTTAGGACAGGTGGTAACAGGGAGGCTATGGAATCACTCCCTGTGGGGAAAGCATTGGCCTGGCCTGACCCCACAGCTGACTGCTCCGAGTAGGATGTTGGACTGGAGCCCTCCTAAGGTCCCTTCCAACCTGAGTTATTCTGTATGATATAGGAGTTATTTGGGGCAAAAAAAGCTCAAAACCCCACATTTGTGGACATATCCATGCATTTCCATTGGAACCGTCTTGACATACCTGTAGCAGACAAATAGGAAGTTCCTGCCCAGCTCTTGCCCCATCACACTAAATGCAAGGATGTCTCGAGTGTTTTGTCAATTGGTTCCTGAAATGCTGAGCAGTTGGGACAAGGAGCACTGACAGCAAAGATTGAAATCCAGCTCTTCCCTCTCCAATGGAATTCTGTAGACTGACAAGGTTAGTAATGTGGGATATGTGGGATAAGTTACTTAAAAGTTTTCTTGAGGGCATAGAGGAAGCCAGGTCTCCATCACTTCCCCATGCTGAACTGTGAGATTAGTCATGTTTATTCCTTTGTTCTCTTTCTGGCTTTACCAAATCTTGATAAGTCCATGCAAAATGAACAAGTTTCATTGGAGAGTTTGCTATCCACCTGAGAATTATCTGTAACATGAATATTCTCACATAACAGATGGAATAGAACATATGTTTATTCCACACTGTATAAGCTTAACTTTTTAGAAGATGGTGATGCTACTACTTCAGGGACTGTGTTTGAGTTGAGGCCTGTTCTGGTCATGTTTAACAGATCATGTAATAGCAGTCAGAGGACTGCCAAGTTTTTGGATCCTGACAGAACTGAGGACAGAAATGATCAGCAATATCACATCGGGCAGGTTGGAGCCTACCTGAAAACTGAATTTCATTATTAATAACTGCAGTATCTAGAATTTTCAGAAACCATCAGAATAAACCAAACATGAGACACATGTCTTGGTTGATATCCAAAGTGAGCAGTATGTAGGGCTTAATCATTGAAATAATTTCTTCTCTCTGTCACCTTATGTCTGACAGCTCTGAGTAGAGAGAGCATTGCTTAAATACTTGTAAGTATGGGCTTATTAATAGTTCATAAGAATCAGTTCTTGTCATTTTACTGACACAAGGGAATTTGTTAGTACTTTCAGACCTCACAGCTGTGGTTTCTGATAAGGCTAGTACCACTGTTGTCCTGTCCCCCGTCCCCCGTCGTGGTCGTGTGTCCCGTCCCGCCCCCCCTTTTTTTTTTGGCTAGGTAGGAAATTGTCATTTTGGTAAACAGACTTTCAGTAACACACAATTAAAATAACTTTAACTACAAACATTTTGCACCATATATCATCAGTTTTTTCTCTTCACTGAAAAGCAGTTTTTCACTATCAAATTTGACTTTATTTAATTTTCCGGTGTCCACCTTAGAGTTAACTTTGTTGTGAAGTTTTTAGTAGCATGTGATTTTTTCTATTAATAATCCTTTATTAGTGGATGCAGCTTCCAAGCATGTTAACCATACACTTCAAGAAAATATCTACCTTTGGTACTTCAGAGGAAATAATAATACTAATGACAATACTAGTACTGTCTAGTTAATGCATATGCAGTCAAGCACACAGTTTTTATCATTTGGAAAGTCATTATCAGTTTGTATTGTGCTGTACAGTGTTGGCATGGGCTAATTTTACTCCTGTAGTGAAACGTGCATGCACCTTGGCATTGAGAGAAAGTATTTTTATGCAGCAGTAGGCTTCTAAAATTAATCTGAATTTAATATAAGGATAAGCATATAGTTCATTAAATCATAGCATATTTATCATGGAGAAAGCTGGCTTGACTCATGGAATTTTACTTCATTTATTGGCAATTAACACAAACTTAATTCCTGAATCATATATTGAGAAAAAAAGAACATACAAACAATTTAACCCTTAGAGAAATACCTTTCCTCCCCCTTCCACAGGCTCAGCTTCAGCCAAACACCTTTTCACCCCGCTTCCTACCCTTGTTTCTACCATGTGTTTTACACCATCCCTCCGAATTGGAGGGGCTGCTGTTAGGTGCTATTAAGCCAATGCCACCTCTTCTCCAGGCAGAACAAACCTGTGTCTCCTCACAGGACAAATGCTCCAGCCCCTGACCATCTTGATGGCCATCTGCTGAACTTGCTTCAGTTTATCAGATGCCTGCAGTTGTGGACTGTAGTAAAGTATAATGCTGAAGCACATACCAGACCTGTTGAGTTCAACTTTGCTATTTATTTAAGAATGTAAAATTGTGTATACCTCAGGTTCCTCATTAGTAAATATGATGGCATCTTCTCTCAGGTGTGACCTGATGTTTACTGCTTCTCAGAGTTAATCTTTTAAGGTCAGCCAGAGAGTTGCTAGGGCAGAAAGAGCTTTGCATTCCATTCACTGTTCTAATGTCTGGTGCTGTAAGGATAGGAGAAGAGTGGAAGCAAAAAGATGGGAAAGAAAGATGGTTTAAGTAAAATTAACTGTTACTGTACTGAAATAGCTGGGTGTTATGAAAATCACCCTGTCTGCTTCCCTCTGATAAGCAATAACATCTTTTCTCTGTAACTTCACAAGCTGTGGAATAGCTTTTTTTTCCCAATATTTTAAATCCTTGGAGAAAGATAATAAAAGGGGTCAACTTGTAGGAATCAATTACATAAATAACAGGCCATTAATTTAAAGCTACATTAAGTGGCAGTATCAATCAAGGGAAGAGATCCCCTCTTCTCGTATGCATTTTAGATGTTTACTTCATTCTACATTTGTGTTTAGATTCCTATTCGTCATCTCCTGCATAAGTCATAGGTCTGAGAACTGAACCTACATGGCAGAAAATGTCTTAATATTTTTCTTTCTTCTGTGTTGTTCACAGCTAGAGGAAATGAAAAATCAAGTAGAAAACTCAGGCAGCTACAAGTAACCAAAAATCCTGCTACTTCAAAGGTAGACTTTTTGTACTGATTTCAAAGGATGCTTTGTGAGACTGATGTTCAGCATGAGACAGAAGTCTCACAATTGTTGATGATATTCTCTAGAAATTTTCCTTGTGCAAATATCTGAAAACTAAGCCTGAACTAACTTATGTGATATTTTGTCATTAGTTTAACTTGAAATAAGTGAAGAGTCAGTCCTGCAAAAGTCATTAAGTGCATAAGCCTATCACTGAGACCTCCAAACACCACATTTTGGTGATGTGTAATCTAGGAAGCCTCTAACTTTCCTCTCTACAAGCTCACTGGATGTTTTGGTGCCTGATCACTGTCAGAAACAGAGGTGCCTATATCAATGTTGCCAGCTCAGTTGGTACCCGCTGGGATATTTAAACCAGGTTTCTGTCCTTCTCCTTGACTTTCTTAGACCCAACAGCAACAATTCTCATGGAACAGTTGGTGGTAAAATGGTTTAGTACTTCTTTATAGCCATTCTACTCTACCCAGTGTCATAAAAAATTGCGAGAGGCATCTGGGAGAATAGAGGCTGCTACTTGTAGGAAAGGGTGCAGATAGACAATGAAGGGGTCATCTAGGTTGCTGGAAGTGAGTCCAGATGGAGGGTTGTAAGGGGATTGGAGTTTAACACTTGGAAGACATCTTCCCTTTTTGTTTATGTTTTTAATTGGTTTTACTAGGTTAAGAATATGTTCTCCGCCTGTCTGCATATGAAACCTGCAAAGGTCTTGTTTGTTTTGTTATCTGTAGAGTAAGAGCTGAAAGGACTGGTTTGGGAAAGGGCATTAGAAACCAGGAGATAGATTAATTTTCTCAAGCTGTCCTAGATATCTTTCTTGTGTTAATGAAAGCACACTATTAGAAATCCCCAGTGAAATTTCACAAAACCAGAGCGATACATGGATTGAGAAGAGTCTGACAATTTCCATCCTTTAAAGGAGTGCATTCCAGACCTTACTGAGTTCTTGCAAGCAGGGGAATGCTGCCTGTTTGGATTCTAAGTTGCACAGCTCAAGCTGTTTGCCTATAACAACTCAATAATGTTCTGTCACATTTTATTCCCACCTCAAGTATTGTATGCTTGTTTGTTTATATTATATAGTAAAGTGACTGCACCAGTTGGTTTTTTAGACATTTAGGTTTTTCATTCTGTACTGCATTTTTATGCTTTTATAAGTTTTTTTGCGTTTAGTGTGATCTATGGACATGAGTCAATGAAATGTAGATAACTCAGGATTGTATATGACTTCTGAGTTAACACAACATGCTTGTGGTTTATTGATGTAATTCACGTAAGGTACTGAAGATCAATTTCTTATGGATTTATTTATGTTGGCTAAGTATTTATCCAGCAGTTCATCCCAACAAGTTCAATTCTACCTTCACACCTGCTTAATGATAGGTAATTGTTTAAGATACTTAGCAGTAAACCTCTGCTAAGCAGTAGCACTGTTAAGCAATAGCTTAAGTTGGTATATTAAAGGCAACATAAGAAAATGTGAACCAAGGAAAAAAGGTAGAATAAGATATGAAAAAACAACCTAGGAGCAATGGAATTGTATTTAATGAAGTTAACTGACATGACATTTGTATATTGATGAAGGTATAACGTCCCATGGATCAGGCATGTCTCAGAAGTTATATGCGTCAATGCAAAGGATTTGAGGGTTGTTTTTCTAATATTAAGGAATGAGACTAGGAAGGCTTTAAAGAACAACGAAGTCCCTAACTACCTACCTGAATAAGCTGCAGAGTTAAAATATCCAGCTTAGAGCCACTATTGGTGCAAAATTGGGTTTTGTTAACTGTTACCTGGGTGCACGTGCTGTCATGCATATCATCTGATGACGAACGGCATCTTCTCTGTCATGCTTGTGTTTTCATTCTTATTAAAATGATGATCATCATACAGGGCCAGACAGAACTAAGTACTTTCTCTACAGATACTTTTTCCTGGGAAAGGGCTTTCTGTTCAGAAGATGCTAAGATGTGCTATTGCTTCTTGTTCTGGTGGGGGAAAATCTGTTTTGAAAAATCTTTCCTTCGCTATAGATGCCTAAATGGAAGAGAATTCTTGAAAATCTGGCCATATGAGTAATATGTCATAAAAACGGCAACACCTGGAGGCAGTGCATCTTTCAGCATTTTGTTCTTAGTTGGTATTTAATTGTCTGTGATCAGACAAAAAGTGCTGACTTGTTACTGTTCTTATATCCAAAATGCTGTTGGTGAAAAAGGAAACATTTCCCATGCTTGGGTTTTGGTTAGTTTGGAGAAGGGCAGGTTGTGCTATTCTGGATAATTTTAGTAGTTATAAATACATAAGTCAGGAATTTCCAAATATCCCAGAAGATGAGCTTTGAAGTTTGCAAGGCACTGGTGCCTTCTGAATGTTTTTATGTTTGTGAAGATGTTTCGTGGGGGGAGGAAATGCCTCAAGAATTTTAATTTCCTTTCATTGCTATTAATGCAAATAGTCTCTTTCTCCTCTTTTTCTCACTCTCTTTTTGTCTTGGATTGTAAAGTCTTATTAAGCAGTGAACTATGTTTTCTAAAGATTTTGCTAGTGCCATGGGTGCCAAGAGAGTTTCTTGGCCATTATCTCAAACAATTGTGATCAATATATTAATACTTTCTGGGGTCTTCTAAGCATGTGTAACTGAAGTGAGTTTATTCCAAATGCAGTCTTGATTCATACCATTCATCTTCACTCAAGTGATTTGTTCCAAAGGTGAGGATGCAGCTAAAGAAAGGTTTGCAGGGTTGACTTGTTTTCATGTATCTTTTATTTCTACAAAGAAAATATAATTCAGAATCTGCAGAGGAGGAAAATACCATGAACATTCTTTAGAAAATAATTTAACTAAAGATGTTTGCTATTCAATTATAGCTGTTCAAGAATAAGTAGCCGATCAAAAAAGCTCACTATGTAGAGGGGATAAAAAAGAATATTTTTTAAAGTAGTAACATATCCCTTTTAGGCAATGAATTTGGCAAATATAGTAGTACACTATTTTCTTTCTCCTTTTAAATTTATTACATTAAACATCTATTAAATGTAATTAAAATGTAATCAAGCTTTCCTGTAGAATTTTCACTTTTATAATTTCATTATGAGGATGCCAGTGTTTATTAACTTGACTATATTTTTAAGAGGAAAAGGAGTAGAAACCTTGCTCTAATTAATGTAAAATGTAGGACCCTTGCTCTTTAATTTCTAGTAAGGGTAAGTATCTCTAACTCATGAGTAGTTGTCTATGTAAGAAGAATCCATAATTTATTGACTTCCTGAATAAGGATCCCCTCATCTTCTACATCATTAAATAACAGACTTGATCAGGTGAAGAACTTATTATTTCCCACAGTTGGTTTGACTGATTAACTTCTTTTCACTGAGCATAGGCAAATGTGTTGAAGAACATTGTAAATGTTGAACAACATAGAAAGCAGGAAGTTAGATGGCAAGTGCACTTCTCGTTATAAGAGCCTAAGAGCTCAAAAGGAGAGAAGGGGCTATAATGGGACACCAAAGAATGAGAATCTGCTCTTATAATAACAAGTACCATCTCTTTAGAAGTTCTCTGTAAGACTGACTTGACCACTTCTTCAGATGCATGCGTCCAAGAGGAGTGTCATTTGTCATCTAGTGGGACCTTTGGGTTTCATGTTTTGATACTAATGGAAAAAGTGGTGCTAGCAGAAAACAGAGGTTTCCTCTATATTTGCTCATTGTAAGAAGCTGCCTGGGGGGGGATGAGACAAAAAGAGCCTTCCCCTACTTTACTCCCTTCAAAGACATGGCAAAATTTCAGGCTTTGAAATTGCAAATGATTTCCCAGTATCTACTGCTGTCCTGTAAAATCCAGTTCAACCTAATGAGCATGAGGATGAAGATGTCTCTTGCTCTGTTCTCACTCAATCAGGCCAAATGAATTAATCAGTAAAATTGTTTGCAACAAGCTGCACTGTTCAAAGTAATGTAATAACAGCATGATAGACTTTGTGCTGGGGAAATTTGTCGGGGAGAGGGGAAATCTGTGAGAGAGTGAGCGCATTACTTCAGGGTCAGTGAAGCCCTGCACTTGAAACCCTTATGGTTTATAGCGTCACTATTGTAATTCTTCTAATATTCAGAAAAGTTAACTGTATTTATCCAAATTTTCATATATTCAGAAGAATTTAGCAACAAAACAGAGTATTTTTTACCAGAGTTTTTAAAAAAATCAGTAAGTAAATGACATGCTTATGTCTTTTTTTTAGTGTCTCTCAGTTGCTTGGCACTTGAGAAATTAATGGCAGGAAGAATGAACCCTGTGTACAGGAAGTGCAGAAGTAAAGCAGTAAGGAGCCACTTTTTGGAATTAGTTGCTTCATTGTATCAGCCAACATCTGGTAATGTGGAGAACAACTGGATTATATGGATTATACAATTACCAGCTCTTGGTAAGGCTGAAAGCTCACAGAAACAATAGGGGGACAGTTCCTATAAAATTGCTCAAATGATGCATGAGTTGTCAGAGGTGTCTTGCTCCATATTACATCGTCAATTCTTCTACTCTAAAAACTAGGCAAAATAATTATTAAGGAAGCTTCTCTATTTGATATTTGCATGTAACTGTTGGTATCTGTTGCCAGTGCTCAGAGTTATGTATTACTTAAAAGAATTGCTTTAGAGACCAAGTAGTTAAGAGATTTTAATTCATATACTGTGAATGCTCACAGTTGTCTTGCTAATTTGTTTATATATACTTGTTCAAACTTACAGTCTATGGCAGTAAAATTGTCTTATGGTACTATGAGTTTATGCAGTACTAATAGAGCTTCTGTTTGTTCTGTTAGTAAGGATAATAAATGTTTATTAATAAATAAAATCACAACATTATTTTCACTTGTAGATTTTAGAGAGTCCTAATGGAACGTATGGGGGTTTTGTCTTTCTGCAGGTAAGCAAAATAAGGCACAAAGAGGTAACTTGGACCTGTTGAGCATCACAGAACAGGTCACTAGAGCAGAGCCAGCAATACTATTGAGTCCTTTTCATCATCAAGCAAGTAGGCCAGCTAGGTGAGTACGTATCGCTGTCAGATGCCACAAAGACATAGTAATTATGCTCATAGAACACGACTTCAGTCCATCAAAACAATGTTACAATTTTTCCATGACCTGGTGGCCCATCAAATAGTATTTTAGTTGTTAGATTTATGCTGGATTGAAGAAAGGTGAAAAAACTAGGCAATGTTGAATGAATTAAAATGGCTGGTTTTGACCATAATCTAATGATACGAAGCAGAAAGTTTGATTGTTAAAGTAGATTATTCAAATATCCGCAAAAGGCTTTAAACAATGTCTGCCCCTCTTAAGGTTCTTTATGACAAATAATATGCCATTTGTGTACTATGAATCCTTGGAAAAGAAGTTCTGGCTCTCAAAATCTCCTAAACTGGCCGACCCAATTTTGATTTAGCAACAATAATTTATCTTACTCCGTCTACTGCCAGAGTAGATGAAATATACGTACTAATAGCACTTACATTACAGCAACCACATACGGTGATGTTACTTATTAACTAGTCAGTATAATCTAAGGAAACAGATGAAGCTGATCTGCTGTGAACGTTATTTCTTTGTATCTCCCTGCACTTCCTGAAAGTAAAATAAGTCTTGAATTGTGCAAATGCCCTGCTGGCTGTATAGTATATATGGCCTTCATATAATTGATGAAGAGACAGATTCTATTGTATTCATTTTCGTGGTTATATTAACATGAAATTTCCTATATTTGGCATTACTCCATATACATTCTTTTTTTCTCTCCCACGGTAATTTTCCAGGAAGGAAACTTCTCTTCCACTTCTGATTAATCGAATATTCTTGGCTTTTGAGACTTTAAAATTTTATTTATTATCAGGAATAACTTTATTTATTTATTTTTTAATTCAAGCAGTTTGTATGCTGGTGGTCTCCCACTTTTTCAGAACATTCTGTGTTTGCTGAATCACCATCAACAGACATAAAATCTGCATTGACATTGATAAAATAATGTCAATAGACACAATACAGGATTAATTAGAGAGTTTGGCTTGTAGAAAATCAGTTTGTATACTCTTTCACTCTCTGCATTATGATTCTTAATGAGAACTATATGGGGCTGCTAGTAAACATTTCCCATTTGTAGGCAACTTACACTGCCACACTTTTTTCTGTGTATGAGTTATTATTTATGTATATAAAATTAAATAAATAACGTTCACAAACTTACTTTGGAAACTTGACCCATTTGACCATGGGAAGAGGCAGTTACAGAACCCTCATACACAGTCATTGCCTACTCTACTCTTGTCTTTCAGTACCAAGCATAGTTAAACTGTTAGAATAACCAGCCAGAAAAGAGGCAAATCATCCAACATTTGCAATGTTTGAGTCAAGGTTGTATCCCTTTAATAAAGATATGGTATGGCTTATGTAGAAGCTTACAGGTGTAACGCAGAAATTGTTATGCAAGGTTCTGTGACCCATATTACACAGGAGTTCCTCCCCGCCTCAGAATGAATGAATCTTTTCTATTAGACCTGGCATATTGGAAATGGTAACAGGTGATGGCAAGGTGAGTTTAAATAAAGCTGTTGCCAACAAGCTGTTAAAAAAACCCAACTTTTTTGGGTTTTCCAGTCTGCATATCTCTCTTTTGGGAGCACTGAAATTCATGATCACCCAAGGGGAACTGATATTCTTTAGAAGCGGTGTATGAGGAGAAGGGAAGACAAAGAAAGAGAATTATTTTTGTTCATGCCCCTCAAGATCAGAGTCTTATAATTTAGCAGTCATAGTAAAATAAAGGAAGAAAAAAAATCCATGGAGCTCTCCGACAGTACTTTTAACAATGAGACTCTCACGACAGTAAAACATAAGAGAGCTAGAACTTTAGGAAAAAGAAAGGACTGTTTGAAAATGAATCACTGACATTCTGGGCAAAAAAGGATCCTGAGTTACAATATCCTAGGAGAGTTGATATAAGCAAAATTGGGGAAAAGAAGAGGATGGTGGGTGAACGCCTGCTTCTACACCTAGAAAACCTTGAGAAACGTGCCTAGGTGTTCTAGTGTAGCAGAGAGAATTTGTTCATCCAGCTTTTAGCTCTGCAAGTTCCTTTAGGGTAATATGAATAGAAGTGATAGCCCAATTTTAACAGAATGGAAAAGACCAAAGGGTGACAATTTTAGGACGATAATATAGATAAAGACCAACGTTTATTTAATATTAATTTAATTTTACGGCAGGTTTGCACAGTCAGTGCAGTAGCTTACCCAGTATACTCCCTACGCGGCACTCATGTTTCAACTTTAACTCTTCCTGGGGGAATGGAGCTTATTGATGGCAAGCTTCCAATGGTGTAAACAAATCACACAGAAACAGCATTTGTTACACATTCAGGAAATACAGCACGTGGTATTACAGCATAATGTAAAAGAAGATAATAATAACAACTGAAAACTGCCCATCAGAATTTACTCCAGAGGTTTAATGGAGGATAAATGTTTTGTATCACAGAGATCTGGCTCCCATTTTGCTGTCACTTTATGTATGCAGCAATTCAGTTATGGGTGAGAGTGAGTTTGTTGGGGTGGAGGGGAGAGTAATTTGAGTTTTAAAAAATACTTTATGTAACTTAAGATATGTTGTTAGAGCAAACTCACTCCAAATAGATTTACAATCTGAAAATAATCTCTCACAGCAGGAACCTAATTTCAGGAATATGTTGGGGAAATTTCGTTGTACTCCTTGAAGAGAATTAAACACACATTTATGCTTAAATACAGTATTAAAAAAAACAAAAACCCAAGCATTGGACAGAGTCCTACTGTCATAAGTGGTTCTACAAGGAGTCTGCAAAGATGCATCACAAGCTGATTCCTTATCTACACTTGTGTTGGTACCAGTCCCATGAACATTGGCATGGGGTGCCTCAGCCCAGCGTTGGGTCCATCCCCAGGGTCAGCTCTGCTGCCCAAGGGTGGCCCCTGAGCATTGGCATTCCAGCATTTCTACAAGACAATGCTGTGGCTATTTCTTACCCCATCAGCAAGGGAAACTTCACTCCCTTACAGGGAGTTCTTCCCTCTCTGGCATTCCAGCTTCCAGACAGTTCAACCCCTTCTGCAGTTGGGCCTTTTTGCCCTCCATGCCAGGTCGTTTCTTTAGTCACAAATTACCACTGCTGAGCAGTTACAATATGAATTTCCCCTTCAAATACTTCAGCAGTGACACTAAGCCTGTATCTATATAAAGTCTCTTTAAATAACTTAAGTGAAAAAGGAAAAAAAAAGTAAAGCTACTAAGTTGAACCCAAAGATAACCATCTAGTTCAGGATCTGGGGCTTATGGATGCATGCCCTTTCTATAATTGGTAACATTTACACTTTTTGTTAATATTAATTTCATTTTTATTGTGATGTTTAAGTTACCTCTGGACGCATGCATCCATGGTGTCTTGGGGAAGAAGAAAATTTGTTCAATTTTACTTCTAGTGCCTTTCATCAGGCTGCTTTTATTTGAATCTGCTTTTGCTCTGTATTTTATGCTTATAGCAAGGCACTTGTGAATCTTCATATTTCTGGGAAGACCTTGTTTGCCTTTACAGCTGTGGAGTGTGACCTAGTTGTATATCAGAATCTTAAGTCTGTCTGCTGGAAGCCTGTTTGCCGATGTTAAGGAGTTGTCTTTCTGAGAAGCTAATGGTGAAACATATGGGATCTCCAAACTCAGAATGACATCGCTGATTATTCCTGAAAACTAAGTCAGTTTCCTAGAAATGACAACAGGGGTGAACGAAAAGAAGGAGAAATAGGGATTATCAGTTGCATATCTAAAAATTAAAACATCTGTCTTCCTTGTGATCTGTCTCCTCAGATCTTGGAAACTACTTTTTCCTTTTTTTTCTGCTTATTTCCAACGTAATGGATTTCCTTGAAATCAGCCATGTCTTGTCTTCTCTTCCTCTTCATGATTAACTATGGCATTTTCAATAATAGCCCCTGGAGCTGCTTTCAAATCAGTACAGAGCTGATAGTAACATCTGGAACATGAGGAGAAAAAAAATGGCAGCACTAGTGAGACCTCTGCTGTACCACCCTGTGTAAGTCTGTATGTAATACCAGTAGTGACAAAGAGTATGTTTCTGAGCTGCCAGGTCAGTTGTAGCTTTTAAGAGCTAAATATTTAACTACTAATAGCAACACAAGACCATGGGTTTCCATTCAGTAGTGTAATATGCAGAAATGCATTGTGGTTGCAGTGGGTTGACCCTGGCTGGGTGCCAGGTGCCCACCAAAGCCACTCTATCACTCTCCCTACTCAGCTGGACAGGAGGGAGAAAATATAACAAAAGGCTCATGGGTCAAGATAAGGACAGTTTAATAAAGCGAAAGCAAAGGTTGCACGCAAAAGCGAAGAAAAACAAATTATGTTGTTCTCTACTTCCCATCAGCAGGCAATGTCTGGCCACTTCCTGGGAAGCAGGGCTTCGGCACATGTAGTGGTTGCTCCAGAAGACAAAAATGCCCCCCTTCCGTCTCCCTTTACTTAGCTTTTATATCTGAGCTGACGTCTTATGGTATGGAATATCTGTTTGGTTAGTTTAGGTCAGCTGTCCTGGTTATGTCCCTTCCCAAGATCTTGCCCAGCCTTGCCGGGGGGCAGGGGGAGGCAAAAACGTTGGAGAGACAGCCTTGATGCTGTGCCAGCACTGCTCAGCAGAGCAGTAGCCAAAACACTGGTGTGTTATCAACACCTTTCTAGCTACTGATGCACAGCACTATGAGGGCTGCTATAGGGAGAATTAACTCCATCTCAGCCAGACTCAATACAGTGCTCAAAAGCCAGTATGAAGCTCCTTTGTCAGGAGGTTTACAGCTACAGATTAAAGCTTTCCAGGTGTCATGGGCTCATCCTGGTATGCAGCTAAATGCCACACAGCCACTCACTCACTCACCCTCAGTGTGGTGGAGGAGAGAATTGGAAGGGCAAAAGTGAGAAAATGTGGGGGTTGAGATAAAGACAGTTTGATCGATAAAGCCAGCAAAGCAAAACAAGGAATTCATTCACCACTTCCCCTGGGCAGGCAGGTGTTCAGCCATCTCCAGGAAAGCAGGGCTCCGTCATGCATAACAGTTATTTAGGAAGACAAACGCCATCACTCTGAACATCCTCCCCTTCCTCCTTCTTCCCCCAGCTTTTATTGCTGAGCATGATGTCATATGGTCTGGGATATCCCTTTGGCCAGTTGGGGTCAGCTGTCCTGGCTGTGTCCCCTCCCAACTCCTTGTGCACCCCCAGACTACTCACTGGCAGGGCGTTGTGAGAAGCAGAAAAGGCCTTGACTCTGTGTAAGCACTGCTCAGCAATAACTAAAACTTGTTTTACCAACACTGTTTTCATCACAGATCCAAAACATAACACCATACAAGCTGCTGTGAAGAAAATGAACTCTATCCCAGCCAAAACCAGTATACCAGGAAAGAAGGGACAGGAGTTTAGTCTGAGTTATCTGTTTAGAGGAAACATGCAGCAGGAAATTTTACTCACTAAATCCATCAGTTCCTCTTTGGATATGCTTGTTGAAAATAGCAGCACAATGCATTGTCTATTTGCAGCTCCCAAATCAGTGCAGAATAGAACTGGGATTACTTGGGGTTTCAAGCCATTCTCACGTTTTCCTACATCTTCTTTCTTCTCATAAATCCCTGACGCCTCTTTGTTAAAAGGGCATTCCTTCAGACTGTATTTAGTACTGACACACCATGTGCTGTGCTGGCTGCAGGAGGGTGTTGTCAGAAAATTCTTCCTGTAATTATCAGAAAGACTAGCAACCTCAGAGCAAGTGCTCTGAAATAATTTCTTTTTTTAATGAACATTACGTATTACCAGCCTGTGCCTGCTTGCATGTTCTGATAAAACATGGCATCTTGAGGCTTTGTCTGTTCAAGTTTCGACAGGAATTATTGTCTCTGAGGGTATACAGGTTTTTTCTTCAGCTATCCTAACTTTATTAATGTCAGCTTTTGTCACAGAAAGAAGCCAAGCAGCGTAGACCTTCTATTCTCATCTACTGACTAAACTCTTTACCATCTCCTACTACTTCCCACTTCATTTGGCCACCAACTTTTTTTTTTTTTAAACAACTAGGGACCCTCAAGCCTCATTCCAGCAGGAATAAGAAAGGCCCCCAGTATCAGACAACTCAACATACAGACTTCAAAGTAGGCATAGCTCTGAAATCACAGCAAGATCCACAGCTCCTGCTTTGAGAGGATACTTTTACCTTCAAATTTCAGGCCTCATTTCAGGTAGAACACTGCCCCCCTTGAGGGGAAGAACCCATTTTGTTCCCAAGTGCTTAAATCACTGCACTCTGCAGAGCATCCTGTACCTGTGTTGAGACCATTAGGAATATTCCAAGACACTCCCAGGGAAGAATCCTCCCTACAGCCTTGCTTTCTTGCAAACCATTCTGTTTCTCTGCCCTAGCCCCTTCTTAGCATATGCTCCAGAAATTTTCCAGGAGTAAATAATGGTCTGCTGTCATCAGTCCTCAGCATCAAATACCTCCGCAGTGAGACAGCTCTGCCAGACAGCTGAAAGCTGTTAATCCTACACACAGATCCACCACCCATAATTCCAGTCACATGTCTTTTCAAGGATAGACTCACAGATGTAAATCCTAACGGCAGTCTATAAATTCTGCAAGACAGGCTTTTAATATCCTAGTCTATGGCTATACTTTTTAATTCTTGAGAATACCTCAATCTATTCTTCCTTCCCCATCCCCTTTCTAAGACAATGTGCTGGTTTTGGCTGGGATAGTTAATTTTCTTCATAGTAGCCAGCGAGCAGCTTTGTGGTACTTAGTTGCCAGTTGGGGTCAAACCATGACAGACACCATCACAGAATATTGAAATCCTAGCATCATTTTATCCAGGTGCTCTAAAATTGATCCCCTATACACTTTGATGCAAATGAGTTTTTCAGAAACTTCTTTCCAGTTACAAGATAGAAGGCTAGAAAAAAATGTTTTGAATTTTTTTGATCAAAAACTTCTCATTTGGAATGGTGCATCTGTGGGCAGTAATTCTATTGAAGAAGGAAGTAATTTTCATTTCTCAGGCTGGAGGACATATATATCTATATCTGCATCAGACCACTGTGTTAGTTCTCAGCAGGTAAGAACCAGTATCAATCAGTTCAAAGCCCTGCTTTTCATTTTTCCTGTAGCCCATTTATAAAGATTTTGCTTCCTGTTGACAGACACCTTGGATATCAGGTTGCATAGGACCTTCTTTACGGGGACAGTTGCTTTATAACAAAGCATTGTTTCTGCCTTAGTGGTGAACTCAGTATAATGTTAGGTGAAGTAAGATCATTGGACCTCTGCATAAATACACTAAAATTATACTGTACTCTTACCTTAGCATCTGTAACACCTCTCAGTGTCATTTCCAGGCCTTCCTGAAACTCATCAGCTAATTTTACTACCAAGCACAATTAAAACTTGTGGATTTGCTGGGAAGTAGCTTTCAACACACATACTAGATGCTAGAGGAGGTGCTTGCTAGCATCCCCAGTTGATCTGCTGACAGAATATTCATACTCACATTTCAGGCATGTGTCCTGCATTAGCCTCCAATGGTGGAAAATTCCAGACGTTGTCTACAAAGGATGTCTTTTCTTTTTCATCTTCTGTCCAAACTGAAATCTCAGAAATATTGCTTGTAGGGTAGAACACATTGTGTTTAGGCCAGAATACCTTGTGCAGAGCCCAGCTGCATCTTGAAGACCTCCTCATAGGTTTTGGAGTGGCTGCTGTTAGGTGCCTCTGCAGCTGCCTTTTCTCCAGGCAGAACAAGCCCACTTGCCTCAGCCTTTTCTCACAGGACAAGTGCTCCAGCCCCTGACCATCTTGGTGAGCATCCACCAAACTCACCCAGCTGATCTAGTCTTTCATTTACTGTGGAGCCCGCAAGTGGGGTTCCCATGTTTATTACCGCTCAGTGACTACAGACTAAATGAGCTTTGATTAGAAGTATGGTTTTGTTTTTGTTTTTCCAATCACACCAACACTGGAAACTAAGTTTGGGATCTGCACGCCTGCAGAAACTGCAGTTAAGATATTTTGCTCTGAATGCTTCAAAATGAAAGATTCCTCAATCAAGATTATATCTCCAGAAGTTCTATAAGATGGAAACATATGACATAGCCTGCCATGCTCACATCAGCCCTTGCAGAAAAGCACCAATTTACTCCTTCTGTCAAAACATAAAGATATCGGTTAGAATTATCTGTGTGAAAAGTCTTAGGGAACAAAGTCTTGGGCAAATAATTCAATTTATTTCTCTGAATGTTCCTTTTTAAACTAATTAATGTTGAGTGCTTTGAAATAATTCTGTATTTACTATTCATGTCTATCTGGGGAATCAATTTCTCTCATGTGAATTCTCACAAGTAGCCTGAGCAGGATCCAGCTGTGAACTACAAAATGTGTATATCAAAATTCCCACTGCTCTTGTTATCTAAACTATGCTGCAAGGAACAGAATACCATTTAATTTCGCAAATGATTGTAAAGAACCTCTTTCTCAAGATAATTCCTGAATTTCTTAAGCAAATTAATCCTGATTAATAAATCTATTCAATAATTTTTCACTATGTGTGATTTTAATCACATTTATGAAATTGTTCCTTTCAAATTCTAACATTTCCAGTAAGAATTCTGAATATGCCAAGAAAATCTTACTGCTAAGGCCATGGACTAGAACTTTGACCTCAGTCTTCCCTGTGTAGAATTGGTCTTATCACTACGAGCTTTGTTGTAGGCTTCAGGTCAGGGCCAATCTTTTATTCTGTGTTTGTAAAGTGCATAGCACAATACCTCCATCTTCCACGTAATTCTTGTTATAACTTAAGAAAAAAACCCCATATTAAACAACAAGAACATACTAAAAAATGAATAAACTGTTTTTCCAGAACTGGTAAAAACAATGTAGTTTATAGTAGATGCTTTTCCAAAGCATCTTCAACATTTAAGAATGGCAAGTCCTAATAAAAAGTCAATGAGAATTTAGATTACCAAACTTCTCAGAATTTAAAAAAAAATCCTTTAATATATACTTAGAGTTATTGTATAATTTTAATGAAATAATAATTTTATAATTATTGCATATTTGAGCAGTGTTATACTGAACCACTATGTTCATTAGCAAGGACTTTGCTTAGTGAAGAAAACTTCTGATCTGTTCCACTGCAATATTCCTTCTCTTCTCTTCAAAACAGAAGATTCTTTGGTACATTACATACAGAAGTTCAGCAAGAAATTAGATACTTATGAAGTGCCATGAGGAGTGCAGGGATTTTATGCACCATTATATAAAACAGGATTAATAATTTTAAGGAAATTACCTACAATTAAGCAAAAATACAAAAAGAATGCTTGAGATCAATTGTGAAAGAAAACAGCCTCAACAAAAAGGATGATTTTTTTTTGTTCAGGAAGCTACTACTTAGAGTAAAACACTGTGCTTCTAAAATTCAAAATTAAATTAATGCTTTCTGCATGTTCACTGTAACAGTAAATTACAAAATTCATTATAATTTATAGTTAAGAAAGCAATTTGCTTTTGAAGTATGGTAGAAAAGAGGCAGTGATAATGAAAATAATGTGTTCATACAACTGTATATGCACAACACACAGATAACATTTTAAAGCAAGTCCATTAGTACAGAAAAATACTTTTATGTGTTAAAAAACAGGGGTTTAAGGGCAGATATTATAGTTGTTCTCTGCGTGTCTCAAATTCTAATCTTCTTAGGCGCTCTTCTGTTGTCTCATCTCATCATACCAGCTCTGGTTGCGTACAACTTGCTACAGTGATCTCACAGAGCAGTGTTTTGTGACAAATAAAAATTTCACGTAACTTCTTTTTGCTATTTTATGCCTATATGGAGTTTAGGAACTGTAGCTCAAACAGTGCTGAAGCAAGGAATGGGCTGATAGAAACCTTATGGAATTCAGCATGGGCAAATGCAGAGACCTAATAATTCAAGGAAGGTCAGCAGAGGGCCATCAGGATGGTCAGGGGGTGGAGCACTTGCTCTGTGAGGTTCATTCTGCCTGGAGAAGAGGTGGCTTCAGGGGCACCTAAGAGCAGCCCCTCCAATACAAGGTCACGAAGAAGGGGGAGCCAGGCTCTGCACAGTGGCACATGGTGGGAGGGTGAGAGACAACAGCAGTAAGCTGGAAGAAGAGAGGTTCAGCCTGGCTCCAGGGAAAACATTTACCCCCTGGAGGACAGCCCAGCAGTGGATCAAGTTGCCCAGAGAGGTGGTGCAGTCTCCCTTCTGGGAGGTTTCCAAGACAGGACTGGATATTGCCCTGAGCAACCTGGTCTGACCTCACAGCTGACCCTGCTTTGAGCAGGAGGTTGGACTGGAGCCCTCTTGAGGTCCTTTCCAACCTAAGGTACCCTGGGATCCTAAGTCATTTGGTAGTTTCTAAACTCAAGAGACATGTTATGGTTTTGCTGAAGCTGTGGAATTACTTTCAAACTTCTAGTGCACCAGAAATCTGTGTAAATCACTATGATGCTATTGGTAATACCAGTATCAAAACACAGATAAATCTTTTAGAATATTTAGCGGAGTTCTTCCTCTTTCCATCTATCCCCTTCTAAATGTCTCTCTTACATTTTTATACAAACCTGTTTATTCTGTAGTTTTACCCTGTGGAGTTTAATACCTCCTTTACTTTATATCAGCATCTAGAGATATATTTTTCATATGCAGAAACTAGGATATGTAAAAAAAGAACAACAAAAAACAAGCCTCCAAATGCATTCTATTCTTTTTCTGACTGGTTAAAAGCACAGCAGTAGTAGTTAGCTGGCTGATGAAAAGAGCACCTGGCAATCATTAAGGATTTTTTTTTTTTTTTAAGTTAAGTTTTTTTAAGTTTTTTTAGATTAGAGTTTTCACATAGAGAAGTCTATAATTTACCTCTTCAAAATCAATTCAAAGGGAAATAAACAGTTAAAAACATGCTCTTAAAAACTGATTTTTCATACTTCTAATTTTGCTACAGGCATCTATAAATGAAAAAAAATTCAAAGGACTGATGTTTAAATGTAAGTAGACTTGTGGAGGCAGTGTGATAAATAGGCTTGTTGTCTGTGTGTCAGACTGCCTTATGTTACATACTGTAGAACCTGCCTCATACAGCCTTACTGTTTTTTGCTAGAACAGCTTTGTTTCTTTATTGAGCTGTTTTCTGTGCTTATTCATATATGTGCCAGTACTTTCCTGTTTATCGTAGACTTGCTATTTAGCTTTCAGTTTGGTAGTTAAATACTCATACAGCTCTTGGTATTTGAGATTACAGATACAGTGTCATGGTAATGATAAGTATGCATTTTTGCTTGTACTCATTGCTTTTTTGAAAAATACATACTTATTCAGCAAAATTCTAAGTTTCAGGGTGTCTCAGCTAGATCTCTTAAGATTTTTCACATATTTTACTATTTTTTAACTTATTTTCTGGTGATAATTACTGTTCTCATTCTTTAAATTGAGACTATCCTGGAAAATTTTAGTAGCCATTTGCTGATTGTGTTTTTCAACACCAAACATAGCAATTCCAACTTGGTTCCATGAAATTTCACTTGTTTGTTTGTCCTGTGGGAAATCACCATGTGATATATTACACATATACTCACCGGTTCTTTGATGTCACTATTAATGTGGGTCCTGCATATGCTTTCTCTACCTGTCGTGTTTGATTTGACTGTTCCAAGGTGCCCTTTGTCTATTTGTTTCAGTATTTTCCTTGTCGTCATTATTACACTTACAATTTGTGGACTTTAAGAACACTGCTGAGATCCCTGAAAGCTCATTTTTACTAAAATTATGAGTAGAGGGCATTGATCTTTTCCCTCCATTTTATAGTGTCATTACTTGTTAGTTTTCTTATTTAGTGGTGGTTGTCTTCAGATCACCCCAGATGCTTAAAGCTGTAGCATGTGATGCTTTTGTCAGGGTCATGTACATTTATTGCTTGTTTGAAGTTAGTGGACTTTGAATAATGCAAGTTTGATAATATACCTTTGAGAATGTGCTTCCCATTACCAAATAGTGAGCTACTTTCTTCATCTTGTAGCCCATATGGAGCGAAGGACTACGGAGGTAAATAATAGCATAGCATCCATTATCTAGGAAATATAGTCTAAATTGACATGACAAGTGACTTGACCGAGGCTGTAGACTATATCTATGGCAGAGTGATGCTTGGATCTGCTTCACTGTCTTGGTGGCAGCATTATCTTTTTTGTTCTCCCAACAGTGTGCGAGATTGTCATCTTAGATTCTTCGTATCAGCTGACCTTTTCTTTCATTAATCCTATCTCTACTACCAACCAATTGTATGATGTAAATCAGAGGAGAGGATGAAGTTCATTTAGGACAGAGATAGATGGGTAAATTTGTGTATAAAGTGCTTTTTTATATGTCTAAGCAAACACATAGGATAGTCACATCTCTTCACCAAATGAAGCAAGTACAAAGATAATTTGATTAAATTGTTAAACCCCAGGTACTCCTAGTATGACCTAAAACTGGCATGGAATCACGTTTTATGAGATCCTTGCCTATGGAAAAGGTTACAATTACCATGTCTTTGTCAGTGTTTCTATTTAACTGCTAACTGTGTTTTTTAAATACTTTCAGAACACATACTCGTACCTGCCAAACAAACGCCGCTGTACAACATTTAGGATTATTTCCTCACATTGGCTTGGAAGATTATAACTGTCCATTGCAAAGAAGCAACTCCATTTTTGAGTGTAATTTTTTAGAAATGCTGTTGGTGAGTGCATTTTCTTTAGCTCTGAGATACTGTTGTTAACGTTATCTAATACTGTTAAAAAAAAAAAAGACAGCATTCCTCTCCATTTTTAAGTGGTGGCCAAAATACTGTTAAAAACTGTATTCATAAATTTTTTAAGAAACACACATTACGCTCAGTAGCATTGCAGAAATCTGGCAATTCAGAACACCCTTTCCTCTGGAGACTGAGTGTTCTGAACCTACAGTATAAAACAGAAGATCATCTGGTGCTGTTTCTGGGGGAGGGGCAAGGGGAAGACATGAAATCAAGTCATTCAGAGCTCCTCTGGTCAAACAAGTAACCTTCATTCCTATTTAGTAACCATGAGCGAAAACCAAAAGTCTTGCAGAAGAATCATAAGCATCTGCTCAACGCAGCTAAAGAGTTTCCTGAGACAAGTGAAGTGCGGACAGACACAGAAGTTAAAAATAGTTTACTAAATGATCTTAGTATTGACTAAATTACCAAACAGCTTGTCACTGGAAGAGACACTTGAGGAAGGTTTACCTGACTGCAGGTGAGGAGGAATATGGAATGGTTGTCACAAATAAAGGTATTCTATGATTCTATAATTTTAAGTTTTTCTTAATCTGGACATTAAGTCAGTTACTTTATTTTTATATGATTATTTTTAATATATTTAATAGAGTTTTATTTGGGCAGGAAGAGAAAAAGCAGCATGAAAGGGAAGCAAAAAATATGTGTTCATAGTGTTACCTGTATAGGAATGGTGGAGATGCCACACTTCCAGTATGCTCTCTAACTTTCTGTGGAACACAAACTTACACAGAACTGTACCACAGGTGAGACTAGTAGAAACATAGCTAAAGTTTGTATGGTTCCCCAAAGCAGAAACTTCAGAAGTCTTTCAGGGCTCCCCTAAGGTGGAGGGTGGAAGATCCTACACCTGTGAGTACCTTTCCAGTGAACTGCTCTGATCCATCAGGCCAACTAGGCCTTGGGGCTGCTCCCTTGTGAGCAGTCCTGGTAAACTGGTGCTACTAAACCAGGCATTGCCATGCCTGCGCGTGGATATTTGTTAAGCATTGTATTAGGAGTTTCAAGTGGAATATTTTAGGTACTTGTGATAAGACGTGTCCCTGCCAAAGCTGAACTGGATGCTGATGAGGGATATGGGGATGCTTTCCCACACAGATTATGTACTAAACACGCACACATACTCTTATCTGTCACTCAGTATTCCAATTTCCATTTCTTCAGCAGTCTCTGAGGATTTAGTATGTGAGGGTGTTTGGCTAGCAGATGGAGATATCAAAGTGGAGGATACAGAACGCAATATGTGCTTCATGGGGAAAAAAACCCAAATGTATTTAAGAGCTATCCTTTGATTGCAGAGGAGTTTGAGGGCTGCAGGAATAACCTGAGTTCAAGGGTCTAGATGAGTATTTGTAGTGTTTTGCCTAAGGATTGTCTAATCCTATCATCTGTGGTGGTTAAAGACAATAAAGGCAAAGGGGAAAGATGCAACGGCTATTTGCGAGATGGTCCTCAGACTGTGGCTGGTGTGACAAGGTATGGTCTCAGTGGTAACATCCTAACAGAAAGCAAGTTTTATGTAGAATTGGCTACATATAACAATTGGAAACAGGGTAGAGAACCCTGTGGCCACTAAGGCAGCCAGGCACTAATCCCTTTTCTCATCTAGGTAATTTTGTGGGTCAGTTCTCACTTTTTGTGTGAGTGTAGGTTGTATCAGGCGCTGTTAAGTCTCAGGAACAGCAGTAAAAGTCCTTGAAAGCTTTGTATTGTAAATAGGAGTATTTTGGCTTAGGCATGTGTTAAGCGTCACTGAAGGTAAAATACCCTGAATTAGCCACAGATACTGTCAGACAACAGGTAGAAAGTTTGGTCTAAACCCATTCCAGAGCATATTGGTTACTTAAATACCTAAAACCATTTTTTTTTTTGGTCAGACTGGTATAAAAACATGCTTTGAGGAAACTATTACTAGGAAATGCACAGATAAGACACATAAAACTTGAGTTTGCCTCCAATGTTAGTTACCAATAAAGAACTATACTTTGATTAGGAAGATTTAGTAAATCATTATTAATGCTACATGTTGAAGGTTATATTGGTAATTAATTTGATAAATAGGACATATTTCTTGCCACTTCTTTGCAATGTATTATTAGTAAGCATAATAATCTTTGATTCCAGACCAACTGAAAATCATTTTCTGACCATACAAGACAGTAACTACTTAATTTTTCCAATCTTATTCTCTTTAATAACGACTTTTATGGAAGGATGCATTTCATCATCTGGCTAGTGGCTCTAAGTAAAGTTTCCTTTTCTTGAATCAGACTTAGAATTAAAGGATTACAAAAATAAATTTTTGTCTTCTTGTAAGCTTTCCATATCATGTGAATTTATTGCAGCAATACATTAACCTTTCCTTCATCCAGAATGCAGTAACTCAGCATATCCAATATTTTGCAGTCATGGCAATTTATCCAAACTTTGTTAGATCTGAATATTCAGCAGTTACGTAGATAACATCTGAATACTTTACAAATCATTTACTCTTTCTTTATGTCCATTCTCTCCAAGCTATTAATATTATGTAAATGTAGAAAAAAGTTTATCTAAAAGGTTTTTTTCTTTCTATTCTTGTAGATAATTCCTAGATCTTGCATGCACCAAAGTAAAATGGTCAATTATTGTAAAAAATGGAGGATAAAGAATAAGCAAGGATTATTAAAAAAATACCTTCAATGTCAAATATTTAATAAGAATTTTTAGGTGTTGGTCAGTGGTTTTCAAGATCATGCATATTTTACTTAAAAAAAAATCTTGAATTTCAATTCTGTTTTCTTTTAGTATGGATTGTGACCCTGCCCTAATGTGTTAATATTTCCAGCGAAGCAAGCAGATTTCCTGTACTAACTTCATCCTCATAAAGAACATTTTTAGTAAAGGTGATGCTAGGCAACATGCAAATTTGAATTTGGTTGAGACAAACAGGGATTTTATTTGATTGTGTGGCATTCAAGATCACCGAGGTACATGGTGCAGAGAAGTTGGAGCTGACTGTCGGCACTACAGTTAATAAGCCGTCACGAGAGGCAGGAGTTGTGAGCACGGACACAGCCCATCACTAACATGTTAACACTGTTCTGTGCAGATGTACCAGTCAGCACTAGCCTGACCTCTCTGCACTACTGTGTGCACTGGAGGCATACACTCAGTTTTGATTTGCTTTTTTGAAGTGAATTCCTAGTGGCTTTGGGTTACAAAGAGACTTCAAGAAATTGTGACCGAGACAGGCATCTAAATCTGGAATAACAGCTTGAAGAGCTGTGACCTGCTTATCCTTTTCATTTCAGAGTGGTGCTAGCTCAGCCCCAGTAACAAAGTCAGTACAATATAGTACCGTTCCTTACAAAAAATAACATATGAAAGAATCACATGCTTGCATGATGCTTGATTCTGGAACAATAGAGGCCTCACAATAGCCTTACCAGTGATCCACCTCAGACAAATCCTGACTGTGAGGTAAGGTTAGATGGAAGAGAGCCGATTTAACACTCCCATTCAGTCCAGTATCGGCAATGCTCCTGTATCAAGATGTACGACAAGTATTTCACATCTCAAACGCTCTGTACAAGCATGCAGGAGAACGACAAAACTGGAGCCAGAGAGACTATGAGCCACTACTATCCAAGAAATTTGTCCAGATGATACCCATAATTGTAGTAGTGCAAAATGCCTGATCTATGCAATACAAGTTCAGCAGAAAAGGTGATGGGTGTAGCAGTTAGAGAAGTACTAACAATACAAGCAGGTTAGATTTCAAAGATTAGAAATGTGTGGGCAGGACAGGAATTAACAAGAATCTTTAGTGATTAAGGCAGCTTTCTCAAGAGATCTTTTCAACCCCTCCAAATGACTTCCTCACCAAAGCAGGCAGAGTGTGTATCTTATGAATTAGCTCAACCAGAAGTTACAGTTTTGATGCAGGAATATAGAGTGAAATCCTGTAGATGACTTGTGAAGAAGGTCAGGCTAAGTATCTAGCCATCCATTTCTGGCAATCAGGTGTCCTGTGTGAAACTATTCATAGCTGTTAAGGTTTCGTTACAGACTAGATCATATCCAGTGAAATTTCAGTAAGCTAAATAGAGTATGGTTATAAACCGTGTTGTAGAAGCTATAGCACTACAGTATGGCTTGAGACTGAGAATTGTAGAGCTTGATCACTGTAATATAGCTTCTTAATCATAAATACTGTGGTGTTTTTATTGAGTTATTAGAAACAACAATAAAAAACCAAGCTGTTTTAATAGATACACATCATATAAACTGCTGTGAAATCGAGATGGTTATTACTCATTTGCTATAGTTAGAGTAAATTGTGTTGTGATACTTAGCAAACCACTATACAATTCTGCAGTCTTGTCACAAGTGAGGAGTACACCATATGATAGCATAGCCTATAAAAAACAAAGCTTATGGTAAGAACGCATCACGTAAAGTTCTTTAGATCCTAGCTGACTTTTTTTTTCCCTAGGAAAAGTTGTTGGATTGAAATGTCTCAGTGAGTTGCTGACTCTTTTCAATATTCAACCATAACTCAACAATATGGGAGTTTGTAGTACATGAAAATGTGTTCCATCGAGGAGTTATCAATAAAGAAACTCCAAACAGACAGTTAAAGGCTTCTTCAGAGAATCCTGTGAGCCATGTGCTCTACCTGTAAAAATAGACTGGCTCCACTGAAGTTGCTCCAGTTTACCTCAGCACCTGGCTGTCTCTTGAGTCTCACTTGGCTGCAAGGGAAGGAAACTTACTCTTTGCAGACCTGATGCTAACCCACCCGCAGTAAACAAGAGTTCCTCCACTTCATCTACAGACAAAAGTAAGTGCCTTCTCACAATGTTTCGTATCAAATTCCTGAATGTTAGAAATGAATATTGAAACAAAACAAAAACAAGCCAACACTGTTTATTGTAGTACTGACTTTTCGAAAGCAAATGGCTACATAGCAGTATTTGAGATATCAGTTATTTTTCTGCATATTGCAAAGCCTGCAGCACCTGAGATACCACCATGGGTAGCAGCCAATCCTGAGATGCCTGTGAAAGGACAGGCAGCCTCCCTCCCCTAAAGCCTAATGTGGCCTCATCACCTCTTCCATCCGTGCCTGAGTAGCAAATAGGAACCAGCTGTGTAACATGCACAGCCCACCCAGCAGCAGGCAAGAGGCTGTCCTGGAGAACTTTTAGAGAAATTGTGATAGAAACAAAGAATGAACAAAGCACCTCTGGCACAGAGAGCAGAAAGAGGACCAGGGAAAGCACTGAAGTAGGCTCTGCCTTTGAAGGGCTGGTGTAGAGCAGGATGGAGCGGCATGAGCACAGTGCTTCAAACTGCTGCTTGGACTGCCTGTAGAAGTCACTCACAGTAAGGAAAAGGAAGGAGCAACCCCTGTTGCAAATACAGATATTCTGGAATGGGACCTGGAAGAGCAGGTGTAAGTCTATGGAAAACAAGGTAAGAGAACCAGAAATAAAAGGATGCAAACATAGGGACACAAGAGCATGGAATAGCCCAAAATTTCTTTGAACTTTTGTGAGAACATGTTGGAAAGTTCCAGTGCGGTATGTGGGAGATGCCCCTTTACAGGCGTAGTATTATTCCTGATCAGAGAGAAACAAGTCAGAGCAGTAGAAACAGTTTTGTCACCATAACTATTTACAGTAAGGATTTTTGCTGATACTGCTATGGCAGGCACTATCATGCCTCATTACACACCTGACCCAGCTAGCAAAAACTTAAAATATTGTTTTAGCTTTAGTAACTGTTGCCACCTGGCAAAGGACAGCAAACAACCCTGCCATCTTCTAGGGTAAGCTCATTGTGAGTCAGAATGTGGAAATCTCTCATTTCTGCTGCACTGAGCAGAAATATCCTACAACAGGGAGTTTGAGATGTTGTGTGTCTACACAGGACCCTTGTATTTTGAGCCAAATGAATGAATATGACCATAGTTACCTGCATGTGGTTTCTTATAGCCCCTCCAGCTGGGGCTATTAATCTTACTCACATCTTGAAAGAGTCTGCCCTACAATTGCTCCTAATATTAGTGCAGCACCAGTCACTTCTGTACAGCTCTGTCTCCAGAAAATATCCCCCTTAAACTATCTTGCATTTGCTCCCTGAAAGCCACATTCTGCTGGCGAAAGTTTGGGTCTTTTTTGACTAGAGCTTTGATCACTAAAACTATGCCTCTATCAAGGGTTTCTACTGGCACAAAGTGCACCTTTGTTACAGACTTTTGGCACCACACCAAAATGCAAGTCTGTATAAGAGAAGGGGGGATGGAGTCAGAAAGTTATGTAACATACAGCAGTACTGAGTATCACTTCATGTTCTACCATGTTCTGATGTCTGTATGTCCAACGCATACCACCTGCTTTTCCTTTCTTACATGCAAGGCCTAGGCTTGCAGATGGACACCTGAGAGACTCAGAAGGATGGGTATGAAACTATGAAAATGGATTAATGGATTAGTAATTAGACTTCATGCGGTGTGTGGATTGAAACAGTAAGTCACAGAGTTGTATTCAAGTCATAATACAATCAGAAGCACATCTTTACTTTCAGATAACTATTTCTGCTGTATGTGTATACACACACTGTGTCTTGCAAACTTCAAATTTTCTATTTTCTTTGTCTTTTTGATGTTTTAGGTATAGGTGGTTTGAAATTTTTATGTTGCTAAAACTGCCACTTAAGGTAGAGCTCAAAGGCTAACCAAAGTTATCTTAGACTATATTGTGGGCACAATGCACTTCAAAATATTATTGCCATATAGGTTAGCTCAATAAAAATGACTCTTACACTTCAAAAATAAATGCATGTTCCACGGTAACTCCTTATTTCTGTCAGGATTTAGTTATATCAGCCAGGTAAGGTAAAGCAAGCACTTTTGGAGACAGGAATTTATCATCATTTGTATGGCTTTGATGCATATGACAACTACTAAAATTTCCCAGGCTCATAATTAATAATGCTGGCACTGAGAAAGAGGGAGAGAGAAGTGATTAGGAGAGGTAGCATTTTACTATATTGAAGCCAAGTAAGATTGGTAAGAAGAAAGGCTACTTGAGGAAGAGTCATTTAAAAAAATGATGTAGCACAGAGACATTTTCATATTTTTCTCAATAAAAATAAAACTAGAAGATGACAGCTGAGAATTGACCCATTAGAGCTAAGACAAAGACTTGTCCCAGGAGTGACTAGGGGGCAGAAAAGAGGCAGGGGCACACAGCAGGTAAAAGTCTTAACAGCTTACAATCAGTAAGTTAATATTTTATACAAACTTTTTTCCATAGCCTCAGTTACTATTATGGGATTAAATCAGGACTTCTTGCCACAAATAAAGTATTTTGTAATTTTATTTGATACCCTCAGCCTCTTTGTCACCACCTGTAGAAGATGTGAAAGGTTTTACTAGTTTGTCTAAATTTAAGAGACAGCAGAACATCATTTTGTAACTTGGTAATGCGTGGTTGGGGGGGGTCTTTTATTGTAGAGGAAAGGATTATTGGCTTACAACTTTTTTTTAAAGAAACATCTGTTTCATTAACAGTCTGCTTTCATAGACATTGTATTCCATCCAACTTTGTAGGACACTGTTGAGAAAGCTTAGTTCTATTTTAAGCTAGACTTTCTAAAATACTGATTACTAGTACAAGTATGGTAGATTTTGAGATCTATTTTATTTTTCAAGGTAACATAAAAGTTGTCTACAGCTACTTCAATAGTTGGGGTGAAACAGAGTAATCATCTGAAATATTAAAAGGATGCCATTTGTCACAGTGCGCCATACCACAGTTTTTTCTTACCTTCTTTTGTACTTGGCAGGACTTCACTGTCTTTCATCAGTAGATTACCAATATACAATGAAGAATGTTTAGTCCCTATCTAAAAATACCCGTACATTGAGGGAATGCTGCATTTCTTTTCAAACTATTTTACTGTAGAGAAAAGGATGCCTGTGATCAAACATAGACTATATAGAAACAAAAGAGCATGTTATTCCCTTTACTCCTTCTACTGCAATTAAATCCAAGAAGAAACCAAATTACAGAGTGAGAGGCAAATTTCACATCAGGATAATAAGCAAGGATGTATAATACCAAATTAGAACAGAAGCTTCCCTGATTTTTCAGATTTTTGCTTGTCTCTTTCAGAAGTAGAATAGGAGCTGGAAGAAACACTCCTCTTTTGTAGCATTTCTATCAGTGTTAAAGTACTCTAGTTGGTTGCTGATTCATAGAAAGAACTTCAGCTTGATCAGCCCAACTTAAGAGTCAGTGAGTAGGAAAGAGGGGGAAAAGAAGGGCAAAATCTTTTTAAAGTATTGTGTCAAGGTTACCTTGCCTTTGAACTCACTCTGTCAGGATGGGATGAGAAGCAGTAGATCCTAAGGCTGGACCCTGTAAATGATGTTAGTAGTAGCCAGGGAGGGAGGGAAGGAAGGAAGGAAGGAAGGTAGGTAGGTAGGTAGGTAGGTGGGGGTAGGGGGGTGGGGTGTCAACATTCCAGCTAAATACTTTCTTCCTAATAGGCAAAAGTATTCAGCTGATGAATGGTACCAACCTTCACACTTCTACCAAATTACTAATTAAATCCCCACCACACCCACAATTAATACAAAATTGCACTCCAGAATCAGATGGATTCTATTAGTGCCTTCTAAATTACATCTAACAGAGAAAATACCCAGTGTATTAAAACCGCATTTGCTGTACCTACCACTCAGTCATTTATCATTAAGTTTTATTCTCAGTCTTTCCTGCTGTCATCCCTTTTCTTATGTATTCCTAAAATCCAGTTGGTTAAAGCTGAAATTTGAAAGTATTCATGGTGTATTTGGTTTGTTCCGTAACTTTAGCCACATGGCAAGTTTAATTTCAGCTCATAGTACTGACGACAAACAAATTATAATTTGAGGGAGCAAATGTCTTCAGTGTTGTTTCAGTTATTTTCAATCTGTCAGATTCAGGGACTTCCTCATGGTTCTTGAATGAGAGAAATTTGAAGGTACTGGCCTGTCACTGTGGTTCCTGCCAAAAAGGCAGATGGAAAACTCAAGAGCTGTAGTAGCTGCAGTGATGAGCAGAGACCGTTGAGAAAAGCAAGAAACCTTGGAGTGAATCGTTCATGAAACATCCATTTTTTAGACAGCAGTACTTCTCTCTTTTTTTATAGATAAAAATAATTGTGTCTGCTATGGTCATGTTTTCTCCTCAAAGATTATAGTCACTCTTGTCTGCATATTTTATTGCTGAAGTGCTTAACAACAAGCAAGCCACTGGGGTTATAAATGGAAGACAATGAATAGTCTCCCCTTGAAAAGTATAAGGCTAGCTGTTTATCATAGAATGGTTTGGGTTGGAAGGGACCTTCAAAGGTCATCTAGTCCAACCCCCCTGCAATGACCAGGGACATCTTCAACTAGATCAGGTCGCTCAGAGCCCCATCCAACCTGATCTTGAATGTTTCCAGGGATGGGGCATCTACCACCTCTCTGGGCAACCTGTGCCAGTGGTTTGGGTATCAATGCAGGCTGGGGTATGACGTGATTGAGAGCAGCCCTGCGGAGGAGGACTTGGGGGTACTGGTGGATGAAAAGCTGGACATGAGCTGGCAATGTGTGCTCACAGCCCAGAAAGCCAATTGTATCCTGGGCTGCATCAAAAGAAGTGTGGCCAGCAGGTCGAGGGAGGTGGTTCTCCTCCTCTACTCTGCTGTGGTGAGACCCCACGTGGAGTACTGCGTCCAGCTCTGGGGTCCTCAGCACAGGAAAGACATGGACCTGTTGGAGCGGGTCCAGAGGAGGGCCACAGAACTAATCAGAGGGCTGGAACACCTCTCCTGTGAGGACAAGCTGAGAGTTGCATTGTTCAGACTGGAGAAGAGAAGGCTCCAGGGAGATCTTATTATGTGGACAACTACATTTTTACCTGATTCTTTTATATGTCACACTAAAGTCAGTGCAGTTACCAATCCAATTTTAGGAATCTTGTCATTTTCTGTCTCTTTAAATTCTCTTCTTCTTTTATTTTTATTTTGAAAATGATATTTTTTATGGGTTTTGGAAAAGATGGAAGTAGAAGGCATATTAGCTTCAGCAAGAGATACACAGAGACACTGTAGGTGGGGGTGGATGTAACAACATGTAGATTATTTCTGTGGATACACAGCACGCTTCAGGGAAGATATTTTGTTGGTTCCCCATAAAAACCAGTTATTAAAATTACACTCTTTTATTATGAAATTTATTTGGCTTGCAAATGCTGTGGGTAGGGTTGGTTTTTTTCTGAATAAGCAGTTAAGTGATTGAAACCATTTGTATGGTATATATAACAGGAAACAGCTTATATATGTATTTGCAAGGCTGCTAGTAAGCATGTAAAATGTATTTTCAGACAAGTCTGTTCTGAATTTGTCTACTGTTTATTGGGGAATTAATTATGTAGGAGAACCTTTCAAACGAAAATACAATGCCAATCTTTTTGAGGCTTTTTGAAATGTTTTTTGTAAATCTCTTCAGTTAAGGGATGTGTTACTCTGTAAAACTGGCAAATTCACTATCGTTGAAGCTTAACAGATATTTTAAACTTGGCTAGGAACGGTATCTTTTACTGATGTGCATTGTTAAAAAACTGCTCATTACACAGGTATATCTCTGACATTGTGAATTCAAGGAAGTTGCCCTTCCAGCAAAGCTTTTTCCACACCATCAGCAGAGTCTCTGTGACACTCCATATTACAGATAGCTACTGACATAGATGAGAGCTTTGCCTTAAACAGCCTTAAAAAGCACAGTTTTCTGTTCTGTACTTGAGGAACTGGCTAGTATGGACATCTCATTTGTGTTTTATAAAATTGCACCAAAAAATCAATGCAGTTTGTTATTTTGCATGGAAGTGGCTCAAAGTTTTCCTGCTAAATGATGAAAGAAACACTGAAGCACTTGCATCATGTGTTTGGTCTGAATCCCTCTTTAAATCAAATCTCCCAAATACACTAAGGAATGCAAAATAGGCAGCTAGATCAAATAGATGATTAACAACCATCTTATAGTTAGAAAAATGGGTGAATTCTATGATAAGCAACTCAGGTTTATTCATATTTCATGTGTCAGAAAGCAATCTGAAAAATAAAAGCACCAGAGTAATGGATGAAAAGTTAGTTATAAATGCATCAAATAATCAGGGCTTCTAATAAAGGAAGCGTTACTCCAAAGGGCTCTGAAAGCAATTACTGTGCTCAGGTTATGGCCTGTGACCACTGGTGGTCTGTGTTGGCACTGGGGGCTGTGGGGTAATTTAAATTACTGACACAGTGGTGTCTCATTTCCTTGAAGTACTGGGAAGTGAACTGCATATTCCTTTCTTTGGCTTTCTGAGTTTCATAGTCAAGGGGCATATACTACAATAACTCAACGGTGATTTGATAGAGATGCATGAAACCAAATGGAGAGAGTAAACTGGGATCGGTTGTTCACACTCTTATTTCCATACAAGAATGAAGTGGATCAAGTGAAGGTGGTAAGAGCCAGTTTCAGAACAAAGAGAAGGGCAGGGTTCCCTATGCAACAAGTAATTGAGCTGTGGAACCCCCCGGCAAAGAAGTTGTGGATGCTAAAAGTTTGGATGAATTCAAGAAATGAGTTAGTGGAAGAAATGTCTGTGAAGGGGTGCTAAATTTATAGAAACATCATCCAAGTCAGGAATTCCCTAGGCCAAAAATAGTTAACACAAGAGTTCTACTTTAAAAGCTAAACGAGTTAGAAGAGTTTACCTTAAAAGTGCTCATTACCACTCTTGAAGGTAGGATATTGGCTCTCATGACCTTTGTCTGATACAGTACTGCTTTTCTGATGTTAAAATGTTATTTATTTTCAGTTTGCAGCTTGTACTGTCAGAGGAGTTTGGGTCACTTCTGTAGCCCAGCTTATGTAAGATTTATTGTAAAACCAAGTCCCTTAGGGGCCCCAGGGCTTGAAATACTTACCTGCTCAAGAAGAAGGAGGGAACTCACTATGATGTTTTTTTAAACAGATGTGTTCTGATCTGGCTTATTTTCTAACCATGATTGGTTGGCATCTTGCAGCCTCACCTACTCAACTGACCTGCTAAAATACATACTGAATTTCTGTCAAACTGTATGACCTTGGAATATTTTCTCAGCAGTTCTAGAATTTACAGCATCTTTACACAGTTAAGTAGAAATCAGAATCTGGTGGTACGGTTTTGCTTAGGTGTTGGCTTTCATTGCTGTATTCCGTTCGCTCTCCCCCTTTTTTATGAGAGTAACATAATCAATTTATGAGACTAGCAAGTTATTCATAGGTGCTGTGATACCCGACAGATCTGAGTTTTCTTTGTTTCAAGAGTCACCTTGTTTTGGTTTGTGTCTTAATAAAAACTAGCTTTAGAACTTGGAAGGTTTTGGTGGTGTAACTGTGCTCACTTTCCTGGTGCATATTTATTTTAGAGGGTAAGCATTCAGGTCAGGGGCTTTGTCTTGCATGCCTGTACAGAGCATTTTCTGCTTTTACACTGGGGTTTGTGTAAATATCCAAGAATATAGCTTGTTCTCTGCACAGGATGTTAGAGTGCTTTATCTGAAGGTTAATGAAGTCCTTCTCCCAACACATCTGACAGTTGACATTAGCCCTATTTTTAAGTTCTGAGCAAGAGGACATGCTGGTTAAACAGCTCACACAAAGTCACACATTAATTCTGTGGCAGATCTAGGAGGTTTTGGCTTCCAAGATAACTACAAAGCTTTACTTTCAGTGCTGAACATCTTGTACATAAATGTTAGTGAATGCAGTTAATACTTACCTAAAACCATTTTGATTAAAAATAGTAGATTACCCAGGTAAATACTCCAAATGAGCCTATAAGGATAAGGTTTCTTAAGCTCCAGAATAAAAAAGGGGTTTTTTGTGTAACTATTTTTATTTTAAAGTTAATGCTATGAAGGAGAAAACATAGATGCTTTCCATTCACTCTAGTTTACTATCACTGAACTTTGTAGATATGCGGCACTGAAGGGCTTGAAGTCGTATGAAGTTCAGTTGTTCATTGGCCTAACAATCCTGAGAAGCTAGGGCTTAGATTCTGCTTTTATTTGAAGGAGGAAATTTAACTTTGGGAGCAAACCGTGACAGGTAGATTATTTACATAAGCTCCGTGCCTCTTACAGGCAACTCTGCACATCTGGTTGAATGAGTCCAAGGTTTATGGTAATGCCTGGATATTTACACACAGGAAGAGAAAGGATAGGAAATCTGCACTTTTCCATAATGACTGCAGTTGGTAAATACACACTGTGTATGCTTATGCGTGTATGCGGGTGTATGGATAAGTGGACGGGCATAGGTCATTTTCCTCACTGAGAAACAAATGTTCTCCTACTTTTGGTTCCCATGGAAACCAGCAGGAACATATGGATTCATACCATGCATACCCTACATTCAGGCTCTAAGTGCCACAGGATCCACAGCACAGGAATAATAGTTGTCTGCTATCCCTAGATGTTCAAAATCATGATTCCTTGGGCAAAAGATTGGATGTCTATAACTTTTCTTAGTAACTAAAAAATCATCTAAGAGAGGTTCAGCCTTTGGGAATCAAGCTTTGGTCAGTTTGTTGTTGTTTACACTGCCAAAAAATGCCGCTGTGTGTAGAGATGGATTTGCATGGGAATTCATTCTGATTTTTGCAAAATATGATCGGCTGAAAAAATTAAGATGGAAAAGAAAAAAAAAAAAAGAAGGCATTGGCTCATTCCAGGCCCACTGTTCCAGAATGTGGGATTCCAGTACCTGGAGAACCTGTACCAATGCAAACTTGTAAGGACTTTAGGCACCAACACTGTAAGTGGTAGCCGAGCAAGTATTCGAGGGATTTACATTTTGGATTTAAGCACCTAAGGAACAATTAAGCCATATTTGCATGCCAGAATTCTCTGCCAGATGGACAATATATGTGATGTGACTGAGGCTAGCTTAACATTGAGAGTAGCAGAGAAAAATATTGCAGAACATGACTCAATCCAAATGCAACCATAGAATAGATGATTTTGTGGACATGTTTTAAACAACTGCTGCGAATCATTTTAAAGCCCAAGCCATCAGAAATACTGAACTGCCCCCGGCAGAAGTGAGAAAGATAAACATTTTTGTGGTTAAGACTTGGATTTTTGCTGATGTCTGGTAAGTCAGTAAGAGAGGAGATGCAACTTCTGCTTCTATCATGGGAAGACATGTCTGCTGGTTTTCTTTGCTGTTCTCTTAATAGCTACAGCTCTTTCAGAGTTCAGTGAAGCATTCCAGCCCTAATGGAATTGCAGCTTGGTGCTGAAATCTCTCATAAGAAAGTCTTTCAGTCTCATGGTCCCCTTCCTCTTCCTCTGGTGCAATGAAGATGGCTTCTTTGGTGGCTGTTGACTCTGCTAGACGAGCTAGAGATTCAAGTCATAACAACTCACCTTCTTTACCTGTTCTTTTTCTAATATCCCCAGTTCATTTCTCAAACTATTATTCAATTGAATTTAAGTCAAAAAACTCTTCGGCTCAGTGTATCCCTAAACCTTACGTCGTCTGAGTTTCAAAAAAATCAATTCACATAGTATGTTTGGTGGTGCTTTCCATCTCCATCACTATAGGATAAAGCCATTTTGGAAGAGGCTTAACCTCTTTGTTTCCATGGCAGAAAGGCCATCAAGTTAACTAGACTCAGAGGCTGTTGCACTGAATAGGAGGACTACATTAAACCTTTTCTGCAAAGGTCAAGCTGCATCCATGACCTGAACATTCTTCAGGAGAATACAGGCAACCTTAGAGCACCTCTGATGAGTCTCTGTTGCCGAGACTTGTCTCAAGTTTTGTACACACCTTTGCGAAGTAGTATGCTTTGTGGAAGTTACCACGCCTGATACAGCTCTCTGAAAGGTGACTTTCCCGTTACCGTTCTAGGAAATCTTCATGTTTGTAATCTACACAGGTTAGGCTTATACTGGTAACAGTCACCCAGCTGTGCACATGAACAATCACTGCAAAAAAAAAAAGATAGGTTACTTTGACATTTTTTGAGAACTCTTATGCCTACAGGTATTTTTTTAGTCCTGGTGTCTTTCTGTTTTGCCTTGGAGTTCTACCAGGATATAATCCAGGGTCTGGGATTGAGCTTCACTCGTACAAGAGTGCACTTGTGATAGTAAGATATGCACAGTGTTCAGACACTGGTAGGGCTAAAATGTCTGTAGCTTGTTGTGCTTGTGCCCACCTATGGCGTGAATGTATTGACAAACTATGCATCCCAAACAATCTCTTGATATTTTTGATTGCTATTGGCAGGGTGCATCAATCCCTGGTTGCATATTGCACATAAAAATCCTGTAGTGTAAAATCTCTTTGCCTGTATACTTCTTGGTTTAGATATTTTCTGTGTTATTACTTTGATACAGCTGTACTTCCTAGAATGTAATCGGGACCCACTAGAGCTTCACTCCCCATCCATGATTCACTCACGTTGTTAAATATCTTGAGTTCAACAAATAATAAAAGCATTCTTTAAAAGTGTTGCAATTTCATAACATTCTCCGTGCTGACTTCTTCACTTATCTACTGGTCTCTGGTCCCAAATCAAGAATATGTTTTAAATGACTGGTAGGAGAGGAGGCCCACAGAATTTAATGAGGCTATTAACAAACTTGAATCTAGGTAATTGCTTAAATACATTCCTGAATGCAGAACTCACAAAATAAAAGGACTGTATTAATAGATCATTAAGAAGCAATTAACCTTTTTTCTTCTGACTGTGAGACCTGTGATCACGATAGCATTAATTCCTTATAGCTTAGCATGAGACTCTTCATATATATGTCCTCTTATATGTGCTCTTTTCATAGGATTCAATTCAAACCTGATATTGAAGGTATGCTGTAAAATGTTTTCATTTCATGATATACATAATATAATTCATAAGAAACTGTAACGCTAAGAGAGGTGACTAACTTTGGCATAGTTTATGGGCAAATTCCTGGCATACGTTCTACTTTGTTACACTGGTATATAAAAAAGGGTAACTAATTTTGCTTCACTGGAGCTGTTCCAGATACTGATGGAAATGAGGTTAGAACTTATTTGCCCAGTTATAAATAAATTGAATAGCCATGCTAAGTGTGAAGAATAGCTAAAACGCAGCCAAATTAGTACTCTAACAGAAAGTTGTCCATAAACATTAACAAGAATTCTTTCAGTATGTCCATAGCACAGTTGGGACTGTGCTTGCTCCAAATACCTGACACAATTCTGATCAGCTGAACGTAATGAAGGAAAAACAACCTTGGAAGTACCACTTGTAATGGAGGAAATATGAACTGCTTTGGACCCGCTTATGATCGCTATAAAACACTATTGATTTAATTGAATTAAATGTTATTTAGGACTTCGGTGGGTAAGTTGAAGTTGTGGACACGGATTTCCTATAATGCAGTCATAAATTTATATATAATATATATAAATTTTAAATATATATGGATGCATATAGAATTTATACATGCATTAATGAATATTTTTATATGGGATATAGCCATAGTCAAAGGGAAAAATACTATGTTCTGTGGGTTTGAAAGAAAACCTGTGCATTGCAATTTTTGGTTGGTTTCTTTTACAAAGACTTGCACTCTGACAGGATTAAACACACAAGCTTCTTTAACTTTGTTGGCTTCTAGATTTTTATTCATGTGGAAAGTGATTGTTTTGTTACATTGATATGTTCAAATTTAAGTGTGAGACAGAATGGCTGTCTAGTGCTGTCAGTGGAAAGACTGAAACTTTAATTAAATTATTTAACTGAGCTTTATAGTTAAAGGCAAAGTATAGAATGTGAAACATCACAAAGTTCATCTTTCCAATGAAATAATAGTGTTCAACTAATCATTCTTCGACAACTTGTGGGATACTTAAAAATTTCAAGGATCATAAAATGTTGCGATCTAAAAAGTCAAATGATACTCAGTCCTAGGTGTAAGAGCTAGATTAGTTGAAGCTGAGTGGCAGGCTTTAGGATTTACTACTCTCAGAAAACTGCCAATATCATTACACTGTTCCATTGCATATACTATTTTCTGTACTTTAAAACTGATATTTGTCAGTGTAAACTTTACCAATGTGATGAAGAACCAACAGGGAAAAGCTAGTTAAAAGATGAAGCCAAAAGCAGTGCCTGTAAAAGAGCGCATTAACAGAAAATTGGCAGAGAATTTTTCTGTCCGCACTGGCTTACTGGGTCTGCCAATAAGCAAACTGCATTAACCCAAATAGGCCTCCGTGCTGGCATTGCCTTCCTGCTGGGACGGTCCATGACAGCACAGATACCTCTGCACAGCACTGAAGCCTTGTAATCAGGTCAACTGGATGACCAGTTGGGTTTTATATCTGATTAAGAAGATTAAAGATGAAAAGATATTTCTTATTTACGACCTTAGAATTCTGTGAGGCTTCTATGCGCACTTCTATTTGAGGAATTTTCTTATTCATATGAGTTCTCCTTTGCTTTATGTCATGATAAACCAGTTGTTTCTCTTTGCCAGTCTTTTTGCTTGCTTGATTTGCAATTAAATCCAGCAGTCTGTATCTTTTATTGGTACTCTTCTTGGTCTTCCTCTCTTCCTCTTTTCCATACTTTCTTGAATGGTTATCTTCTATTGGCTGTTGCTTTTTTACCCTCCTGATCACGTGACCATATTTTGTGTTTTCCTGTGTTAATCATATTGACAGGGTCTTTTGTCATACCACTCTTTTAAACGTCCAGTTATAAGATTTTTGCTGAAACTGTTCTGAAATCTGGGGTGGTTGTATTTGATCTAACTAACATTACTACCTCCACCCCCCAAATCTGTCTCTCTGCTATTTTTCTGTAAAACAAGCAGCATTCAAAATGCAATCTCTGAAGCACCCCTTCTTCTCAGCCTCCAACTCTCATAGGTATATGTTGCTTTTTAGCAGGCTATTGTCTTCAAAAAGCATGGATTTGTGTTTTTCATGCTGACCCCTATTTTTTTCCAGATCATTGATACATTTGTCTTTTTGGTTCTGTAGTACTTAATTTCCTTCAAGTATTATTTTCATGGGAATTATTTTGGTCAGTACTTGAGCCTAGATATGAAAACTCTTCAACCCACTAATGTTCTTTCTCCTCCATTAGAACCATAGAATGATGTCCTCTTTTCTTAAAGAGATTAATGGAAATCTACAGTCCTAGCATATATACCATGTTGACATGTTCTGTGGAGCTTCAGACCAGGTGGTAATCAATTATTATACAGCCTGCATCCCTAAAGTCACAGACTTCCTCTCAAATTTTTTAATGCTTTCCCTTTGTGCCATCTCTGCTAGAATGCTGGATGGGATGATAAAACTCACCTTTTCCTGTACACCTTTATTGTTTGAGAGCCACTCTTAGATTATTCTTACTTCTTGTACAGCAAATTTATGATTGTGCTAAGTTTTACACAGTAGCTCGTCTTAAGTATGATAGAAAACCCATTTCAAGCATCATCAGCCATAACCGGTCATTTCCCACTGAGTCAAATGCTTTAGTGAAGTCAACGAACAAGAGAGATGATTACTAAAATATTTGAACACGACTGATCGTGGTCTTGAGGTTTGTCCCTTGTGCCTCTTCCAAGAGTATGTCATACCAATTCACATTGTTATTCTGAGTTGTGTTTTTAATCTTTGAATCCTTTCCAGAATAATGACCTTGCTTCCATGCAGTATCAATGAGATTGATTTGTAGTTGTATGTTTTTTCTAGTACTCTTTCTTAGGTCCTGGAATGTACATTGATCTTTTCCAAGAACCTGGCTGTCCTCCAGTTTCCCATAGCTTCATGAGTATAGAAAGCAACTTTTCTACTGCTGTAGTTCAAGAAGCTTTATTGGTGCATCATCCTGTCTTTGAACTTTTCCATTCTTCATTCTTTTAGCAGCATGTGCTGCTTTAGACTATAAAGGTGGTAATTACAATTACCTGCTCAATCGATATCATTCATCTGTTCTTTATCCTTACATAGTTTCTGACAGCATTCTTTCTGTCTGTGATTACTTGCTTTTCTTCTACCCGGATTCTGTAACCTTTGACTGAGTACCTGTGATGGGAGCTTCTAAGCAACACTGTAGTGACAGTGCTACAAATATCTTGAGTCAACTATTATGCCATCTTCCGATTTTTTGGTACATCTTTTGATCTCCTCATTGCAGGTTTTAAAAATTATTATTGAATTTGTATAAATTATTCTCTGCATACTTTATTTTTTTTCTATACTAAATAACCCTTAGTAGCTTATCTGGGAACCCTCTTTCTTAGTAATACTCTGTTCTCACATATTTCAAGAACATTAGTGATATTTGTTTTACTAAAATTTGGTCTGTTACTTTGGATCTGTCTCTTCTTTCACTTTCAGCAGTACTTACAAACGGGTTTAGTACTGGCAGCATGTGGTCTGTTACATACACCAAGTTGAAACTCAACAAACCAAGGCCTTCTCTTCCTTTTACCTTCTAACTCTCAAGTACAGCTAATGAATCACAAACTGTACCAGAATAAATTCTCCTTTGGTGCTGTAGTGGTCTCCATCTGAATGTCTCTGTGCAAATGTCCTTCTGATTTCCTGACTGTAGGGCTGGCAATGTCAGGGTATACATGTTTTGCTTGGACAGACTTTCAATACAGAATTTCACTAGCTGCTAGCCCTTCCTTTTACTTTTCTTGTATTCTTGCCTGGTTTTTTCCTTCATTTTCCCCAACTTTGGTATTCATCACGATAACACTTCAGTACCTCTCCCTTTGAAAATATAACTGTTTAACTCTTGCATTCATTCATAATGCAGAAGCAGCCATGTAGGTTATGATTCCTCCCAGTGGTATAAAATACCACTGTGTTCTTTACTGATGTATTTAAATTATTTTGACCTAACTCGTGGCCACAATTCCCAGCATATCTGATGTCTGTAACTGTAATTCTTTTACAATTAATGTAATTACTGCAGTGAAGATGTTTAGAAGTTCCACCCATTAATTTGTTTTCTTAAATTTGGTTGATTTTGATTTTTGCATTCAATAGCCACAACAGCTGGATTTGACTTAGTTACATCATAAAAGTGCTTTCTCAAAGTCTAACCCTTCTCTTCCATCACCAACCTGCTGATTTCATACTTGAATGAGAGAAGGAGAGGATTAAGGGGAATCTCGGTGATTTCTGCTCTCGTTTGAGTCTATCAGGTAAAGTAGTTCAGTCTGCCCCAATGGGAAATAAATTTCCTTTGCATTGATAAGCTTATTGGAAAAGGCTAAGAACCTGCTTCTGCTTCTGTTGTGAAATCAGAAATTATTTCTCCTATTCATAGGTCTATTTGGTTTACAGGACTTCTCCTCCATTAAGAGGATGTACCTAGCACTGTTGTTCTCCAGAATCAGGGATTTTTTTTTCACATTTCGTAAGTAAGCTGTGTTGTGAATACTTAAAATGCAATTCCATCCATGATACCATAAGTCAAGCTATTGGGCTAATGGTCTCAGCAAAACTTATTGCGCGTGTTCAGTATGGTATTCTTTCAGTATCTTTTAGCTCTTATTTTCTCAATTTAAAGCCAGGATACTCTACATGTACGTTACACAAATTGAAGTTTTAAATGGTAGCTTTTTAATAGCAGCAGTGACAATAAAATTGTGCCCTGAGTATATGAAAATGGAAAATACATTCTAAACATCTCAGATGTCTAAAAACCAGCTGAATGAAATCTTAGACATTCTGAGAAGAAATATTTTTGTTTGGGGCTGTGTATATGAAAGATTAAGTTCAAAAGAAAATATTTTCAGATGATCTTGATGCAGAAGAGGTGATGGAAGATATTTTAAAGCCATATTGATAGCTTTGCTGGAATTAGTTTCTGTATACAAATAGGTGTATATAGACGTTGATTTCAAAATCTTTTCTAGACATCATTCTGCAGTCTTACAGTCATCGGCAGTCCTGTTTTTCTCAAAGAAAATATTATTCAATGACTATAATTATTTTCTCTTGAAACATATTTATTTATACTCTGAATGTGAGGGATGAAAGGTTTTAAGTACCAGAAATCTGGTCTTATTTTCATAGGTTTTCTATTTCTGAATTACCACTCCTCTACATTAGAATTTTTCTAGCCTTCTGAGCAATAGACTAGTGTGTGAAGGAGATAACCAACATACAATTTGGCTTTCTCCAGGCACATAAGGGACACAAATGAGGAGAACTGAAAGAGCATAGAAGAGCAAAGCATCCCACATCACTGGGCTTAGTATCATGGATTACAGCAGGTCAAATGAAAAGTGAAATTGTATGTCCTCAATGAGTAACTGCCAGCTGGTTGACTTTGGATCCAGATGTCACATTTCTTTTTAGCCTGAGAATGCAACAACTGTTTCAAGGTTTACTTGGGGGGAAATGCAGCCTGTATGGAGGAGGCAGATGTGAAGTAGACATAAAGATTTTGGAAAGTAATTAGAAAAGATTGGATATTCTGTTTTATACTCTTCAGAGATTTGTTCCACCTGGTTTACTGTTATTACAAATGTTGGGAATATCCTTGAAATGTCAAATAAGACAAAAATGTTTATGCCTTTTTACTATATGTGCAAAGTGTTTGGATAAAAGCTTTTGAGTGCCTTTTTTTTTTTTAATGCAGCATTCTTTCTATAGAACTGAAAAAGCAATAGTTACTCAGCCATTTATTCCAACAGTGTGCTTTAATTTTAAAGAGTATTTACAACATAAATGTTCACTGAGCCATTGATATCAATATAATACTTAATGTAACCAGGAACTAAAGACCAAAATTGGTATTACACAAGGTCACCAGGAAATGTTTTTCCTGGTGGGGGAGGAAGCCTCCAGGAAACGACGTGATTATGCTGAATTCATCGCCCATCAGAATGGACTGTGCCTACAACAGAAAATGCCACTACACTGATTTGAAGTGTGGTTTATACTCTTTTTTTTTCCCTGCTTACTTGTAGGAGCAGGAACTAGTGTTGATGCTGATATATAAATGGGTAACACAGACTTTGAAAAATAATGCTATCTAGCGTGATATCTTCTTCTCTCCCAAGTATATATACTGTGCTGTATCTGATCTCTCTTACACTGAGAGCTTTATGCTAACAAGGCTGGTGGCAGCAGCTATCTGAAAGAACAATGACTTCCTTCAGAAGAAGGGCCACAGACTCTGAGGCCTGCAGACTAGATCACTGGCTCCAGGTAGAATTTAACTTGCAGGGTTTTGAAATTTGGACCTGAATCCAACTTCTGACTTCCTAAGTCAACTAGAAAGATGAAGAAATGCTAGTTAAATATTTATGCATTGAATATTTAAGTATCACTAACTGATGCTTTTTACCTACCCCATGGTTCTGCTTCTCTTACAGAAATCAAAGTGGTACAGGATTCATACCAGCTTTTGAAGTCCAGATTAAATTAATTTTAGCGGTAGAGGGATCATAGTGGCAATTCTGTAGCAGCATTGCAGTCTAGAGGGAAAGGCATGTATTCTTCTTTGGTCAGCCTGGGGCTAAACCTGGAGGTATCCCACCATCACTCTGATTTGTTTTCATAAATTCTCTTTCAAGTTCTTGTTTATATGTACATCACGCTTTGGGAACATCTATGCAAGAACTGTCGATTGCATAATTTTTTACTTCACCTGGATGCACAGCACTGCTTTCTGAGCCTCCTCCCATGTGCAGCATAAATGGGCAGAAAACATCACACACTTTAATTTCAGCTGCTGTCTGAGCTGGAGGTTCTTTCTTTTGCTCATTGCAGTTGAGTCTAATTGCTGAATTTTGCTCTCAACTTTTATTGGGTTTAAGTCTTCTTTCAGTATCTTCAAGAACCTATACTAGTGGGCTTTATTCCTTTATGGGACCTAGGCCTTGGTTTCTTTTAGCATGCATGCTTTCTTGTATGCTGATAACCTCTCCCGCTAGTTCCAAGATCTGTGTCTTGAAAGCATCTGATGGGCATACATTCTGCCTGTGCTCTCCAGAGGGAAATGTTGTAGCTATGTGATTTATCTCTGTAGCCTTCAAACCTCGGGCACCTCCGCACCATGACAAAATTTCGAGACAAATTGCAAAGCTAAACCAAAAATTCTAATTCTTATTTCTATTTATTGCTGTTACAAACACATACATTTTCAGGAGAGGACTGCTAATCTTTTTAATTGGATTTAGCAGCCTACAGTTTAAAAAAAAAAATGGATTTTGCACACTTACACCTTAACTTTTTAAACTACTTCTATTATTAAAAATACTCTGCTCCCAGCCCTCCTTTCAGTTACCTCTGAGCCTTCCCTTCTGCTGTTTAGGGAATGCTCTTGTGAGAGTCTCCTATAGGAGGCTCAGCACTAAAACATTAAAAGTCCTAAAACACAAAAGGGGCCTTTAGAAGTTTTCTGCATTCTAGCAAGAACCAAGGGTGGACAGCAATTCTGACCGAAAAAATGTTCGAGTCATTTTTATGTGAAAATTGAAGTTGGGGGTAGCAGCTTTTGTCCACAATCCCTTTTTATAAAAGGGAGATTGGTTTGTCTTCCTCTGCCTGTAAGATGTTTAGAACTGCACATTGATCATCGCTTCGTATCAGAAAAAACATTATTTCTAGATAAATCAGGATCATTACTAATGCAGGGTCCTGCCTTTTGGTTTGTCCATTACTTCAACTAGCTCCAGTCCTTACATGCATAAGATGACAGGGCTTAAAGACTTTTCCTTATGTACATAACTGGCTCCTGTAAGATAAGAATTCCTATAATTCCTAACTCTGTATTCCCACAAGGCCATGTTAAGATTGTTGCACAGCCTGTCATATTGGCTGGTACAATTGATGTAATTGTTGAGAGAATAAGTGACATTCGTGATTTACAGCTGGTAACAGTTGTGCTGCCTTTTTGAGAAGGGGAAAATTTCTCATGAAGTACACATTTTTGTTCAGTCTTGGATGCTAAACCACATGTACAAAAAATCTGTTTGTTTTTAGTGATTGCTTCTTGGTTTGTTTTATTATGTAGTTTTCAAAATCTAATTGGTTTGCCCTGTGTCTTCTGAAACTTACTATCCTAGTAAGTCATTTACCTTTGGCTACATATGAATCCCAGAGCCCTGGTTTTACTAATCCATACTGACCATTGTAGCCTAAACTGCCAAATATCAGCTTCCTGCAAAGGGCTGCCTTGAACTGAAGACTCAGTTACACAATAGCAGCTCAGACTAACACATCAGTAGGAATGCAAAGGCTTGTCAGAAACAGCAGTGATAGCATAAATTTAACTACTCACAGATAATGTTGCCATCCAAAGATGTGCAATTACTCATGGCATAAGCCCAGCCCAAGCGTAGTCCTGATTCCATGGCCAGTTCCCCTGGTGGGTGCGAAAGAGGTTGGCTGCAGAAAGTGGAGATCTAGACTGATCCTTTGCTGAAGCCTTATCTCAGCCTGTGGGTGCCAAGTGCCTTACTTCCAGAGTCCTGATCTTTGAAGTAATTATGTCGTCTCTTGTCTTGATTTGTGGAAGCTAACCCAGTGGTTCCTCTGCCTCTCCAAACTTCCTATCTAATCCGTTCTTCTTCCATGAAACTCCAGAAAAGAACATCCTTGGTGTGGTTTCTCTTCCCTCACACTAGTCTCCCTTCCATTGAATCTTACAGTAGTGCTTCCCTGGCAGCTCAGGAGTTGAATACACACTTTTGTAGAAACATCAACATGTTCTTACATGCTATGCTAAAGTCTGTATGTTAACTTACTTAAAGACATTTTTGGCCATATCCGTCAACAGTATCATAGCTAGAAAATTTAAAACTGACTGCAAGGTGTTTATATGGAATTAGGCACTGCGTATTTAGAAAATAATATGTAAACGAATCCTTGCAGTGAATATATACTTAATGAAAAATAAAAGCAAGGTACTAGCTCTCTATTGGGCAACTTTGGATATATAACAAGTGTTGTTCCACATACCCATTGAATGGTTTACTTATATTAATTTTGTGTGTGATGAAGAGACCCAAGTAAAATTATTTGGAGCACTTGACATGCAGAAACCAGCAGATGTACAAAACCAGCTTGTTGGAAGGTTACCATATGGTCTCGATGTCCTTTGGCACATTTTATTAAAAGTTCAAATCCAGATCACATCACCAAACTAATAAAACATACATTTCAAATAAATGCTTTCCTATTTTATAAATACATAACATGGCATTGATAGAGTAATCAGTGAAATATGGATAGGTCCAGCAGGCCTTTCTGTATAGAACTGCTAGAAAAAAGGGGATCTCTGTGATTGCATTATTTTTATGTTCTCGTATTTTTAAACTGACCTAAACCCCCCAAAAATCTAGCTTCCTTGATCTACTTGACCAATCACTTATATTTCACTCCTCACTGTCCTGTATCTATCCACAGTTTTACTTACTATTATCACTTCCATATGTGGTGGTGTATTAGACTTCATTTTTCAGTTCTAGCAACCATTGTGTATTAAGATCATGGAAACACATAATCATGTTTTTTACTTTTTTTCCTGTAAAAATTTTTCATACCATTTTTGTCGTTTTGAACTTGCCAATCATTGATCTATAGTGTGTTAATGACAGTCACACATCTGTCGAGAGAACATTGAGCTAGGACAGAAAACCTCCATGACTAAGCTTCAGAATCCGGTTCTATCTTGTGAGCCTTGAAGTGCTGTCTTGGAATCCACCAAAAAATTAGTGAGTTAGAATGTTATACTTAATGTAATCAACATAATAAGAGATACCAAGTGAAACACAATTGTTTCATGCCCTGTATTTACTACTGCATGTTAATTCCAGTATTGCTATATTTCTTTTGCCTCCTCACTGGTATCTCTGATGTATTTTTATAAAGACAGACAAAGTCACAGGATCATACTTTTGGCTTGGCTGAGCCTCAGTGATCAGTTTGCACTTCCGTAAAGTTAATGTTGAAGCTCCCACGTCCTCTCTGGGTAGGTGGGAAGGTAGATAATTATTCAAATGTTAGTCCATTGTTAGTGGGTTTTTTTACATGAAACCTACAGATAAGACACACTGCAAACTGTATTTTAGTGCTACAGAAAAGAAACTAATGGTGTTTATTCACACAGCTGCCAACTTCGTATCACTAGTGAGTACTGCTTTAATTATTTGGTATGTTCTTCACTTGATGTGACATAAAGCAAAATAGCTCCAATTACATAAATACATGGTTAGGGGATTTTTAAAAGGCTCATTATGGACCATACATATGCATATTTTGCTACAACTGAATGCAGTCATGCCTTCAAAGCAGTAAGTCAGTTCTTCCATAATCTCATTGACGACTCTTTAATCCAAAGTCTTAAATATGTAGTCTGCAGATGAATGATACTCTATAAAACAAAATTCTTTTCTTCTAACAATGATGGCCTACAATGAAAGTATTTATGACCTAGGTGGACTTATCTTAGTCTGTGGATTTTCTTACTGCTGTGATTTTTTCTACCAGACTGTAAACCACTTGAAACATAACTCCAAATTGTAGCAGCACTATTACAACATACACCACTGCCAAAAATGATTCTTATGAATGTCTTAAGTATAATGTAATATGATTAATATTAATGTCAAATATTTGGCTTTGCAATACTGTGACACAAGGTCTAATCCTTATAGTTTGGACTGAACAGAGCTTTTAGTAAGCTAATTGAATTTATTTTTTTTTTCTTTAAAATGGCAGTGACTGAAATAAGTAATTCTTATGGATGTCTCTAGTGGCTAGAGGTTCTAAGATGGAACTTGCACCTTTGACCCATAATTTGACCCATTAAAACGTCGTGTTAAATTTTTCTCTAGTTTGATTATTATTTTCGTGTTAGCAATCAAACACATACACAGTTTTAGGGAGATGGAAATCTACTGTCAGGACTTAACAGTGAAAGAAAAGAACGAAGCAATTTGTTCTGTGTTTTCCATGTTATTTTCATTTTGATAGTTTTTTCAACAAATAGTTGAACAAGCACATGAACAATCCACCCTCGTATGTGCGACTGTGCCAAAGATACAACTCGGAGAAAGGAGACACTAAACAATCTTTGTCTGAAGACAGCTCAGAAGTACAGCAGCCTATCCATGCACTAAGAAATATTTCCTATATAAGACTTGATTGTACCAAGTTCCATGGCTCCAGAGTAGTATTTTACCAGATTTCCCTGAAGCCCTTGGCTTCATTGAGAGAAAGTTAAACTTTGACAGCAGAAAAATTCCCTCTTTGCCTTCTGGAGTAGTGAAAAATCTTAAGGGAAAATGGTGAACTTCATAATCTCTCAAGACACAGCTGCCTTAGGTGGAAATAGTTGTGACATTAAGAAACTTTATGCATGACTATTTGACCTGTGTCCCTGCTTCTGGAAAAAAAAATTTGATCGGAAAGCTCTGTGCTAGGAGAATGTGTTTTGTAGCTGTAGTTCGTGCTCCCAGGCATGGAGCCTGTGAGAGGTTGGTGGTTCATGAAGAAGTTCCATGCTGTTTCCATTTCATAGCTATTTTATTTAACTTCTTTAAAAATATAAGCAGTAAGAGAGTCCAGCCTTTTTCTAGTCTTCAGCTTTACTGTATGAATCCATAGCTATGTGCATATGAGCACTAGTACTTGAATACAGGAAAACAGGAAAAAGTTCCCATTGAGCATGTGTCATAGAAGTTCTCATTAGGGTATGTCCTACCATGAAAAGTCACAAAGGTTATAACATTTTTGCTTTTTAGGGACTCCTTTTAATATCTTTTTTGCTCCTGCTGGGGCAGGAAGAATGTGGGGCCAGAGAGAAAAGACGTAGTTACGTGAGAAGAGCTGCTTTTGACATTGTGACTTAGACTTTGCTTTCAGTTTTGAGATATTTAATAAGCTCCTAAGCTGAGTTATGACCAACACAAATGAAATTCTTTAGCTGAGTTTATAACCAACCAACTAGGTTAGCTTATTGTCACCTTTAGTGTTTATAAAGATTGATTAGTCATAGCATTAATCTTTTGATCTAATTAATTTAATTCAACCAACATTGAGGCTAACCTATTGATGTATTAATTTGACCTTTATTTGATTTAGATTTAAATGTTAAATTGTGTTATTCTTCATTACAGTGTGTTAGTATTACTGAAGTAACTCTGTTTGGATGATACATTTTCATTTGTTCAGGTTTTTTGTTTAAATTTAAAAAAACCAAAAAGCAAACACACAAACCTGCTGCTTTCTTTTATAAAGCTCAGTGGGTCCAGACCATTTGAAAACTTGGTTAGAAACACACCTGCCACCTGGTGATTAGCCTTTGGCTCTTACACACGACAACTCAACATTTTATAAACTAGGAAGAGAGAGCTGAGGAAGAAAAAGTGTTACTAACTTTCTCTGTGCAGGAGAAAGTGTCGTGAGCAATGAGTTTTAAGAATAAACTTAAGACTTCTCTGAGGAGATAATTTATTGAGGTTTTTATAGACTCAGTATAATTAACATTTACATACACTGCATGTAGTTGCTCTCATGTGCATTTCCCTAAGAATAACTATGGTACGTACTGTGTATTACAATAAATCCCTCCCTTTCTCCTCCCCTAGGAAAAAAAAAAAAAGACAAAGCAATCTGTATAACCGCAAAGAAAAATGTCTATTACTTGACTGATTATTGAACATAATCTCACAGCTGCAGTTTTTGACAGCTAGCATTAGCCCTTACTGAAATCCTTGAGCAAGACAGTGTTATGCAGTGCCTCTGAAACAAGTCGCCAGTTTCTGCTTTATACAGGTTCAATATGAAGGTAACCCTTCAGTGTCACTGAGAACAAAGCACAGGCAAATACGAATAGCTGCGTTACTTAAAGAACATGAAACATTACTCTTGATTTATTATCAGAACTTTTTCAGCTGTTGGCAATTCCTTGTATCTATGCTTTCTGCAAGGATAGCTTAGCCTTACTGTAGTTGCTAGACGTTACTGTTTAATCATAAAAACTTCCATATTTAGTCGGACATAGAGGGTCATCTGGCTCATAGCTTGTGAAACTGCAGTAGAAAACTCGAAGTGAATTTGTGTAGGAGCGGGACACGTATAATGGGATTCTTTGCTGGAAAGTGGGAAGGTGTCCCTGAAAGAAGTTAATTCTGAACCAGGGATTTGCCCACCCATTATGTTAACATCTAAGAGGCAATCCATTCTCCATTAGTCTTTGTCCTTTTTAAACCACTTATATTTTTAGTTTCCACAACATTTTGTGGCAGCAAATTCCAACATTATATGCTGAATAAAAACCCCTTCCTTTTGTTCGTTTTGAACCTGTTACTTGGTAAGTTTCTAATATTATAATAAATATTGTATCATTCATAATATATGCTATAATATAAAATGCAAGTAGATATTTTCAAATAGAGATGTCCAAAGTTAGATATCTAAATTAATCTTTGAAACCATTTACATGTCACCTTATCATTTTTTTCAGAAGTGCCTACATTTCTTTTGAAAAGTGGTAGGTCAAGTGTTCATTCCCGTTTCTAAAATTACATGTAACAAAACAAATGTAATTGAGTTTTATTCAGTGGAAAATTCATTTTAGCCTTCTTCCTCACCAAAAAGAAATACTATTTTTGAAGTTGGGTGTACCCATTTCCTATGCATTAATTCTGATAGGAAAAAATACAAATGAAGCATTTAATTTAAATGATGCTTCATCTGTTAATGGTATTTCTGCCAATTTTCAATAGCTAATGCTAGTGTTAATGTAACTTGATTTCTGAGCAATTAAGCAGCACGTTTCATACTGGCAAAAAGATTAATTGGCATCTTTTGTTGGGATGCCAAAAAAATGGCTAACACCATGTATGTGTTTGTCTGTGTGTAAAGTTCAAATGAATTTCTGTAGTTTTATTACATTCTCAGGCTGGGCACTAAATAGCTCAGGCAATTGGTAATGAAATACAGTGCCTTTCACCTTTGGGTGAAAACTGTCATCGTAGTCATTGCTAAACGCAACAGTGATGGTCATCACTAGGGAGGGAGCCCAAGAACCTTACTGGATGTGAAGGTGAATGAACAGTTCCTGCATCCAGCAGTGATGGCTGCAGGCAGAGCAGCAGCACACTGGAGAGGAGGAACACGGATGCTTTTGTTCCTATTGTTTGTGATCAAGCAGATTCCAACCCTTTTTAAGGAACATTGAATTCACCGGGAAGTCGAATTGTAAAATTATTGTTTGCTTGAAACCCTCTGGCTCCAAATCTGCAGCCTTTTTGTGTTAAGTAACATTGATGTATGTAATTAGTCTCCTTTGAAGGTAGTAGTCCATCTGATCTAAATGTGGTTAGATAATCAAGACAAGTATGCTCAGAAACTATTTGTCAAGGCCTTGTTTTATCTATGGTGAATGATTGTCACTGTCTGAAGTATAAAGGAAGAAGAAAGAGATTGACCAGCTATTGACCCTGGAATTTCCTAAATATGCTGGATTTGAAGCTTGTAGAGATGTAGTGGGGGTAACATTTGAAAATGTTAGCTTCCAGGGTTGTCTCACTGGATGAGGAGCAAGAGAGAATCAGTAGAGTCTAGGAAAATTCATCTGGGGAAGGGAAAATGAGTAACATCTGAGAAAAAGAAATACAGGGAACAAATAACATGTTGCTAATCAGGGGGGACCGTTAGAAAGGGAAAGTAAAGTAAGGAAAAAGAAAGGGGGGGGGGGAATGGCAAAACAGGGAAGCATTTAAAGCAGAGGTGGCTATGGGTGAGATCTGTATTATCAGGTGAAAGATGAGCATGATACAAAGAACATTTCTCAAAAATTACACCTGCCACTATCTTTTATTGCAAATGTTCTTTGGGATGCTGCTTTTCAGCTGAAATCCTCTGCTCCATTGCATTGTTGCTAATACAACTCTGTGTCCCGAGACAGCAGGAAAGGACCATTACTTTGTGTGTGAGCTGCAGAAAGAGAAGAGAAGGCTTCCATCAAAGAAGTAAAAGAAGGAACAGTATCCAAGATGCATATCAGTACCTGCCATTTACAGATATTAAGTCTTTGATGCGGTGTACTAATGTGGATTTAAATAGATACTGGATTTTACTGGGTGTTGGGGGGGAGCAGGGAAGAAGCAGTCAGGCACTAGAGAGAGACATAGTTCTATTACAGAGGTATTTGTCACGTATATCAAGACCCTACAAGCTGAAAATTTAAATCAGCAATCTGCTCAGGGTGAACACTGGACTAATTGTTCCTTCCTCTTCCAGATACTAGTATTTTATTTTAGCTTTTCAGTTTCTTATATGATTCTTTTAAAGTGCTAATTTCCCTAAATAGAATGAGAAGAAATGGAATTCTTTTCCGGAATCGTCTCCCTAATGTTCCTCCTCGTTACTCATCTTTCCTACTTAGGTCTTTAATCAAGAAGCCCAGAAGTCAGTCTCTCTGTCTGTCGTCTTTCTTTCTTAAGCAAATGACTAATCTTTTTCCTCCAGATCCTTTCCACTGTCCTCTCATTGTGGCTTCATGACTTAATGTACTTCTGCATGCCTTCCTTGGCAGCTGCCCAGCTCTTCCCTCCAGAGCTTCCTTACATCATTATGTGTAGTTTAGGTCTTGCACTTGGTTTAGGTCTTGCATATGTTGGGGTTTTTCTTGTTTGGTTTTTTGTTTGTTTCCTCATGTTCCCCTTCTATAACAAAGTCTCAACAGTACGTTAATCAAGTTAATCAACATATGTCCAGAATCAGTGTATGTTTCAATATACAGTTTATGTCTAGAAATGACCAAACAACCAGTAGATTTGCTCAGATACGTTACCTGTTTTGAGGTAGTGCTAGCTAGCACCTACGCTTAGGAAAAACCCAGGTCCTTCCTTGACCTCTTTTAATGGTAAGAGAAAAGATTGCCATTTGAGCTGTATTTACTTCTGTTCATGGTGGGGAGACAAAAGTTCAGAGTTACACACTGGCACACTTCATTTGGATTCAGTAAATCCAGTGGAGCAATAGCTAACCAGTGAAGTTATTAACCAATATTACTTATGTTATTACAAATGAATGAAACATATGCAGCCTTTCTGTGTGCATAAGTTGTTCTGGGGCAGAATTCCCTTTGTACATCTTCCACTGCCATTTTCATCCCCACTGTGCTTCACAGATGCTTCCATCAATGTCCTGTGCACACAGAAACCCATACTGGATTCCATCTTCAAATGTAGTAAGTTTTGTGAGGACTCTTAACACATAGGTTGCTCTTGGGCTTCTGTGAATTGTGTTTTTCACCTCATCCCTTTGATTTCCATTTTTAATTCCACTTAAAGTATTTGAGGTACAGTGAATGTACTGTGTTTAGTGGCTGATGTTTCCAGAATCTGTTGAACTTTTAAAATGCACAGCAGTGCACATGTAATACAGACTTATGTGCATTATTTCTAGCTTTCTGGAAATACATTTCTACATTTCTGCTTTGCTCTGTGGAACCAATTATTTAATATACCATGAAATGTTGCAGGAAAACCTGATGCAAGCGTTCTGTGACTTCATTGCTAATGTGTTCATTCTGAGATATATTAATATGTTCTTCTACAAGCACTACAGGATTTCAGAGGTAATTTGGCTTTTAGATTTCTTTAAGTTTAGATATTTAAAAAAGGAAGTTTTCCCAGTTGAGCTGATCTGAATATACAGTAAGAGGCTCTGATTTATGTACTGCTTTATTGCCCTAAAAGAAATTTAAGTTACACCTATGGTTATGAAATTTTATTCTTTACTAGGGATAATACTAAAAATACAGCAAGATCTTGGGTATCTGCTTTTATCTATTACAAAGAACCTAGAAATCTTTCTCGGTTTGATGTCACTGAGTAGCTGGCCATTGCAATTTATAATTACATAGGGTCATCGTAGAACATCAACAGTGCTGAAATATTCCACTGTGAGTACTGGTGAAGAAGTTGCTCTGCTAAGACTTGCTTTATTAAGTAAATAAGTGGTATATATAAGGATCGATATTCATGGAAGTATATAACCAGAAGCAAATTACTTCAATTTCCATTCTTTAACAATAACTCAGTCAAAGAGGTGAGGTTGAAACTTGGCATTTGACCTTCTGAATTTCTTTCAATTAAATTTAAAGGCTAATCGATCAGGAAGATATTAAAAAAATTGGGTTTATTTGGGCTATTTCTGAAGAGATGCTCATGAGTTAGGAGTCAACTCAGCAAGCCATCTTAAATACTCATCCACAGGGAACTAGCAGGGCTACATTAGGGTTATGTTTTCCACTGGGTGCCAGCATGCTTGAGAGTTAGGCCTTTTTTTTTCCCCAAATCTGAAGTTACTTTCTTATATTGATCACCTTCGATTTTGGCAAACTCCACTTGTGCTGCAATTTTCTATGTTCAGTCTTTATTTTAATTCAATAAATAGTATAAAAAAGTTTTGGGTAGGGCATGCTTTTTAGCAGAGGGCTAGTTACAGAATAGTAATGCCTTTCTGCTTTGAAAATCTCCTGAGTGTAATCCATTTATAAGCCTTGCAAAAATCACTATTTTATAATCCATGCAACTTATGCTTTTATTGTCTGAGCTTTCCATCTGTTATGCTTATCTGTTGAAGCTGTTCCACTTTCCAGAGTAAAATGTATATATTCACTGGCTCACAGAGGAAAAGAATTTGTATAAGAGCACACCCCAGGGATCTAAAGAATCAAAGTCATGCCCCTGTTACGGTGTTCAGGTTTGTTTGTTTATTTTAACACAATGTGGAACAGCTTTGAGAAAAGAGGGAGTAGTGTGGTCATCAGTCCAAATCAAGCAGAAGAGAGAGCCGTGTCCTGTATTTTTGAGCAGTGTTTGAATTGGTTAAGCTGCTTAGCTCACCGTGTGACATTGTCTTTTTCCTTTGCCCACCAAAACAAGTCTTGAAGCTGAAGGAAAACAACAAACAAGCCCCACTACTACAACAACAAACCAAAAAAATATCAGTGTTGAATCTTCTTAAGGCTGAAGTATCTTATACTTTAATGCAGTCATGTCATAGGTGACAATACATTCCTCAGAGCACTTAGTCATCTAGGGAAGCCCTACTGGTGGAAAATAAGGCTTTTAGGAAATTTATATGTCTACAGTGGAAGCAACAGCCAACATGCAAGTTCAGAATATCTAAAGTATGAGATTGTTAGATGCGTCAAACCTTTTATGTGTCCAGCTCTGAACTATTTAGTACTTTCAGTAATATGACTAATAAACAGCATCAGCTTCAGGAGAAATTGTTCTATTGCTTTGGTGATAGGAGGGATGCTCTCACCATTTATGTAGGTTATGCTGGGTTACAAAGAGCCTAAGTTTTTTGCATAGTCAAGGAGAGAGATACACACTTCCAAAGGATGGTTCATAGCCCCTAAGATGGATGATTTTGGTTAGATGCTGTGAAGCCTCCTAGTATTACCGTGTTACCTGTGGGCAATTCTTTGCTGCAAATAGGGAACTACATAAATTCTGGAGAAGATCAGCCCAGTGTGATTCATACCCATCTCTTATAATTCACACTGAGATAAAGAGAACAGATTATTCTTTTTTGTAAGACCAACATGAACAGAATTTGTAGTGTTGATTTCTATACTTGTTTAGATTATTGGTTTACATTAGATTTCTCATTAAAATTCTATGCTTATAAAGACAGTTTGGAGTTAATTGTCTGGCACTCTCCAATGTTTGAAACAGTGTAAGAAAAAATTCTCTTTTCTGTTTCGTAATAGTTCAAAACATGCATATAAAGTTGCAATAGTCTGTTTTCTTTAATCATAGCTTCAACATACAAATTGCCTTATTAAATATTTCTTATAGTCAGTCTTAAAGTTTTGAAGAAGGGTTCTTAGCTGCAACTACTATACCAGTGCAGGACGGAATAAATAAATACATAAATGTTTCTGCAAAAAAGTAATACTAGTCTTTTTGCAGAGTTATAAATCTGCCTTCTGTACTTTCTCCATCTTCTCTCATACGCGCCACCAAAAGTCAGCTTGTTAGGATCTAATGTTATATGAGAGTTTTCCTTTACAAGACTCCCTTTCAGTGTTTTCTTTCCATAGAGGAGACTGGTATTTGATGACCTTCTAAAACAGCAATTCTGTTTTCTGAAGCAGAAAATTAAGTTTTCTCTTCTTTACTGTGAAGAAGCCAATGTGTGTCTCATATTCACGCTAGACTGTCCTGACATGCAAGCAGCAGAAAATGTGAAAATAGCGTGTCCAAGCAGCTAGGACAGCAGAATGCAGTTTTCCAGCAGAATCTATATCAGAAATGTCTCACAGGTTCTGATTCTTATTCATACTAAGATACCTTTAAATTGCTCCGGGAGTGCAAAGAGCTTTCCCGTGGATGAAGGTGTAATTTATACTCTTTGTACTGCCAAGAGACCATAGTGTAAATAAGAATCAGATTCCATATCTGTTCTCCCCCAAAAATAGAGTATCCAGATTTCAGCAAGGCATCTGAATTTTCAAGTAAGAATGAAGAAATGTCTAAGATACTTCAAGTGACAAAATTATAATGAAATTGGATGCTGATCCTGGATATTATATGCACAGATGCTTTAGGAAAAGCTGAAAAGGGAGGTAGTGACAAATTTGTCCCAAAATGTAAGGTTGTGTATGATCACTGAAGTTGCTGAACAGATGTCTTCACTTGCGTGGAGTTCAGATGTTCACGAGGGCAGCAGCTTCCAAAGGCATCCTGGCAGAAGCACCCAGCCCCTTGCACTGGGATTCCCACTCAGAGGAAATGCTTCATCTTCAGAATCTTGACAACTGGGTTTTTCAGGTTATGCTGCTCTGGATGATCAGCCTAACGCTTTGTCTTTGTGCTGTTGTTAGTGCTTCTCTAGATCCTGAATCTGCCCATACAGATTCATTTATTGAAATAGGCTAAAATACTGGATCAACCCACAGTGATGTTTTGTGTGGGAATAGTTTTTCCTGGGGCCCTTCCTATAGCTGTACTGTAAACCTGCCCAATTATGTAATTTATTTCTCCTGCTGAACGTTACTCAGCTCCTCCTGTAATTTAGGTTGGAATAACAGGCAGAGAATAGTGTATTGGGCCCTGGAATGTGGGCTTGTCAAGTGCGGTTAGTACACCAGCAATGTGTCTCACATGAAAGACATAAAGTTACCGGTAAAATTTATTCAAATGCGCTGTGTCCCAGTTTGCTTCTCAGTAGGTGGCACAGCCTTTCTTATGTCTTACTTAGCTGAAGTAAATAAAAGAGATTATGCTTAGATTAGGCTGAATTTTGAAATAATATATATGTTTGTACTTGCAGAAAATAGGAAAATGAAAATATTATCTTTTTCCCATCCTGAACAGAAATGGAAGGAAAGCTAATCAAATGAGTGGAAATGGCACAGAAGAGCACTACACTCATATTAGAGATGGATTGAATCTTGTTATTCATGCTCTGTTGTTGGCAGATGGCTTAATGTATTAAAACGGACAAGAGAGCATTACAGACAGCATGGCATCATAGCTGTACAAATGGAGACAGTTCAGGCAGTAGCTCATTGCTGTTTGGGGAGTGACTGAGAAAAGAAAATGACTCTGTCACACTTAATTAGAAAAGTACCAGTACAATACAGAGGCAAAGCCCAGTGACAAGTATCATCCTTGCAGATCAAGCATTAGATACCTTGTACAGTCCATACAGTACCTTTTAGCTCCTTAGCTTATTGACTGTATAGGTGATATGACTTTTTACTAATCTGACAGTCATAAAGAGAAAACAGCTCTTTAAGCAAGCAAAGATCAAAGGGAGGAAGACCCTGAAGCTGAACGATTCCCTTCACTTCCTTCTTTCTTAGATAAATACAGGTCTGACTGCTGCTCTCAAATCCTGGATTTCTGTTTCAGTGCTTAAATGAAAGATGATTTCTTTATTTCTGTGCATAACTGAACAGCAGAGCACCCTCCTGAGTCCTTTCAGCAAATTTTTGCTTATTTTAGTGCAAGCAGCATTTTTGAAATCTTACAGCTGCTAGAAAAAACAAGGGGATTTTTTTTTTTTCTTCCCTAACTTTCAGAAAATACTTTCTTCTTTTTGGCAGTAAGCTTTAATCATATTCAGCAGTGATTTCCTCCTCTTTAGAGTTCAAGTAAATTAATAGGTTTGAGATGTCAGGGGCATTCTTTCAGGTATCTAAGGTGCAGTGATTATGTTAATGGATTTTCAGTGTGCTGTGATCAGTTTTTGGTTTGCGCTCAGTGTGAAGTGGCTTTGGGCCAGCTAGTGATTCCCAGCAGATAAATTCCCTTGTGCTGGCATCAGTGTTGCATACATAGCGCTAGCGAGCATGCCATGGTCCCCTCCTGCACTGTTTGCTCAGCCATCCCCTGTTGCAGGCAGGTTACCAGATGCAGTCAAGGGCAGCATTAGGGCAAGATGGACAGGCAAAGCCGAGCTCTGCTGCAGTCACCAACGGATCATTTGCAGATGTAATCTTGGTGACTGCTGGATTCTGTAAGCTGTTGCTTCTTTTGACCTACAGCGCTTATGTTGACAGGGCAGTATGTTACACTCCGCACTCTGCCTACGGTGGAAGTCTTCCAGGCTATACATTGTCCTCTACAGCAGTGTGTCATGTATCCTGCAGCAGAGGGGCTACACAGGCATGAAACTTGGAGTTTTATCTTAAAGGTTTTATTGACTAATTAATTTTATATGATTTGAAAACTTAATGCCAGAAAGCTTTGACCACAAATACGGTTTATCCAAACTTCTCAGAAATTTTCCCTTGTTCTTCAGACGTGGATCAGTGTTAATTATCCATTCCCCCTCTACCATTTGCCCAGTTTCTTCCTGTTCAAGCATTCTACCTGTTGCTCCAGTTTGCGGTCTCCCAGGTGGACCAAGGCAGGCTCTCTACTGCTTTATCATATAAATAAATAAGAAGCAAAGCCCATATTTGTTGATGTTGCTCTGTACAGCTGCCACCAAGGTATGAAGTCAGAGTTGCTTTAGGATTAACACAAAAGTCCTTCTTACTTTTTCCTTTTTCTATAGTTTTTTACCAAGTTTTATGAATGGCAATATGAAAGATCCTGAAGGAGGAGCCACGCTTTAACTAGAAGATCTCTTCCAGAAGTATATTTCCAGTGTCACTCATTGTTTGGTCTCTTGAAGACCAAAGACAGAGGACTTCCTTAACAAGTCCTTCCAAGTAGTTGGACAAGCTCTCCATCAGCAATGTATTTCACAGGGCACAATAGCATTGAAAGCATTGGCACAATGATTTTTTTCAAGGCAACTTTGAATTTTTCTGGTTTGTTTTCTGATTGTCATGCAATTGGTTAGCCTTCAGTATATCCACTCACAAAAATACCAACTGTTACACTACTGGCATGTAAACAAGATCTTCGATGTCCCTAGCATCTAAGATAACTGTTCTCATCTTTACTGGCTTCACTTAACAGCCTTCACATACTATCTTCTGTATTTTACCTTCCTTCTCACTGTAGAGAATCCAACTGTTCCATTATAAATCAACTTACGCATTTTTTAATTACCATAGATAAATCATGTACCATTCCTGCACTTTATACTGCAGCAAAACTCCAGGTGCTTTCACTAGGAACTTAGCTTGAATGAAGCAAATCACCAGTGGCCCAAAGACATTTAAGTTTGCAACTTCCTAGGGAAGTTTCTTATGTGCATTTATCTCTGTGTGAATTGCCAAGTCTTTTTTTTTGTTACTAATTTCTTTATGATATTAAGAAACCTGCTTTTTCTAATATTAGTTCACTTTTTTCCTATGTTGCAGTACCTTTTTAATTCCAGCTTTGGTGGTGCTGAATATTTGTTAGCTAACTATAGGGGTGAAGGTATGGAATCTTTAACAAATAGAGCATTTCCTCAGTATATTTAACAAGCAAATTCAAATTTCTTTCTAAACACTAATTACTTTGAATTCCTGCCATCTCCCTCTGCTTCTCCCTCCTCAAAACAGGCCAGAGTTTCATTTTTCTATTGCAGTTTATTCTTCTATATTGCCCAGAATTTACTCTTCACTTTAAGAGCATTTCACTTGTTCTCCAGTCATCAGTGAATCATCAGAGTATGCAGGCCTTCCACATCACATTAAGCTTGTCAATCATTGTATCTTACTTTCTGTCATCTTATGAGGGACTTTCATCTAAGGGTTTTGTTTTATATGTGGCTGTTCTTAAGCTGAAATAAGTTCTATGTGGCTTTCTTCTCTGCTGTTGTTTGTATGTGTGTGAAGCACTGTGTATTGAATAAAGTTCATTTAATTATGGGAAGAGCTGGAAAAACAAGCTAGGTGATAATATGATTTCATAGTGCTTAGTTACAGTAGTCAACAGTTAAGGCGTCCCAGCAACAGTGGGGTGAATACTAACTTTCACAGAGAAGTATGGAGTATAAAACAGTTTCCTATATGCAGGCAGAAAAAAAAAGAAATTTGCTTTTTAAGGTGCTGACATGGGGGGTAAACACATCCAGTAAAAACTGGTTGCTATGTCAAAATCAATTATTATTCTGCTTTACCCTTTACATTTGATTTGAATTGCTTTACAGAAATTAATTACGTACCTTTAATAATTACACCACCTGTGTTACCTTATAATAATTCCCGGAATGGCCAGGTGACTTTCCTGAGGTCATATGTAAGAAACTGAGACAAGAGTTTCAAATTATATATTGTATTCTGGACAAAAATTATGGAGCTTCAGTGCAAAACCTTGCTAAACAATAAAACGTATCTAGAAGGTAGGCATATTAAAAACTATCCATAAAAACTACCATAGGTCCAGTTATTCTTTGTACAGCCTTATTAACTTGAAAATATGTGGATGTGGACAGAACACACACACATACACAAAGACACATTCATTCAAATGTCTCCCTCCTCCAACAGTATTAAACAGAATATGGTGAATAAAAATTGCAGTTTTGCTACTGTACTGCCATGCTAGTACAAAAATCAATTTCTTTTGCTTTGGAGATGCCAGGTGCCTTCTGAATATGGTACTTAGTGATCCCGCTAAGTTAGTGAAAAAAGTGAAAGAGATGTCAAGAGAAAATGCATCTTTAGCGGAAAAATCAATGTTTTTAATTAATTTCAATTTCTCATTTTACAAATTTCATTACGTCCAATTCTATTATAAAAATCACTCTTTCAATATGGCAAATAATTGGAAGAAGAAAGTTCAACTGGGTTTAATAATTCATTTATCTGAGTCTTCAAATGTTTCAGTTTTCTTCAATAAAATATAACAAAATTATGGAAGATGATGTCAGTCCAGATAAAGTCTTGTGCATAAAAGATTTGTCCAAATATTTCATTCTTGTCTGTGCTTTGTATAAATTCATACTAAACGAATTCATCACTACCAAAACACAGCAATTTAAATGTTTGTAGGGTTATATACTTAGCAGTCTAGCTGTTCCAAATCTGTTCCTCTGAATAATGCATACTATGCTACAGAAAGTCATCACTACTCAGGAAGCAAGACATGGCCTGCTGCTTAGGTGGCCCAGCAAAATATGAAGTAAAATTGTCTCGATTTTGAAATGGAGTACATAAATACTGGCTTTGTTTTGTTGCCGTGCATTTAATATAATCCTTGTTATGATCTATATTTTACTCTCCTGTAATGAAATATGTCCACAGTTATCCTGTTCCCATTCAATTATTCTGTTCCTGGGAGAGGAAACAGTTATTTTGGAGTGCGTGCTGCCCTGAAAGCTGGGGGGACAGCCCCCTCGGGTGGTCGCCCCATGGGGTGAGCCCTTTAGTGCCTTCATGCTCCTGGAAATCAGAGCAGCCTGGGGCGAGCTGTGCGGAGGTGGGAGGCTGGAGGGAAGCTCCGCTCTGTAAGTTCTGCACCTCTGACACACAGAACTTTCCCACCTGCTGCAGGGGGAGGCGTTCTTTCAGTCACCCCTCTTCCTTCTCCTGCTCACTTCAGGCAGGCAGTAACATCTTGAAAGCTCCTTTCAGATGAAATAATCTTCCTAAACACGTGTTAGAGAAACATGGTAAGATTATAACGTATCACAGTCTGCTAGAGGAACGGCTTTCCTCTCATGAAATAAACTGGGTCTGCTCACAGTAGGTTGCTTGGCACAAGAGATCTTGGGAGGATTGCCTACAACCTATTATCATTTTGATGGAGTGCAATAGGCAATGGCCCTTTTTTTCCTGCCAGCTGTTTCTTCGAATTGCCCTGCAGTGTTGCATTTCGGTTACGTTCCTTACCTATGTGGCTGAGAGAGAAATAAAATGGCTCCCTCTGAGGTGCAGGAAGAATTAAAAAAAATAAAAATCTGATGGTCACTGTGCTTCTGGGAAGAGCTAGACTTCAGTGATCACAGAATATTGAAATCAATGTTCCTAAAAATCAAGAGAGCTACAGAAGTAAGCAGTGACAGAGAGGTGGCTGAGGTCTTTTTGATACTTCATATTATCCCCTTTTTTAATGTAATTCTCACGAGATAGCTGATTTATTTGAGACCCTGTCAGACTAGCTTATGTAATAAGGGATTGCAGTGCAGTGGCTTCAGAAGTCCAGTGAAGAATTCCTGGTTTTAAAGGAGAAAACTTGGGGTTTGTCTCTCTTCTGTCTAAAATTCTTGTTTTATGACATGGGGTTTGCCATCTATTCCCAGAGCACACAAGTTTAAGGATGGGAGTTTAAAAAAAAAAAAAAGTTAACCTTTTCCTAAAAAAGAAAATGCTGTTGCTGTTGACAAATCACATTGTGTTTTGCAAAATCAGAGGAAGCCTTTGGCCGCTGCAATTAGTTTGTTGACTTTACAAGTATACCCTGCTCTGTTTGCAGTCTAGGGTTCTGAGTTTTTTGTAGGCTCTTCTGTGTGTGCTGCATTAATTCTTTAGTGTTTTACTACTAGTCCCTCTTTTATTCTCCCTTTAGATATCAGAATCTTTGGGCATTACAGTGGGTAATTAACACAGCTTGCTGAAACAGCTTGCCACTTCAGTAAAAGAAGAAAGTTGGAGTCTTACTGCCAGGGTAGAAGTGTTGTGAATGATTACAATTAGGCTAAGGCTGTGGTAGAAGCTAGTCAATGGATCATTTATTTATGAAGATCTAGCCATAAGGGAAAAAAGATGCGTTGAAAAAATACGGGGAATTTCTATCTATCTGCTTCTGCCAGGTTAGAAAAGTGGGAGGCATGAGCAGGGCAGGATCATATGGATTTGACAGGAGGGAGAAAGACCTTTCACTGCAGAGGCAGGGATAGGGTTCAGGTAAACATCGGACTTGTATAAAAGCAGTATTAAAACCACTGCAAAGCGATCTGACTGCTGTCCCAGCTTATCTGCTTCTGGCAGGTTGGCCCGTTAGGGCATTTGTTACCCAGTACTTACCGATGTGTCAAAGAGTCCTAATACTGCCTTTTTCCGCAGTGAACAAGCAGTGTGTCCCCTGAATCCCATCTTTAGAGAGCAATTCAATGAATGAAAAGTGAACTTACTTAGGAAGGTGTTTGGTGGTTACTTTCAAAATCCTTACTGTGTACTGATAATTGGTAGCTGCAAGGTGTTGAGTACAAACTGGGCATGTGTAGGAACTCCATACAAAGAAACTCCCGAGGCCTTTCTGGAGAACAATAGCACTTTTTTCTGCCCCCTTGGGAAATGCTGACTTTACAATGAAATTATAAACTGGAAGTTTTCCATGTTATGTAAATGTCACTTTCCCTCCTTCTATCCTTTTTTTCCCTCAGCTCAGAAATGGGTAATGCGTTCTCTCGTGCTGTCATGGTTTAAGCCCAGCCAGCAACAAAGCACCACGAGGCCGCTCACTCACTCCTCCCGCCCGGTGGGATGGGAAGGAGAAAATATAACAAAAGGCTTGTGGGTTGAGACAAGGACAGGGAGAGAACACTCACCCTTTAGGGTCACAGGCAAAACAGACTCGACTTGGGGGGGGGGCGCGGAATTTGTTCCTAATTTGTTACCCTGTAGCCCCTACCCTGCTACCAACCCCCTGCCACACAAACCCAATACACAAGCAAAAATATTTTCAGCAGTACCTAGCAGCAGCATGGAGAAGGCTAGAGATCGCTTTTGGTATCCATATACGGCTGCTGGGGGATGTATGAACTTAACCAAGTATTCTCTTAGACCATAGGCTCCACACTTAAGAGTTAAGGCTGCTAAAAGTGACTTGGAAGGGGAAGTGTGGCCAGCAGTGGAAACTCAAGAAGACAGTTGTGAGCGAAGTAGTGGGAGGGTGATGGTGAGACCAGGTGGCACACCAGCTGGAATTATAAGAGGTACTTGAATGAGGGGAAGATGAGACTTGTCACCTTAAAGCTTGGCGTTCATTAGACATCGGGCTCCAAGGTATTATAACAGAGTCTGGTTTGCGACCACATTTCCAAAAAATCAAATGTTTGTTTCAATCACAAACTGAACCCATTATATTGTGAAATCTATATCTAGTCATACCTAGTGACAGGCAGTGTCTTACATACAAGCTAAAAAAGCAAAATAGAACAGAGAAGAGCCTGGGACGTGGGGAATGAACACAGAATAGTTTGGCAGATTTGAGTCTTGAATTTCACTCCAGTAACAGGGTTGCCTCCACCCTATTTATTTTTAGCCCAGATCATGGGTTTAATTCATAATAACTGGATACACTTGCTGAAATGTTAGTACATTTGTACATGCTACATTCCTTCCAGAGCCCTGAGAACAAGAGGTTCTTCTGGGGGGAAAATAAGAAAGAATAGGCAGAGGATAGGACACTGGGGCAAGTGAAGCATCTTAGTCATTCTTGTTAACGTAACACCTATTTGACTTGAAATGATATTGGCTTGTGTAATGTTTGCAGCTAGACAAAGATAATTTCAGTAAAAATAGAGCTCATTGTTAGCCAAAAAGTTGTCTTGTTTCACTTTTTTATATTTTACCATATGTGAATATCCTATTCAAACTCATCAGAGGTTTGTAGACATATTTATTTTGTGTTCTAGTTTTAATTGCTGGGGTTTTAGGTTCCAGTTTACTTTATCATAGAATCGTTTAGGTTGGAAGAGACCTTTAAGATCATTGAGTTGAACCGTCAACCATGCCCACTAAACCATGTCCTGAAGTGCCTTATCTACGCGCTTTTTGAACGCCTCCAGGCATGGCGACACCACCACTTCCCTGGGCAGCCTGTTCCAATGCCTTTCCTAATAGCCAATCTAAACCTCCCCTGCCGCAACTTGAGGCCATTTCCTCTCGTTCTTTCTGACTGACTAGATGCAGTTGCTATACTTTTGCCATAAGCTGCAGCTGATTTTTTTTTTTTGTCAGATTATTTCAAAAGCAGAAAATTGAGGCTGAATATGGAAATGCTGCACCTTACTAAGGTACTTCCGATACTACTGGCTATGAATTCTAACAACTTTAGTTTATCAATAGCTAAATATTATGTAATTATAGAAAAATATCTTTATAATTATATTTATTAATATGTAAAATAATTACATTTATTGTATGTTACTAATATTTTATTAATGTATTATAGTAATCATTACTAATATGTATTCTACTATACATAACATATATAATAAATAAGTAAATTACATAATTCTATAAATAGGTAAATAATAGTGAAAGAGAGGTATTTTTCTGTCAGGCCAGGGCAAAGATCAGCTAAGCATTAAGGCAATCAGATTAGTGGCAAATGGTTTGCAGTGTGTGCATGTGGTCTTCCTCTATTTGTGTTTATTTCTGTGTGAAATTTGTGGCACGTGTACAGTCCATATGTGAAGTAGTGGAGCTTCCCTGTAAGGTGAAATGTGCCATCGGAGCCGTTTGCCAGGAGTGAAATCTCAGTCATAAGCTACCATTTTATTTTCAAATTTATACTCCCTGTAATAATCCATATAACTTTTGGGTAATAAATGTTTCTCTTAGTAACCATACCTTGCTGATTCCTGAGATAGGTTGTTGACCTAAATGTGCCAGGAGCATGGCTTTGATTCAGCAAAGCACTTTCATACAGTCATAAGACCAGGCCTGCCAAACAGATCATTTAAGCACAGGCTTAATTATATTGTTTGCAATACTGGCAGATCCATGAGAGTTCTTTTCAGTGGGAATCATTGCTTATGCTCACTGTGATAAAATGCGATGAGGTATGTTATATCAGTTTGTGTTGGAGGGTAAAGCATGTTACTGTTAGTCTGACCAAAAAAAAAAAAAAAAAGGAATTTCAGCCAAAGTTTGCCCACACTTACTCAGTATCTTACTCAACATTTGCATATTATAGGGAATACTACATCTGAAATGGGTAATTCCATTTCTTATTACAAGAAACTACATGAATCTGTCAAAAAAAAACCAACAAAGAAGTGAGAAGTCTACCGTATGCTATCTAATAACTTGGCATGATGCCTGGTTTAAATAAGTTGTCCATTGTCCAACATTGTCTAGGTAGCATATTGTATGTTCCTTTCAAGTTTTTCCCAAGTCTGTTTATATGAAAGTCAAATACCAATGATAATAAGATTTAATTAGTTTTCAAAAGAAGTCCTAAATTGTAGTCTTTAAGTTTTTAGTAGCTTTTCCAGTCCTTCTGCATTGGAAATAAACTCTGGAACTTTCAAATACTTGGTGGCGAATTCTGTACCAAAGTGTGGGTCTCATAGCTAGATGTAGTTGGATAACCATTCTTCTTTAGATGATGCCTTGTTTAAGGAAAAAGAGATTGCAGCATCAGGGCACAAAGTTTCTGGATTAAGAAAATTAAGATTTGGCCAGAAAATGGGCTTTTTAAAGATCTCTTGTAAATTGTTCCATTTAAAATATGGCTGATCATGCTTTTGTTAACAAAAAACCCCATAGTTTTATCCGATAGGCAGCCAACCAAAATTAATTCACAGAAATCCCTTCACAGAATGACATGCATCTCTTAATGCATAAGTAATTGGTGGGGGAGATGCATTCCATGTGCTATGTACCTTAAGCAGAAACACAGGAAGAGCTGCCCACTTTCTCTCCTTTGATACCTTGAAGAATCAAAGTACATGAATATATTTTAGCACATTCAGACCCTCAGAATTCACTTAGTAGTGAAAAAGATAAATGTACAGCTGCTTGGGAGCTGAAATACAATGTTTCTGAAAAACAATATTGTAAGGGCTCTTACACTTAGGAACAATTCTCTTTCTGTCTCTTACCGCATATTTTCCGATCTGTTATATTTGTCTGTTAATATTTTAGGAGGTGATGGGAAAGTTTGTTTGTGCATGTATTTGGCTTACACTGGACTCATGTATTATTGGCTGTCAGCTTTGGTCCTCAGCTGTTGGTGATGCAGAAAATTAATGGTGTCTTCAGCCCAGGCATTATGATAATAGAGTGCTTGAAGATGTGCCATCACCACCCACATGACTCAATAGCTCATACTACCAATAAGCTCTTTGCCCTTTGGATTGCTGTATTAATAACCTTCATATTTTGTATTTTGGTATTTTAAAGTTGGCCCCGACATGCCTAAATAAAGACAAGTTGTTTGAAATGCAGCAAGAGGAAAGGGCAAGGAAGACATATTTTCTTTGGGGGAGCATATCTCTACTGGTGGCGTGCTTTCTACCTGTTCAAAAGCAAACTTCAAGGTGACTGATCGGTCTTAGCCAGCCTGAGTGAGGCATAACATTTTCAGAGAGCTGCTACAGAGGAAGGACTACAGTAACTACTGTCAAGGGGATATTTTACCACTGAACTCAAAATAGCTGCGCTGATTTAGCCTGGCTGCTGTGCTGGCCACACACTGTTTCTCCTTGTTCTTTTGTTGTAGTGTTTTGAGAAGATGAAGTGAAACAGGATCTTGGGAAATAGGGGTGGAGGTGCTGAAAACCTGTACGCTGTCTTTTTTTTTAAAGAAGTTGCAGTGTCCAGGACAGAAGACAGGAAGCCAATGCTGAGGGAGAGCATAGATATCAAAACAATACAAAAATAGGATAGATAGAAATTAAAAGGTGGATCAGAAGGGAATAGGACAGGTGAGTTACTTGGTCACTGCATACAAATAATACTAGGAGGTTGTGGGGAAGGGATTTAGTGGTTCCCCTCCTCCTTTCTTGGCTAACCTTGCAGACAAGCAAGCCAAGCACCCCTGTGGAGCCATTGAGGACCCACTCCCAATTAAATTGCTGAACATCATGAGCTCTGGCTCCTCTGAAGGACACACAGTCTGCACAGTGTGGTTACGGGTGTTAGTCCAAGCAAACCTATTCCCACACCTGACAGTAAAGGGCAAAATACAGAAAGCTGTAAAAGCAGCCACATCCCAAATGTGCAGGAGCTCAGCTGCTGGTGATTAAACAGGTAGCCTGCCATGACAGCTTGAGTCTTCATGTGTGACTAGTTACCATCTCTATACAACGTTATGTCTGTAGTGCTGTACCCTTGCCCCCAGAAGAGGCCTTAGTTAGGACTGTGTAGCGGTCACTACTGAGCAGAGGAGTATGATACAAACCACACAAGATTTTGCACTCAAAATATTTACACAAGTAGCAGTAGGAATGGTTTGCTGCCTCCTTCTCCTGGTTGCTGCCTGTCCAAGCTCTGAGAGACATCACTGAGGGTTTGGGCTTTGCAGCTTGCTGGGTGAGGTCCTTAGTACCTCAAATAAAAATAAGTAATGTGGAACAATTCATCAGTGCAACTTACTGTTAGGAAGGCTTCCAGTATGTGCATCAGTTGCTGTAAATAACAGCTGGGTAAATAATGCAAAATTTATACTTGGATAATCTGCAATTAAGAGCAAGTTTAGGACAGAGAAAACAGAGGACTAGATTGGGTTCATAGAGGGAGTGGAAGGCATAAAACAGCCTCTTGCTGTTTTTTTCCTTGATCCTGGTAAAGCCTTGACTCCAGGGAAATTCTGCTTTCCTGGAGAAATCATTCTTTTGAATTATGGTCTTGCTCCACTAGAGAAGCTGAAAAAACACAAAAAAGTTGTTTTCTTCCTTTCTCCCATCCCCTCAGCCATGCTGGCTAGTTGGGCAAACAGAGCATGGTAGTCTGTTCTGTATTTTGAAAGTGTGGGAGCAATTTCCTATTGTGCTTCCATCTAATAAAGGAGCTCTGGAAACTAAGCAGACAAAATACCTACCAGCAGGCTTGCTGGAGCAGTCAGCACCAGCTCCCTTAACATCCTGGCGCCCTACCTCCCTGAAAGAGCAGTGCCAAAAAGGCACAGTCTACCCCACAGCTAATGAGCTACACGGCTATTTTCAGCTGCTGTTCAATCATTTGCTGTCTTGTGTAAAAACAATTGAGAACTACAGCAGCAAAGTCAATGGCTCTAAAATGGCCAGGCTGATATAAGACTGAGAGTCCAGAGGAAACATCATCCTGCATGACAAGGCATCTCTGTATTCTCCAGCCTGCTTAAATGCAGTCATTTTCACCATCAGGAAGCAGAACATGAATATTTCCTATACTGTAAAAAACTCCTTAAAAATAAAATTGCTAGATCCATCTCTTGCACTGCAAGCTTTCATCTTAACTATTTCTTATATGCTGGAGTCAAAAATTAGTCCCTCAGCTTTCAACTCCTTTGACTGTAGCAGCACGTTTCTCCTGTTGATGGTAAACAACAGGAACTTTGAAGCATTTTCCTCGTTTGTTTTTACATAATTCTTAAGCCATTTCTGCTCTGGATATATTTTGTTTCTCTTTGTCCCAAGAAAGTTTCCACAGAGTTGCAGTTTATTAATTGAAAACTGGTATTTTTCATTGCAGCAATACCACTTCCAGTGTATGACACAAAATCCGTAAGATTTTCTCATCAACAGTGCTACTGCATTTTCTTTTAAGAAGTAGTTCTGCAAAAAAACCAAGCCCACTAACCATCTTAGGAGAAGGAGTAAGTCAGTTCTAATGGTCTCTCAGATAAAACAAAAATGAAGTGTATAGCATCATCTGTTTGAGCTTTAATTATTTAATTAATCTACTAATACGCTCCTAAATTGCGCTCTGTTGGACAATTTCAGATGACTGCTTTTGTTATATTAACTTTTTCTTCCCAGCACCCCAGCGGTTTTAGTGGGTTATTCGAGACTAAGTGGTTTATTAACAGTTGTGTATAACCAGAGCTACCTCAGTGTTACAGGCAAAATCCAATGGGATGCAGAGGAGTCTCTGTGGAATACGAACGGAGGCGGGAGCCCAGAAGAGGGCTGGGGAGAGTCACTTGTGCCTCAAGTGACCACCAAGAGCTGCTGGCTGGGACAGGGAGGATGACAGAGGTGCGTGGCGCTTTTCAACGCTTTTGGGAATCAGGGGGTTGGTTGCAAGGCCCGGAGGCAGAGGACAGGCACCATTCACTTTCTGAAGCCAAAGTGCTGATCTCGGGTACAAGACCAAGATGGGCAGCACCATTTTATCAAACCCTTCTATCTCTGGAGTTTCAATCGCTTCCACATCCTCTGCCAAAAGTACCAGCCCTGCTTACCACCCTCACTTCTCTCCTCACTCCAGGGCCCGAGACTTCTTTCCTCTCCTGCATACACACACATACCAGTCCCTCTCTGTCTCTTCTAGTGCAGGGCGTTTGGTTTGGTTTGGTTTTGAAATCCAACCTGAGGGAATAGGGTTTTATTTATCTCCTAATTTCCTGAGCCGAATATCCAGGCAAGTCCCCAAAATTTAACCAAGAGCAGTACGCAAGGGAGCAGTAGTACCTGGAAGCAAAAATAGCAGGTATGACCACATAGAATTTAATGTCTACTACTGGTAAAGACTTACAAGTACTTTCTTCATAAAGAAAATTTCTAAAAGCTCATTAAACAACTTGCTGCATAAACACATTTTTCTTAAACGCTTCAATTGTGGACTCACAGGAAATAACACAAAACACCTTTTCAGGAGAGCTGAAGACCTTTTAAAACCATCTGGAACATCAGACCTGCATGATGTCAGGTTGCTTTGTCATCTTCTTCAGTAGAGATGCAACTATAGAGCTTCCCAAGTGATACCAGGTTAACAGTTGGGGGAAAAATAACATTGGTGTAAGCGCAGAGTTACCACATCTGTTCCCCACCTTCTCCTCAAAAAAAAAAGCTAATTTGTTATGTCAGAACAGTTTTTAGCACGCACAAGAGCAGGGCTCCAGGGGTGGGCAGAAGTAGAGGGAGACGTTGCTTTACATTTTCTTGAGGGCCCAAGAGATGAGAGGACTTTCATTACTTTTACTTCCCAGGAATGGCTCGCTCACTTAAGACAATAATGAAGTAATTGGGACAAATTGCAAACTATGCTCAGCACAATCTGTAGTGACAGAAACTGCTGCTTACAAATTAGGATCACTAAATACTAAAGGAAACAACATCAGCAGTGAGAGCAGAGTGACACAACCTTAAGTTTGTAAAAAAAAAAAAAAAACCAACCAAAAAAACCCAACACAACAGCTTTGGGATTTGTGGAAATGGTGTGAATGTGTCCTCTGGTACTAATGTGCCTCAACAATGAAAAAAATACAATCTATCTCATTTTTTAGTGCTCTGTTGAATTTTTTTCAATAAAACTGCCTTCAGTTGTCCATCATACTTTGCTCCATAATGCAGTAATGGGGAGAAGGACATGGCAAGCTAATGAAATAATCTGAGCTGCTGAGGTGAGAAAGCCTTGCAATCTGCAGCTAAGAGCACAGTTTTCAGGTGACACGCTGATACGCTATGGACATCATGCAAACACAGAGGGAAGCAGCAATGGATTGAAAAATTATAGTCTGAAAACTGGGGCTAGGAAGGACTGAGTAGATTTCAGGATCAACCGAGTACTGTTTTTCAATAAAACTTACTGAGCAGCACATCCTCCTTCAGCATTACTAATAGTGGCATAGAAGTGGTGGTTCCCTGCTTTGCAGACCTGCTGAGGGGCGTAATGAGCTAATACACTGGGCTCTTCACATCTTCAGGGCTTGTTTCTTATCCCCCTGCCTCCTTAGGCAGGAATAAAGTTCACCTTGTTATGTTTTTTGCTTGGGTTTGAACTCTAATCAGGAAAAAGAAGTCTAGATACAATTAACAATTCTTTCGGCTCTTCTCAATAACCAGCAGTAGGTTTTGATTTTCTTGTTCATTTAGAGGGTTGGTTTTTGCCTAATAAATTCCTATGTAATAGGAACAGCACTGGAAGCTGAGATCAAACTGGCTATCAACTATGGCCAGGATAAGAGAGTAGTGACTAGCAGTGCAGGAAGGAGCATTAAATCAAGCAATAAACTGTGCTTTGGTGATACTAATGCAAGAAGAACTCTCACTTAAACCAGACTAATAAAGTACACTTAGTGTGCTGGAAGGCTGGCATTCCTATAAGCAAACCTGGCAGGCTTCTGAACTGGGTGTTCACTAGTGTTGGAGACCAATAAGGAGACACATTAAAAAAAAAAAAATGAATCCCACAACACTATAAAGATGTCTTCTCAGTGGTGTACATGCTTTTTATTAATAATGTGATAACAAGACATTAGTTACAAACATTTGATGTCAAGGTGACCTATATCAAAGGTGTAACCCAGAGACATGAAAATTTATTAAGAGAGTAACACCTCCCGAAAACAAGGATATGTCAACTTACCTGCTGGCTCCTGGACCTGAACCTTGCTGGGGGAGGAGGTAGTCTGAGGGGTGGGCCAGAACCTGAAATACTATGTGGAGATTTTGGCTTTACGGTGTGACAATAATGTACACTCTCCTGATCTCCACACCATACAGAATCTTTATCTCAGCTCTGCTCAGTCTGCCAGCAGACCTACTGGAAGTAGGTTATATGACTTGCTCTCTATTAGCTCTGCCAGCTCTACTCAACTGTTAGCTGATTCCCACTCTGTAGCCCTAAGAGGACGAGCGAAGACTTGTACGTGTTACTAAGATCTTGGTGCAAACATGCTGGAGGGAATCTGAGTTGGGAAGAAGTAATTTTTCTTCCAAACTTCCCTTTTTGTTTCATTTAACAGATAGTAAAGTTAGCAAAGGGGGAATAGTGATCTGTAAAATTTTCAGTTCATGATCACTATAGGTTTCATGGGGTTTCTTAAGCAACAGCCTAGAAATTATACCGCTCCAGTCCTGAACTTTGAAAGAGAGTGCCCCCAAGAGGAAAAACACAGTTTATGGTTCTTTTTGCTGCCCACATTGTGCTAGGCAGGTGCACTGCTGTGCAAAACATGGCAATAAATGACATGGAGCAGCAGCCCATAGTCTGGAGCTGCCTCATAATGGCAGTCAATGACACATCACAAAGTTCTGGCATTTGAGGGAGCCCTTTCACCTTAGCAAGTACAAAAAACATGCCAAAGGATCTTCTTAATTGCCAAGCAAAGACATCTTGAGTAACAAGTGTCATCTGGGAAAACTTAGTGACATGGCAGGGAAGACAGGTTAGATTCTTCCAAAAAGAAAAAATCAGTCCAAGTGGATTTTGGATTCAAACAGGTTTAGAAAAAGTTTCTTTTTCCAAGTATCTTACAGAAGCCTAGTGGTGATCACGCACTAACAGCACTTATCTTCATTACATACTTTGAGATACAGTGCAGCCATTTAGCAAATCACTTACCAGCACAGTCCTGCATTTAGGACTTTACTGTCATAAAAGAAGTAATTTAAATCTCTACAGTTACCTTGCAAAAATCTCATCATTCCTAAGATTCAAGATATGTGTGGTTCACCCACTGATCTCAGAATAATGATTTATTTCATATTTGTTCTTTTGTGCAGTGATTAGAAAAGTTTTTTATTGTTAATATCTGATTTATCTGAACTTCCAAATGTAAGAGTCAGCAGATTTATTACAGCTCACAGAATAGAGTAGGAAGCAGAACATAGATTAATGTTAATGTTTCAAAAGGCCTTTTGAAAAGCTATTATTACTGCTGTGTTGCAGTCAATGCTTTTTTTATTGCATTATTACATCTATGTTGTTAGAACACTTTCTGTGTTTCATCAAACATTTTCAAACTTACATTTCCAAGGCTGGGCCTTGGACGAGCGGAGATCTTTAGATCTTTCAATCGAGATACAAGTTAAGGGCCCAGGCTCTCAGCTACCATCAAGCAGTCCAGCTGATTTGATCACGGTGTAATGATGCTGATAAAGGATCTGGCCCAACAGCATAATGTTTGAAGAGCTGTATGTCGTAAGATACATGCAGTTTACTATTGGCCACATTCATCGCTGGTGAAGGAATGCCTAAGCCTAGTGAATGCAGCGGGACTTTGGGCAGGTTGGCACATCATTGCATCCTCCTTTCCAACTACACTCAAAGTGCTCTGCTGAAAACATGCCAGTATAAAGACATGATAGTTTGTCAGTGCAAGAGAACAGGTATTTTTTTCAACTGTGTGCTTCTAATTAATCCAACAGCATTTTCAAATAATTCAAGCAAGTGTTATCTTACAGATTTAGAGAAAAGCAAAACATTAACATATTAAATAAGTAGGGGAAAAAAAAGATGAAAATAATCAGAAATTCAAGATAGGAACACAAAAAGTGGCAGAATATTAGACTATTTCTCTGCCTCTAAATTCACTCATGACTTGAACAGGATGGATTCTCTTCTTTGCAGAACCTTTTCTGACAGCTGCATAGATTTCTTCTGGCTTCTCTCTTTTAATTAGGGGCTTCTTCTCTGGAGCCTTCATTCTCCACATCACAACAGGATGTCGTGGGCCAGTAGGACTCTGAATCTTGATAATCTTTGTGGATGCAATATAGGACATCTTCACTGTCTGCACCACAGCATTCATTAAATTTTTGGCAGCCTGAATTAGTGAAGTGACGCTATCCAACTGTAGTAAGAAACAGAAACATTAGCCTAGGAAGCTGGTCTGCTTTTAATCACAATATGCTCAGGAATAAAAACGGTTAAAAAGACAGACAGACTACCATACCAAACCCTTATTTCTTTGTTTTCTCCTTGGTGTGTTTGATCATTGTATTCATGTTCCACTGCTCAGACTTAAAGTGATACACAGAAATTTGTGCTGGTGGAATATAAATGCTTAGGTAGATAATGTTTGTTGGGTTTTTTTTTTAAATGTGAATTCGTGATACTTGTCTGCGCGTCTCATTGCAATTACTACTGATGGGTAATGAAACCAACTTGAAGAAGAGCTATGGAAATGTGACCTGTTACTTCCTTTGTATCATCAGCACTAGGCAAAGTCTCCAGCTGCTCCTGTCGCATTCCAGGCTCCCACACCTGCTTCTGAGCAACGCTGGATACCGTGAAGTAGCTGGCTTTGTCAGAGCTGCTGAACCTAGTCTCAGTGGCTAAGGTTTTTAAGGGTAATTAAGAGTGGGATAGCACACAGAAATTGCAGTGACCGTGTGGCCTCTCAAACTGCTTAAGGAGTGCCAACCAAAGGCAGACTGTGTAACAAACTAATCCCTATCGCCTACTCCCATCTTCAGCATACTACGTAGGCATACAAGCATTGAAGCAAAGGCATTTTTCCATCAATACACATGGAACTAGGAACTAGGAACTAACTGAAAATCTGCTAACTAACTGGAACAAAAATGACAGCAAACTCACTGATTGCACTGCTCCCTTCATACCTTGGAGGCCTGTGGGCTGCACAGTGTCTGTGGGCTGAAAGCAGAGAGCGCTGGGGACGCTTCACTGGCTTAGTCACCTCCTCAGCCCCAAGGACTTCGGCAGCCTAGCTAGAGGCTAGTTGCACTGTGCAAATGGCAAAAATGATCCTATGATCTGTGTTGAGTAGAGGAATTTTATTCTGTGTTAACCCTCCCCAGTGAATCTTAATCTCAAACTGTAGGCACCAATGTGGTCCAATGATGTGCTCCAGAAAGAGATTTCAAGCAGACTGTTTGCAGAACAGAGTTACTACTCTGATGGGGAGAGCTATGATCTTAGAGGCTGTGGCTTGACAAAGGCAAGAACAAGCGCAAGTATTTGACAGGAGGCCAACACTGGCAAAAGAAGTGATGCCTGTAATTGGCCATCAGTATTACTTCAGCCCTTGGAAATGAGAAAAAGCGTGATTTTTTTTTCTTCATTTCTCGTGTTCTCTCAAAACACAGACTGATAAGGCTCGGGCTCATCCTTTCAGAAGTAATAGGGACAACAAACACACAAAAGGGAAGGACCTAGTGGCTGGGGGGGGGGTGAGGAGGGGAAGGTGTCCTTCCACGACTTGTGGTCTTAAAATCCAAGAGCAGAGAATTGCTCTGTGTACGTTTGCTACAGCTGTGGGTAGTGTTAGGCATTGTATGCCACCCCAGGCACTTCAGAAGGTATCACCACACATCCAGTGCAGTCAAACAGGAAAAAAATTATACCACTTTAGGTGAAATGTTTATGATTATTTTTTTTGGTCATATGGGAAACTTCTTTTTGACAGGGTTGGTTAACAGCTGAGTGATGGCATATTTCATTTTGAGCATACTGCTTTTTGTACCATTAGATTTCTTTTGGATTTATTTGCTTGAAATAAAGGCTGCCTTCAGGTATTATTATTATTCAGGGTAACTTCAGGGACCTTTGCTGTGGTCATAGTGCACCAAAGAACGGCTAGGGACAAATATTGGGCATAAATCACCTCAGTGACCTAAATGAGTAGCTTCTTCTCTTGAGATATGACACCACACTCCTAATTAATTACAAGGCTGACAATTTCAATTTGGAAAGGAATCTCCAGTCTGAATACCTTCAAGAAAGCCCTATTTTACATATTTATTATTTAAATATTATTTGGTATTTAATACTTACTATTTATTTAAAGTACTTTTTGTTGTAAGTATTATTTAGATAAATAAATTCTACCTGGGCCGCCTGCTGCCTTATGACGTCCTCCCGCAACAGGGAAGAGGAGTGTTAAAAGCCGAATTTACATCAGTGTGCCAGGATGAGAATAATATCGCTTTTAGGACAAGACAGTCTACTTTCTAGAAAGTATGTGTGTGCGTGCGCGTGCACACACTCCCATGCTCCAAGCACATTGTTCAGCAATATTTGTCACTTGCATATATGTCAACACTAGGAAAGCCCACTATGGTTTGAATGTAAAAATAGTAGAATTACTCCATGTAACTGGAGAGACTACATTTCAACTTTAAACATCCTCTTTGTTGAAACACTTGTCTTCTGTAAAAGCAATGAAGTCAGTTCTCTAAAAGGGCCATCGGTTTTAGTAGGAGAATGATCTCGCACTTTGTCATGCAGCCTCACTGCGCAGTCTTTCGCAACATGCAGATTTGCAAACTGAGTCATTAGGAAAGGTTCAAGGTCTTCTCCCCTTTGCCAGGTCAAATGAAGATCAGGTGAGGAGTGTTACTGTCTGTCTTCAAGTTGATTGTGCACATTTGATACACACACACACAAATGCAAGTAAGGCAATAATAAAAATGCAGCCAGTGGGCTGGATTTAGTTGCAATATGGAAATGCCTCTGAACTGGCAGAAAAACCTTCCAGTTAACATCACGTCTACTGCTTCTCTCCAGAAGTGCCAAAAACCCCTTACTAATTTTAACCCCCTCCCCCAGGTTAAAATACTTAGAGGCCTGGTTGAACGCACACATACTTGTGATAGCAAACTAAAATTATCTCTACATTCCAAGAAAAAGTGTAAAATTTCCCTCTAGAAGTAAAGGCCTCTAAAGTTCATTCCTTGCTGCAGCAAGGAATTTGGGCCTGTGATTTATAAACTGAACTTTAGGGCAGCAGGCTGCCGAGGCACTCTGCTAGGTTAAGCGGTACAACATAGTTTTTGTGATACAATTTGACATGAAATTCAAAGCATGTGGTGACCTCCAAGCCTAAAGCGTATTTCCAATGCTGCTTTTAAACCAAACATTTTATAAACCTCCAGGCTATCAGTAAGGTGTTCTGCTCAGAGGCCTTGTCATTACACCCCAATACCTCGTCAGTCCCAGCATATCCCTTTTCCTAGGGAGGCCGACTAGTGTTGTAGCATTAACTCGCTGGCAAATGAACTGACATCCTGTCCAGATTTCAAACTGCTGAATACTCAGCGTCCCAATATATATTACTTGGTTAGAAGGACTGAGGAGAGAAAGACCAAAGTTTCCCATGACCTGTCTTCTTTCATGCTAACCAGAGGGTTAATTATACACAGACACACGTAGACACACAAAATTTTAATTATCTGTTGTTTTCTGGAACAGCTGACATCACCATGATCCTCACAGCTTCTTAAGAGCTTTGAATAATGTTCACACGTACACACACCCTCCTCAATGGTCAATACTGGTGGCATCATACACACTCACTTTTCTAGCACTGGTTGTGTATTAACACCACTATGAAGCTGCTGTGTGCCAGAGGGGGTAAAAGAGAAGATAGTTTTGGTTCTGTGGCAGGTGTATGGGCTAAGGGGCAGGGTTTTTTTTCCCTGAAGTTGGCTGTAATCCTTCCTTTCCACTTTTTTAAAGTTGCCTGGAGTTAGAGCCACACTAGGAGGATGGCAGGCTGGGCAGCAAGCTGGGCTGGGCTGTCAGTGGCAGGTCTAGTGACTGCTGCTCCAGGAGTGGGGAGGAAAAAAAAATAAAAATCTGTTCACATGGAAGGGAATAAGCTTCTAGAAGAAATCGGTAGCAGCATCCAGGCAGGATAAAGGTTGTCCAAAACTTCATCTAGTTTTTATTGTGACTCTAGTTTATACTGTGAAATACGGATAATGAAGTGGAATCCTTTTAGGAGACCATTATAACTTGCCTTTCCGCTCCTGGGAAACGTAACGGTTAGTTGTAGCTCCTTTCACAAAAAGGCTGTGGCTGTGGACCAGTCCACAGCTCCTTCACCACACCACCGTGATCAAGAAAACTGCATTTTTATTTCTTAAACTATAATCTATATATCTACTATAAACAAATAATAAAATAAACTTCATGGGTCTCTAATTTTGATGAGATGGTTTGCAATTACAAACCAGTATGTGGCTTGTTAGCCTCATAGTTTGACATGAGCTCTGGGGAGGGGACACCTATCAACTCTGGCATTTTAAATGCTAAAAATCTGAAGACGGAATTATAAACCCTATTGTACACCTGTACCAAACTGAAGTGGCTGAATACCACTGCCCCCTTCCCATGCCAGAGGAACCGAACGTCTGCCGTATTATTTAAGCTCTACAAAAGATGCCCCGAGATACAAACGACAGGCTTGCAGAAGATACCTAAAAAAAATATAAATAAATAAAAAAGAGCTGGCTGTGTGCCTCCCTGCTGAATAGCAGATGATCTGTCTACTACTAAGGCTCTTTAAATTAGGGGTTTTGCTACAGGTACCATAGTGGCGGGGGCGGTGGTGGGGGTGGGTGGTGTATGTCAGGACAGGCAGCAATCACCATTAGTTTTACTTTGCTCTTGGCATCTCTGCATAGGCAATGAAATACAGGGAGACGTAATGCTGCCCTTTAGGCTACTCGTGTTATTTGCAGTGCCTTAGTGTTCACGTTCCCCCGCAGTTTTCTGGGTGCATCTCACGCTAGTCTTACTTCTATACAGAAAATGTGGTTATTGAGGGTGAGGGGGCGTGTTTCTTAACTGCATTCAAAATTTTGGAGAAGCTTTTAGAAGATGTTTTTGGACATCTTACAGATGGTAAGAATCAGGCCACACATTTAATCTTTTGTCTCCAGAGAGCAGCTCTTTTTATACTTCGATGCCAGTAACATTACAGAGTTTGGTGTAAATCTATTGTTCTTCTATAAATCTAATGTACTTAAGGACTGCTTCACTTGGATGCTTTTATCTCAGATATTCAGCAGGCTCTTCAAGGTCTTATATCTAGGAAAACTGATGAAATGAAACTTGGCATAAATGAAAGATTGGTAAAATATTCATTGAGCATTTAAGTTCATTTCATTTAGAGAGATGTAGCTGCAAACTCTTCAGTGTGTAGCAAGTGGTACATAAAGATTCACTGGCAAAACAAACCAACCAACCCCAAACTAAAAGCTGTTTATTTTTGCTTGACTCCCACTTTTCCTCTTTTGGCACTTTCCATGGAGACATAACGTTCCAGGCTCCACATTTCACAGGTCTGACTGCATCAGTCAAGACAGTAATTCATTAAAGGATTTAGGAAAAGCATCCCTTGCCATACCTTTCCTCGTTTAAATAGGTCATCTGTCCTATGAGCATTAGTACTTTGTTTCCGTTGCAAAAGGAATACAGAATGATTCTGTAACCACTCTAACTTCACATTGTGGTGAAACACAGAAGATAGAGACCTGAAGACAGTAATTAAAAAACAATCACCCAAATCCCTCCTCCACCAAAAACCAGACTGGCAGCACTTATGCTCAAATCGACTCTCTTGTCTCCAGCACTTCCATTCCTGTTCTGTAATGAGTCCTGTGTGCAAGTAAGCAATCTCTCCGTTGAATAACAAAGCTGAAGGGAGTTCAGAAAAAAATGAATTTTGAAACTTCATTTTCAATTTGTTTACATACATTGTATTTTTCACATTTTTGTAAAATAACCAAATGTCTTGGCAGTAGTAGCAATCCATTATTATAAGGAGTTTAACAATGTAATAACTGATACGGTCTGTTATTTTTGCTTACTATTTAAAATGATTAAGATAATTCTAAGTTAGAATTTGAAGAAACTCTTTCTCTGTCAAAGTATTTTCTGTTCAGTGTACTACGAATGCTTGCCTTGTCATGTGTCAGTATGAGTTGTTTCCGTAGCAGTTAATCAAATACAGAATTTCCTTATTCTCAAAGCACGTGAAGTCACTCTCCTGCTCACATTCTTTGCATAGATCTGCAGACACTGTCTGTCTGACATAAAGAAGTAGCAGACAACAGCCCTCTGGAATAAAGCTGTACAAGAGACTACACAAAACAATACTCACAAAACACTTCTTGATACATAACGTGCCAGTATGCTAGAACCCCAGTTGTGATACTCTTGACTGGTCTGCTGTGAGCATAGATTTTTTTGCAGGGAACTGCGGTTTTACTATTTGAGCGCAGATTTATCAATTGGCTGTTTACAATCTCCCAAGTCCTATTTACAGTTCAACCAGACTTTCATTTTTCGTACAGATGAAAACTAAAGAACTGAATATCAAACACACGGTTCTTTAATCAGTGTTTGAAGTCTGAACTTAAAATTCTTTTGGAAACAAGGTCAGGTATTAAAAATTTATCTCAATTGAACCGCTAGGTTTAAATACATTCCTAGAAGCAAATTTCCTTTGTTACGGTATACCGAAAGACTAAGACTGAATTTTTATTTCTTTGACAACTACTTCTGAAAATAAGATGAATTCTGCGTTTCTATGAAGAGTAGTGAGTTTCTAAGTAGTGCTGCATTTAAGGTAAGGAATACTTAATCACATTGTGCTTTTCATTTTTTTCCCCACTTTTTTACTATGTGTAACAATTTGCTGTTGTGAATTATTTTAGGGTTCTTTCACTAAGGTTGCTATATAAAATAAAGTGATTTAATCCCTTAAGATTAGAAGTAGCAGAACAATCCAAACAGGTAAATTGTTATAAGAGTGAAATCCTGACTGTTGAAGACACTGGAGTTTTTCCTTGGCCTGGGCCAGGATTTTATCACTAGTTACTTGCCTTGTTTTCTGAGCCAAGGATGTTGTTTACATTTCTGCAGTTTCTTCTCCACCAACAATTTCATTTAATGAAAATGGAGATCTTAGTGTAACAGTGAGACCAGAAGATGGGTGTTCAAGAAAGCACAGGAAAATGTTCAAGAGTTGGAAGCACTTCATTAACTACCATGTTTCTTCATATAATTGCCAGATGATCCATAAAACCTGTCATGGATTCAATCCCAGTACAGGTTATATATAAAATAAGCCAAAGGGAGATGTGCCATTGCAATTCTTTTTTCCCATTACTGAAAACTGTTCCCTCAGCGTTTTGCTCACCTCTGCTTTGCCATGCTCTCCTCCCTGTGGGATATCGGAGAGATTTCATCCCAATTTGTAGAACTGGCCTCAGGAAATCTGCTTTACCATTTGGGCAAGTAATCTGGGGGTGTTTCTTTTCAATGAGCTGAGTTTTCCTAAAAATGTGGCTATTCTGTTGGTTATCTATCTCTGACTGTCTATCTAGTAATTACATTATACACCTCAAGGGTATTTGGGGTTTGTTCTGCATTTTACCTATTTTTCAGGTGGGGAAATGGAATCTAATGAACTAAATAACTAACCATTACCAGGATCTGCCTCAGGCTGTATAGGATTCAAAGACCTGAAATTAAGTCCTATAATTAGACCAGGCCCTGCGTCCAAGTGAAATGATAAACAACTTACATAAGTACTGTAAAACCGTTTCCCTGAAACACCATAATGGAACATATGCTTAGACAGGCGGTTAGTTCAGTCCCTCCCAAGTACTGCTGCTTTCACTTGCAGGAAGGTTTTAAGAAAAAGAAACTATTTTATAAAAAACAGGTCCTTGAGAAAAAGAGAATGATGGTTTAATACAAATCCTTTCCTTGCTGTTCCATCAGCTGCTTTAGTTTGTGAAGAAACAGAGCGCTTGTTGCAATAATCTTTTACATGCGCTGAGGCTAAGAACTATAAAATACATCCTGATTTTACTAATTAGCAAAGTAATTATTATTAGGAAAAGGTGAGTGTCTTGTAGTGTACATTACCAGTAATACTTCTTACTGCTTTAAATTAGTTTTTCCTGGTAGATGCAGTTTAGAAAGCAATACCAACAGAGCTGTCTGTAAGAAATTAACAGGAAAAAACATGCCTCGTTTTGCTTCCAAAGGGCAGGAGTTCTATATACACACACCTACTGGCATACACTAGAGGAGCACTGAAAGATGTAGCATTATTGCATTAAAAAAAAACAAACAACAGTGAAACATCTCTGTCAACTGTCAGTAAAAGAAAATTTTAAAATAATATACCAGCTCTTAGGGGTTAATGTCAACTTGTAGAAAATTAGCGGTTTAGTATTTTCAGAATCAAATACCAATATAAGAAGTCATTTTATGCATAGTATAAGGCCCTACAAGTAGCCTTCCAACATGAAGAAATACCAGCAAGTGAAACAAACTGTCTGAACAAGGAGCTGTAGCTGTGCCTGTGGCACACGCAGGCATCAGCTTTGTCAGAACAGCAGCTATGGACTGAAAGCAAGGCAAAAGAGAAATTTTTTCACTGAAGGTCGCACAGCAGTAAAAGCAGGACAGCGGTACTGAAGTCAGTGGCACAAACTGTCTACCTATAATAAATCAAGTGGGCTGTGACAGTGGCCAATATTTCAATATGATTGCCAACTTGCTGCTTAGCCCTTTGTTCCCATTCTTCAGTCCAGTCCTACAGGAGCTGCAGCTAGGAAGCCATTCTGCCCACCTTCCCTTCTCTTTTAGGTGGAAAAAGCAAACCCAAACAGAAATCCTAAAAGGAACTGAAATGCACTGCTCCCTATCTCCTCCCCTGCCACAGCAGCAGCTCTTAAAAGAGTTCAGCAAAATGCCAGCTCTTGCTGTGTGGCTCCTCTCTAGCAGGAACCGAAAACCTCCCAACTGCAACAAAGGTGTTGAGCAGCTTGCCGGCTGCCACAGTACTTGCATGCTGGCTGAGACATGATTTTCCTGGGGTATGGTCATCTGAGGATTGGGACTGTGTCAGCCAAAAGCCTGGTGGCAGCTACAGACACCCTACCTTGTATTCTTCAACATGCTAGCTTATAGCTTTGATTCCATGTGTTTTTACCTGCAGTATAGCCTTCACAGCTGAAACACAGTCTTAGCAATATTGTGCAGGCAACTTTAGATTTAACTGGCGTGGGAAGTCGTCGGTAACTCGGTAAGTGCAACAGATGTTTAAATCTTGCCTTGAAGCATGAAGTTAGAAGTAGTAAAGCACCAACATTTGGCACAAAAGTGAACTTACTTACCTCACTGTTTAAGTCTAGTTCTTGAGATACCAACAGGAAGAATCAAAGCAAATCAAATGAGACATTTGCAGGAAAAATAGAGTGAAACGGCCTCCAATGCACAGGTAAGGCTGGCTAACCTGGGAGATCTTTTCTATGCTTTTTATCAAATTCTGAGAACTCTCTCTTCCAGATTTCTGTTTCTTTTTTTTAAGGCCAAAAAGCTTTGTCTCCCTTGCCAATATGAAATGAAATACAAGAAGATAATGACTACTAATAGCACAAAACAGAACTGCCTGGCAGAAGTCAGAGCGCACGATGCTTGCATATAGGATATGTTAATTTTCTGCCCTGCGATACAAATTCTCTTTATTTAAAGCCACTGTTGGGGAAAAAAGCAAGCTGGCAATGTGCAAGCCTATCATTGTGCAGTACTTGTAAATGAATTATCGGATTATCTACATAAATGAATGCAATTACAGTCAATCTGCATACTGCAAATGTTACCCCACTATATTGTGCCTGAAGAGGCACAAATTTATTGTCCATTTCCTGTTTAATCACACCTAGTGAAGATTTACTGAATCCTCACCATTTTTACTTGTGCAGCTTACAAACTGGCAATGCTAGCTGCGTTATTTAAAAATTTTAAGTATTTTATGGGAGCATGAAAGACTAAATACTCATCAAGGAAATTTTTCATGAATTAAAAAAAACAAACCCACAGTGAATGAAGAATTAGAAGCCAATGAGTCACACCTCTCCCTCTCTGTTTCTGTTCATGGCCCTTTACAACCGCTATAACTGGGGCTCTGAGCATTGCTGCGCCACTGGCTGGAGTGAAGGTACTGGAGCTCAGGAAGGGCAGTGAGAAAGGCAGGTGTCCACCTAACTGCAATAAGAGACTACAAGATTATATGGCCTGAAGTCAAAAAGCCACTAATTGAGGAGAGCAGGTAGGAGGACCATCAGCTGGATACTCCCGGAAGCATGCCAACTGCCCCAGGCAAAATGGCCTGTTTAACCCACACTAATGATATGGCAGGGGTATTGAGGAAGAAACATTCCAGGGGAGGCTGTCAGAGGAGTGTTAGAGGGAAGACAAGGACAAGGGCACAGGGACCACAGATGAAAAACAACTGAAGAAGATAATGTCATATACAGAATGGATGACTGTGAGCTGTGTTTGTGGATTACAACAGACTTTTTCATATGCATAATGCTCTTTGTTGTCATGGGAGTAAGTCAGTCCTGAACTGCACTATGCTGGCAGTCACCAGCACCTCCTTAGGTACAGTGCTTCTGTAGATGAGAATCCGTTTTCCTGTCGACAGAGATACAGGTGCTCTTATACCATGGCATTGCTGACCACTGTTACATAGTAGTATACAAGGTTAATCTGTAATGCCATTTTATGTCTACTTTACTTTCTCCTCCATAGCTTCATCCAGAAGAGGATACTGCTAAGACAGATGTTGTGACTTAGCTCTATTTCAAGAAGGCTGTTCTTTCTTTTACAGATCTACAAATACATGATAGAGTAAGACTATATCCTCTGCTCTTTATCCCTCTGTTCTTTCCTCTGACTTGGTCTTTAGGCTTCAATAGAGGATTTTTTTCATGAACTGCTACTCTTCTTATGAGGAGAAAAAATTTTAAAATTTCTTAAGGCCAATTTAAATCTGAGATCCTTGTGCACAGTTCTTATTGTTAGAGAAAGGGAAGTGTGGGGTGGATGTAAGTGCCATCTTATATCTGTACAACAGTGCTTTTGTGTGTGGATTTATGGTCTGTCACCAGCTTTTGCTCCATCATTCTCACTTTCTACAGCAAAGTTGACTTGCCAGTGTGGAAGTTGATACTAGCCATCTGAATGTGGAAATCTGTAATTTCTCACAGGAGAGAGGCTTTCCTCCTCAGCTCTTCTGTTTGCATACACCTATAACAGCTCGTGAGGGAGACAGGGAACTGCGAGGAGCAGACAGCTGAGGGATAACCATGAATCAGGTAGTTCAATCTTGAGCAGACATGTATATACATGGGTACAGAAGAGAGAAATCACAGCGAAACAGTGAAAGCAAAAAATGGAGCAACCTGCAAGTACAATTATTTCCTTTCTAATTATGCCCTTTCTAATACACTTTTTCCTGTTGCAGATCTTCACTATCCAGAGGATGGATACAGTTTCAGATACTCTGAGAGTCATGGGGTTTCTTACTTAATACCTAATGAAAACTTTACTATCTGCATAGGCATGTGCTCTTTTTTTCTTAATCATGCCTGATGTCTCTTTTTCTGGTTCTCATTCTTTATTAGCATAAATAGATAAATGAGAGAAGATCAGGACTGGGGAGAATATAGTCCTGTTCCAGCTACAGTTCTGACTCCTTGAAAAAAGAACTTTGCTATTGATTTCATGTGAACAAAATCTGAAGATTTAGCAGTGTTGCATAAACCATAAAAAAACCCTTTTGGCTAAAAGAGTGAAATTCAGCTGCCTGAGCAGACACTTGGCAGATAATCAGGGCACAGATGTTCTGTCCACATATTTTCTATAGAGTTTTCTCCTTACTATGCTCCCAGATCTTGTGTATGTCTGCATGTGAGTGTGTGTGGCAGGGGAGATAACCTCTGTGCTCTCCTATGGAGAACTTTTTGTTTTGTCACTTTTGCCAAGGCCACTAACCTACATGACCAAATTCTTAAGCCCCCACATGGACTTTCAAAGCCAGAATTTGCTCCAGCTTTTAAAAAAAGCAATTCAATCATCAGCCATGTTGTATCAGTACTGAATTTCTCTCCCTCTCTGCTTATCACTTTATCCATACAAAGTATTTTTAATTCCCATATTCTCCTAAAATTGAAGCAAGTCAAACACAAATAGTTCATTTACATATAGATTAGGACAAGCCTTATAAGGAAAGCCATCACAGAATGTTGTAGTTGCATTTTCACATAACCACAATTTTAATTGAAAAGGGACAGTTGAGCAGAGTCAATCATGAATGCCCTCCCCTTCCTAATAACAGAGATTTAGACCAGTGAGACTTTTTTTTTTAATTTTATAAAAAACTTTTATAACCACCAATACCAAACGGGTATGTCTACACTGACTTTAAAGGCTTTGGTTGAGAGCGCAGATCTCTTGGAGCATTGGCTGGCAGTTTTCCTCTCTTTTATAGGCCTAACTGTATCACCCGTATTTAAGAAAAAATACAGTCACTGATGGAGCATTTTCCAAGATTGCTTTAACAGAGTAACAACCAGAATTTACAGTGTCTGACCTCAACTCCGTCACAAACACTTCCAAAACTGTCCAGAACTCTAAGCATGTTCTTAATTTCCACTGACTCCAAGCTAAGCACCTGTTTAAGTGTGTTTATTGAACTGGGGCTGAGTTAAGCATTTATTTGAACAAGTAACTGCTTTCCTGAACTGGAGTTTCTGGATGCACACAATATATGTCCTCATCCTCCTTCCTTGAAATAGGATTAAGATCTATAGTCATCTGTCTGGGATTATGAATGAAGTTGAGTTTGGGTTTTCATTTTTAGAATTAAAATTTTTGCACCAGGATTATGTACTTCCCACTGTTGACAGAGGAGTGGCACAATAAAATGGTAAAGAAAACAACGTGAATATCATTACAGCAGGAGAAACAAAAGAGCAAGAACCAAACTAGGCTTCCAAAATTTCTTGCAGCAAGTCCACCAATCAGTTGCGGTCACTAATGGAAACAGGACCAGGAAAATTACAGATTGTATTCATCAGGTGGTATGCAGATTTTTGCAGGTCGAGGATCCATGTGAATCCAAGTTTGCCAAAGTAGTGGACACTTCAAATCAGATACACATTGTGATGTGCAAGAAGCTATATCTTTTAAATAGTTTTGTAAGCAAATCAGGTTTATCTATTTGTGTTGTGCATTTGTTCATTTGTCAATCCTCCAGTAACTTTTTAACTTGCTAGTTAACTAACCTCGGATTTCAAAATTTCACAGAGCCACAAGAATGCCAAAGACAAATAATGAATCTCTACCAGATCACAAAATCAGAGACTGTATAGAGGAAAAAAGAGTCCCAAGTGAGAGGTCCCCAAGAGGAAAAGACAGAGACAGCCCAATTTTTGCTGGCTCTGAAGTGGGTGGCCAGCTGCTTGCGGCACAGCTGTAGTGGACTTTGGGGCAGGTTTATGGCAGATTCAGTGTTCGCTCTATCTATCTATCTATCAGGATCGGGGGAGCACATCAGAAGCACAGAAGTTGCGGTAAAAAGCACTAATACTCTAAGAATGATGTAAACAGTTTATGTGCAGGTGAGTGGGAGAATGAAGTACTGAAACAAGGCCTCTAAGCACAGAGGGATATGTGGATTTCTGCTGTGTGCGACCATTGGGGGGTAGGTTAAAGACAACATGGGGCAAGGAGAGAGCAAGGATAGCAAAGGACAATCACAAAAGGCATGAAACAATGACTTTTGGCTTTATTAACCACACTGCTCATGGAACTGCTTGTAAAAAGAAAGAACAAACAGATAATGAAGGTAAAGTTGATTCATTTACAACCCAAGTGAAAAGAAGTATTTGCCTCAGAAAGTATACATTCAATTCAAAATCACTTGCCTGTAGGTTCCAGAGATTTAAATACGGTCTCTGAATTATCATTTAAATAGCCAACAAAAATATCCTACAAATTAAGTGTTTCAAATCTTACATCAGCAATAGAGGCTTCATTTTGCATTAGTTTATAAACCATATAAAATGTACTAATAGTTTTAGTGATACATATATTCCTGACTATGTGAATGTGAAGTTATCATAAAGAGGAAAGTATGTAAATGGTAAGAATGTGGGGTGGGAAGCTTTTGTTACCTGTTTTTTGTACCATTTAGCAGATTTTATGTCTTGAAATCATAATCCCATATGCTACAGGTAACAACACTAACAATCAAAAAAATTGTGAAGGTGAAGGCATTATATGAATGCCCATGATCAGATTAGTGCTGAGAAGTGCATAAAAGTTCCACAAAATCATAAACAACGGTATCTTTTCCATGGCTAATGATACTTAGCTGTAATTGAGCTAATGACTCTTAAATTAATGCAAAATGAAGAAATCTACTCAAGAATCAAGTCACCTTGCTCTTAATTGTCTTTATTTCTGTAGAGATGTAGAATAATCCTTCATCATTTCCTTCTGAACTGAAGTACATCTCTGGGGATTTCTTTTTGTGTACACACACGCATACTCCAAATATGTTAAATAAATGACCTACTATCTTAAAATACGTTACAGTTCTTAAAACCAAATCACCCCAGAATAACAGGAAGGAATAATATATTTTGAGAATTTAAAATAAATAAAAAACAAACGCAAGGGATTGCTATTTCTTTTAAGCCACCAGTCTTACACTTCACTGTCTCAGATTCTCTGTGTTAAGTGAGTGTAAAAAACAGTGGGGAATAAAACAAGAGATTCAGGACTACACGGGAACACCTCTCAAGCACAGGAAAGCACAACTCAGATTTAAGACTTAATTTGATTAACGGAGTAATTTATACCATTTTTCTACTTACAGCAGACATGATGAGCTCTCCACCTAGATTCTGAATTTCTGCTTTAACTTGACTGCAGATTTTGAGCTGATGGGAGTACAGCTTGATCTGTTCTAGGTAAGCCAACAAATCCTGTTTGCATGATTGGTCTGGACACTGAAGATTAAGAAAAGAACAGTTAATAATGCATTTCAGCAATTGCAGATTCAAAATATTGTCTCAGACATCAGGTTAATACTTCACTGAGGAGTATTCAAATTGTATGCAAGTGTAGCCTTGCTTTTTACTACAGCTATATCAGGTTGCACAGTTCATTCCTCTTGTGAAGCTTTTTAACAAAATAATTGGAGGAGCTCAGAATAAACCTAAACTTCCTCATATTCACTTTTTATTTAACACTGCTGTGCTTGCCTTAGCAGTATTTCTAAACAAATTCTTTAATGTATGGAATAATTACTTTCCCTTCTATTCCTAAGAGGTTATGATTTCTTTTTAAGCAGATACCTACATTAACAGTGATACTTATGTGGGCAAATACAAGCATAAATGCAGAGCAATCTTAATGTTTATATGAAATTATTCTTTATCGTATAATATGATCTATGTTTTTTTGTGTTCCATTCAGAGTTTATTCAACTTGATCAGCAGATCTTCTGTATCAGTGGGAACAGGAAAATAAGAATGTCTTACAGAAAACTCACCAATTTCAATACTTTTAACAACGCAGATTTTTTTTATAAAAAATAGCATCCTTCTACCCTCACTTCTGTGAACTCCCAAAATACTTGGAGTACTTGGAGGGGAAATGCCGCTCTGTGAGTACCAGGCTAGACACCTAAGGCCTGGTATGCATTTGTTCTAAAGCTGCTTTTCATTGCTTTGGCAGTATAAAGGAATCTTGAGGTGAACGGTGAGTCCCTATTGTGCTACCACAGCTGTAAAAAGTCAGCATAAGTAAGAAATAGATCGCTACAGTTTTTCAGATGTGTTTTTAGCCTGTGTGCTGTACTTACATTATAATATGGTCACTGTAAAGAAACAATAACATTCCCACCAACTGCAGTCGCAGCAGTCATCTCTGATTTTGTATAGTTATTTAAACTTTTGGTCTTACGGAATTGTGGTCAACAGATTTAAATCCAAAACCTGCCAGAAGTCAGAAAAAGCACAGATTCTACTTAACTCATGAAATGCTTTGCCTAAACTACTAGCTTTGCTGAAGAAACTTGATACTTGTTTAAAATGGGGGTGTGACAATTCTACTCTTCATGACTATGCAGTATGTTTGGTTAAGCAAACAAGTCCATGTTTTAGACTTAGGAAACAATGAGTAAGGAAGATTAACGTGAACAATTTTAAATTAATTTATATGAATTAAATGTCAGTCTTTACCTTGTGTTCTGCTAGATCCGTTACTAAAATGTTTTCTATACTTTGACATAGTTTAGGAGAGAAATAGAGGAGTTTCTTGACATCCTCTTTTTCTTATGTGTGATGTTTTCAAAGTGTTAGTGTATTATGGAAAACTATACTAAAATACGTCTTTGTTTCTTGCTTACTCAACACTGCTTTAAGAACTGCACAAATCAGTATTTACATCCTGGTATCTCACTGGCTGTTTAGAAAACTGGAATACTCATTGTTTATTTAATTTTAATTAATAAAAAAATTGTCCTTCCAGTCAAATACAACTAATTCCTTTAAACATCAGAATTAATTATACCAAGACAGGGTGTATTTCCTGGAACAAGACGCTTGCTCCTCCATTTTTGCTTTTCTTAAATACACTGTGATTTACATTTTTCCACCACTGGAAAAATTCAAGAGATGGGCAGATAGGGTGTCGATGTAGTGTCTCATCCACTTCAAATAGTGACAATGTCAATTACAGAACTTCAGAGACAAGAATAATTTAACCTTATTATATAGTACTCTTTTACATATTGGCAGGCCAGTCACATTTACTATCTTCCTCATATACCATTTGAGAAGAAATGTGTAAAATTTTAGGAATGCTAAAGGTGATATGCATCAAAGACTGGGAAATTGCCACTCAAGAACAAAACCTTGAAGTTAAAACAGTTCTATGAAAACACTGGTTCAGTGCTCAGTAGCATTCAAAAAAAGCAAATGCTCGGCATTATTAGGAAAAGACTTCTGAAATGTGATTATGCAACTGTACGACTCTCTGGTATACCCACAACTTTACTACCCAGTGTCGATAGATATGGTGCATCTCTCCCCTCCCTTGCCTCCTACAAGGCACATAAGACAACAGGAAAAGGACAACAAAGATTTTTATGAAGACAGGTATTCTTTCCTCCAATAAAAACCCAAGAGGTCATTAAAAGTTACTAGCATGAGTTCAAACCAAAAGGAGATGGTTCTTAACACTATGTTGTTAAGTTGCAGAATGATTATACTAAAAGCTTACATGGGTTAAAAAAGTTACTGGACAAATCAATGAAAAACATCAAGGACTATTTAATGTATCAATGTATCAAAAATACGTTTGGTTAGGTAAATTCTTGAATGGCTGCTGGAGGTTGGGAGACCATATTGTCAAGTATCATGAAACACATGCCATTATCTCACCGAGTTCTGTATATATTCACTACTGTCAGCAACAGGGTATTGGCCTCAATGAACCTGTGGTCCAACCAAGTGTGCTCATTTTTATGTACTTTACCCATAAAATTTTCCAAGATCAAGGCAGGGACCAACACAATGCAAAGAAGAGGCATTTACAGGGGCAGAGATAACACTCTACACTACTTTAAGCAGGATAAAGTACTACAAAAAAATTAAAGCCTCATGCCCTATAGCATATCCCAATCAACCATGAACAGATGTTAGAAAGAAATGTACTCTGTAGAGCGGATATTCCATAAGGAATCCTCTATATATGGCTCAGAAGAATCTGGTGCAAGCAACACTTGCTCACTAGTGAAACCAAGCACTAGGCTGCAACCGAAGGACAATTAATAACTTCTGAGTTTAATCATCCCACAGGCAATTGATGGTTACCAGTTTAATGTCTCACATTCTTAACTGGAGAACCTGGCAAAGTATGAGAGGTTCTTTCCCATATATATTGAAGGTAGTGAGGTGTTAAGAGCCTTCCATTAAGAACAGGATCAGAACTGACTTGCATCCAAATGATGCAGTGGTGTTTTACCCAACAGAAGTAATATCCAGAAGCCTCCAGGTCATCTGATAAATTATGCAGTGAAACCAACATTCACAATCCAAGTGAAAAAGCCACTGGTACAGCAGTGGCACAAAAGACCAAGACAAACAATTGTGGAGGAAATTCTGACTGTAAACAATACTGTTCTTGCTTTACGTTGATTCCATCCCTTTGCTAACAAAGCTGGTAGCATTTCTCTAGAATCTCAATCTGTCTTCATGGTGAGTAATACTCTGTATAATCACACACAGATCCACTACTATAAATACAAATGTATAATAATTTATTGCAACTGTTTATTACCTGTAAGCTTGTAGGTAAGATGATCCTGTAATTGGAAGATCTTTTCAGCACATCTGCTTGCATCATATTCACCAGCTAATCATTTTAAAGGATGCCTGTTTAGTTTTACTTTCAGGGAAACTTTTTTGAAGTACATGAAATCAGCTTCTAAGTCAGGAGACTACCTGGTTCTGTAGCAAGACATGTTTCATACTGATCCCTACACTTGCAGAATTTGAAAGTAGTTAACTTTTTATTGCCTTGTATTGATCCTAACCGAGAAACCACTGCACATGGAGAAGTTAGTGACCCACACAGCAGTTAACCTGAGTAGGGCCAGGCCTGGGCTGTGCTGTGGTGCACAAATCCCTCGTCCGCAGCATACACCTAGCTACTGTACGGCAGCAGAGGAGCTTGCGGGCAGCTCCCACTTGGTAGTGGTGATTGGGACACTGGCATATCCTTGCCTTTATCTAGGACTGCAGAAAGGAGTTCTCGTGTCAACATCCTGTTTGACAGTGGAAATGATAAATGGAGTTGTTTCATTGTAAGAGAATCCCGTAACAGCTCAAATGACCAAAATGGGGGAATCTCTTCTACAGAGAGGGTCTGCCCAGCATGCTGTGGATGGCTCCAAGGGCCATTCGGTGCTACACCACCTGGGGTTCCCACCACTGAAAGGGATGTAAGATTATCTACGCTATTCTTTCCTTACAGTGTTAGCTCTGACAAACAGCATTTTAAATGACATCTCAGAGAGTCTGAGTGCCTGTCTTACTGGGATCATAGCGGACCAGCATCTCCTGGTGCAAAACAACTGGAATACTGAGGAGGCTTTTAATAAAGATCTTAATCTACAGCACACAGCCTTAAAACCAGGATGTACTAACTGCCTTAATCATCTTATGGCTTTCAGGTCACAAATTTGACAATGAATTTGAAACAATCTTATTTTAAACTAAATTTATTATCAATGTACTTGTGATTAATTTGCCTAGTTTTATGTTGATGCAGTACTGTAATTATTTTCACAGTTGTTAACTCTGAGTCATCTTAAAAGTGCTGTATGGACTCAAATACAACTGAATTCTGCTAATTATACCATACTGTGTTCCCTTTCCTTCAAACGCAGGAAGAGGGGTTTATAAAAATCTGAAATGAAGAACAGTGTATCAGAGAGGTGCTGCTGTGGCTGACAAGTTATAAAATACTGCTAATACAGTTTCAAGGTGGTTTGTGGTTTTTTTTCCCTCCTAAAAGAAAAACTGTATGAATTATGTCATTCCACAGTTCTCAATTATGATTCTCTAAAATTACATGGAGTGTGAACCAAAATCATTCATTTGAAAATGTTTTATAAACAGGAAAAGGTCAAAGAGATATGACAGTGATTCTTCATCACGCAGTGATTGCATCTTTGGGGTTCTTGCTCAGGTCTGAAGCTAGATGGAGGAAATAGAGCAAGGTTTTGGCTTTTCTTTCTTGCATGTAGCTTTGAATACTGAAAATGCTATCATACATTAGTGTCATCCTGTTAACTACAAAGGCAGAGTAATATTGTTGAATCGTGGGACAACTATGAAGTGATGTGGCCTAATTAAAGGACAGTTTCAGAAGTGGTAACAAATACTTACAGGACAGCCTAAGCTCAATAGCAAGAAGTGAAACAGTGATAAGAAAAGTAAGCGCAGGAAGAATGCAAGGACTTGTATCTTGTAACAGTTACTTGAAAATTGGTACAATGTAGAGCTATCTATTTTCACTTTTGAAGCAAATCATACAAATCCATTTTTACATGGAATAAAAATTCCACATAATTTAGATGTTACTCAAAGGCAACAGGTGACATATTCCACTAAAAAGTATTAATGCTGCTGAGAAAGGGACTCATAAAACCTCATCAGAATTCACGTTCCAGTCTGTGCACCAAATTCTTGCAGCATTCCTACAGTTTGGACCAAATTCAGCGAACAGCTATTCGGTAGCCCAGAGGAATGTAAAGTTTATTTTATTTTAGGACCCCAAGAGAGCCAGGCATAGGAAATTTGGCAAAATAACAGCTGAGAAAAGGAATTACTGGTCTTTACAAACACCTTGCAGATTAAAAAAATAACGCAGTGAGAAAAGAGCTTTGTAAGTTAAAAGATGACATGGCATGGGCAAAAAAGGTTACAGAAGTTAAAAGATTTCTAGCCATCTGAGGAACGAGAAGATCATATTAAGCCTCTTTGTAATAGGAGGAGTAAAGGCAAGATTCTCTTTTTTACTAAGTTTGACACATGGCTAGCAATGACTGTAGTTGTGTTCACCACAGAGGTACTGGAAGGGCTGCTTTGGTTCATCTTTTTTAAAAAAAAAAACCAAAACAACTGTATATGCCTATTTGCTTCTTGTGCTTGTAATAAGAAATTACATCTAAAATACACCTCTAACTAGTGTATTTCAGATGCATACTAGATAGCACAAGGAATAAATACCAGGGGTCAGGTGGTTCAAGGGTATCAACTGTGTGCAAGCTCTGAGCTAGGACAAATAGAAATAATTTGAGTGAATTCAGTAAAAGGGTTACAATAACTTGAATGACATCACATTTCACAGCAGCTATGAGGGTACACACGAATTATTAGCACTAATGATTCATGGCTACTTTTTCCTCACACTGATTTGTTCATGTTTCTAGTCTGGACTCACTGTAATAATACAGAAAAAGGAAAATTTTAGGAAATAAATATTTCATTGAGACTGGATTCCCTATTCTAAAACAAGCAAGAGATGATGATGCTTACTCATCTTTGGCTTTGATACCACATTGTTTTCTGCAATAGATCAGTGACGGTTTTGAATTTTAATTTGTAATTGAAAAAATCTTGAAAGGAGCCATGCTGCAATGCTCTTGAAAAGAGAGATGTGCTGGAAGAATATTTGTCAAGATCACAAATGGGGACTCAAGACATTTTACCTAGTTTTGCCACAAATCAGATCACAACTGTATAGATCAAAACCAGAAATTCTTTGTCTTGTTACCTGGAATTCAGAGAGGAATATGACAGAAAACACTAATAGATTGTTGCTGCTTCACAGATACTAGAAAAGCAAGCGTTGTGTATGAAAATCAAAAGTGAGGGGAAGAGAGAGAGAATGTGAGGGTGTGGAAGACAGCGACTATACCATGCTACCCTGGACCTAAAAGGCAGTCACAAAGACTAGGAATGCTTTAGATTTGATACTTGCACACTGACATTTCACTACACTCTTCTATTGGCACTGTCTGCCCCTAAAACAACCAACCCTACTTAGTAAAGAGGGCTGCTGCATGTGACAAGTTGCTTTTGGTGTATTCATTTACTAAGCTACTATGCAGTCGTCTTAGCCCAGAAAATGAGCATGCTTATTGATCTATGTAGATCCTGGTTTGGGTATTTTGGTGGAGTTTTTTGAGCGACTGGATGTTTTAAAGATCCAACGGAAATAAAGTGGACCTTATAGCTCTAACACTTTGCATTTGATGATGATACAATATTTCTTTTAAATGCTAAAAAAAATCACCTCGAGACTACAGCTATGCAGAGGCCAAAACTCAGACTATCCAGAAGGGTAGTTACATGGAAAACCATTTGACATCAATACTCGAAAGAAACAGCCAGTGTTGGGGGGCAGAGATAGAAGATTACCTAGGTACAGCAAAAGCACAGGTTCTGTAATTATCCATGTATAGAGATTAGGGTAGAAAACAAATAATTGCAAAGACAGAGGAAGAAAGTCAGTAATCTTACTAAGCACAGTGCTGAGACCTAGCACCTGCCCAAAACAGTAAGCCTGCTCAGCAGAACTCTAAGCCAATGCAACACCCTTGTGTTCCCACACCTAAGCTGACTCACCTGAAACAACTCAAGTTGTTTCTGCATAATTTACCCAGGGAAGTCAAGAATGGACTATACTATACATGTAAAATGTTGCATTCATAGCTTAAAGGAACTCACAAATATACACATATGTTCAAATACATATGTAGATAAATGTATGTACATATGCACGTGATACATGTACACATATATTTATGTGTGTTTTTAAGTGTATATGAACAGACACATGGATATGTATGAAGAAGAGAATTGACACAGACAATTAAGACAGGATCTATCTATCCATTGCTTCAGAAATTGAGAAGAAAAGGAAAATCTGAGGTAGGTCTAAAATGTCACAAGCACTTTTGTAAGTGACCTTCTTAGGTGCTAGAGGTTCTGTGGATGGATTAATCTGTGACAAAGTTTAATGCACTGCTGCATAAATAACCTACCTGATTGGCAATCAGCCGTGCTAGGACATCCATCCTTGATCCTGACTCTGAAATCATTTTTGCTGCATTAATTACATCAGATGTGTTCTTCAGTGGTCCTCTACCCCTTCAAATGAAACAAAGAACCGTACTACATTATTCAAAAACTGAGAATAAATCACATCCATGCAAATTAGGCACAGAAGAACTCAACTGAATAAAACAACTAATCCATACAGAAGCAACATTAATTAAATCCCCCCCCCCCCCCGCGCCGGTTTCTTTTTCATGTCCCACAAATTTGTGTTGTTTGGCATCAACTGGATGCAGAAGTACGAGAAGGATGTCACACAGTTTTTTCATACTGGAAGCACAACCCACGCCAAATCCTGAGAATACAGATTTTAAGAGACTACTTTTGCCATTCGCTATTCCTGTGGTTATATGAAGTTTATATTCCTTTCCCTTCCAGGAATTTTCTAGTAAATATGTTCAAAGAAAGTTCAGCACAGCAATGTATTCTGAGACTCATTATAGATATCTGGTCAGAGCAATAGTAGGGGTTTTTTTTTAACTTAACTGGTGTACACAAGCTTGAATGGAACTGTATGAACAAGGCTCCAATTAGAACTAACAAATGCCACTCAAAGTCCAGATATGCCATATCTGAAAATAGTTTCCAAATAATTTCATAAATTATTCAAAGAAGAATTTTCAATTTAGGAAAACTGTAAAGTTCTTGTGAACAGTTGTCAAGAAGCCAACCTCTTCTTTTGTACAACCTCCCCACAAACCTAAAAACTTTAATTACTTGAGAATGTTTCTAGAAAGTAAGAAGTAAAATGTGAATACTTAAGGTAGGTGATATTGACAACCATTATCTTCACATTCTCTTGTTCTTCAGCTTCTTCAGTGTTGAAATACTTCAGCTAAACTAAAGTCAACACTTAATTGTAATTCACACATGTATACAGTGAGCAACCCCACTAAACTCAACTTTGCATTTCAAGGTCTTTGACAGGAATACTTTTAGTTTTATTATGTAAACATTTAATTCCTGAAGGCCTCATATAAATTTACAAGTTTTGTAATGGACAAAGGAAGTGGACAACATGAAAAAAAAAAGGCTATACTTCTTTGTTCAAATGAGGAGACCCTTTTCCTCGAAGACAATATGGTTTCACGTATAAAGGCAAACCATTCCAGTAAAATACTCGTTTAGCCTAAAAATCTTATCGTACGTAACTATACAAAAATTTCGTTCAGTAAAAAGACCCTGATGACAACACAATATGGCAGATAATGTTTAATCTTTTCTTTTCTTGATTAATTGGAGTGCTTAGCAAAGAACTATGTGTTAATCCTTGGGGGAAAAGCATACTTGACGAATACTTTACAAAATCATACTTTAATAATTTCCTTATTCTTAACTTCTGAAGCCCACATTTGGAACAACTCAGAATCGGGTATTTTATGTGTTATTTTTCCACAGAAAGGTATCTTCTTCTTATGGAAAACCTATTTAGCGAATTGACCAGTTTATAGAAGAATAATAGTGTATGTGGGGAACGAATTTGCAAATGCAATCCTATGTGTCCAGGATTAAGTACTCAAACTTCACAATACCCTTCATTTGCCTTTCCTGATGTTTTTCCTTCTGACTCTTAGTTTCACAACTGAATTCGTAAAACTGCATACTAAACCTTCCCACCACCTCAGTCCACTGATTAGTTTTTCATTGTTATTTGCACTGTGGCAAGTTCCAAAGGCCATAGGTATGTCACTTGTCCATAGCAAGTACTTTAGATGCTCTACAAGTTGTAAGCAGTCCAGTACCCTCCTGGAAAGTTACAACCCAGTCTACCAGTCAAACAGCACAAAAGGTGAACACAACCCAGAATTAAAGCAGCAGGGAAAGGAGAGATGGCATAACAGTGCAAGTAATTTCTGTTTAGGTAATCCTTGTGAGTATCAGCCAGCAGCTTTTTTGACATCTGAAGATACGCTGGCCATGCATTTTGAAGGTGAAGTTGTTTAATTAAATTAGCAATTTTCTTGTACCTGTGCAAGTTCCTCAGAGGATCTGGCTAACGAGAATGAAGCAATTCTACCCAAGAAAGGTATTTCAAACAAATGAAAAGTATTTCTTTCCACCACAAATACAGCTACCATGAGAGCCATTAGAGGAACACTCAGCAATGAGGACTGACAAGAATTCTGCTCCACTTGCCACCTAATAGCACCAATGGTTCAAGTTCTTCTCCACTACATTCTCTAAGAAATGTGGGGCAGGATGCTTATGAGCTATAAACCACAGCTAAGTCTTGAAATAAATGCTTAGAAATAGTGTTTAACAATGCCTCAGGCTTATATTAAAAAGTGCTGAAAATCCAGCATGTTAAGTTACACATACAAAGACGGCTCCTTTTCTACACAACCAAGAAGAACTACCTGTGCTCCATTTTTCACCTCCACATAAAATCCAGACCTTTTACATAAAGTGCAGGTTTAATTACCTTGGGGTATGGCATAATGAGCCATTAGTCCCAATTTATGATGTTTGGCAATTCTACCCACTAAATACTTTTAAAACAGTACTTGGGAGAGTACACCAAATCTGCTGAATCACCAGCCAAACGGAAGATACAGACAGGAAAAAAACTGGGATGAAATTTCTAGGGCGACAACTGCAAACTCTTAATTTGGACATAAATAATCAACTGCATGGAAAGAGAGCAATATAAACTCCAGAGCAGGTTTTTAAGAAGATACAGGGGTTATTACAGTGGGTCAGTCTGAACAAGAGTCCATGAGGTACTGCTGTTATGAAAACAGCAGATGCCACACCAAGGTACACAAATAGGTAGATATCCAAAAGAAAGTTCTCCTTTTGCTTTCTCAGTTTTGGTAGTTCTGTGTGGGTCTCCATGAAGACAGTTTTGACACAGTTGGAGACTGTCAAATAGGATTAGAATGTCATAAATATGACCAATAAGGAAAGACTGAAAGGTTTAAACCCTTCTTTGATAAAGAAATTTGAAAGTTAGGAGTGGGGCAAAGGAGGAAGCATGAGCAAGAGAGGCTGTAGGATACACATGGTAACAGTCTTCAAATGGGCTTCATGGCTGTAGTGGATAGGGGAGGTAGTATTGAGCCCACATTCTGGAGAAGTTTCAGATGAGGCGCCGAGATCATGGGGAACTGGAACAGAGCAGCCAGGAGGCTGTGGCATCTCCGCTACTGGACAAGACTAGACAGACATCTGTTACGAATGATGGGATGATTTAAGTCCCCTTCTGAGGTCTCTTCCAGTCCAACGATTTTATTTTAAATTTATCAAAGAAGTTTCATGTTGTTTGGTTGAATGACTACCAGTTTCAACGTGTGTTGCCTTCTAATGTTATCGGTGCAGCTGTGCATTTTGTGAATTCCCAGTTTTCCTGATTTAGCACCGGATCAGCAGATTCAGAATGCCACTAGCTCAGATTAACTCCCTGAATCCAGATATTAGAGACACAAAAAGTCTATTAAATCATCTAGGTTGTTTTCCCCAGCCATTAGACAGCGTCCTACCAGTTTTATATTTACTTGCATTTTGTCTGGCAAGTTTGAAGTAAGAAAAAAAACACTTTGCTTGGGAGGCTGTTTCCCTGAGCTATCCATCTCACTGTCTGGAGGGGGGTTTTTTCAGATATTTCACTTAGTTCTCTCTCCATATCATTGTACCAACATCCCTTTCCTCCTACAGATGTAGTCCGTGATCCATCTCCACCAGGTGCTGAAGCATCCTTGCCTAATCTGTGAGACTATTGTGGTACTTGGTCCAGTTGTTAAAAATAACCAAATTACTATAGATAATACAGATCTGCATGCAGAAGCTTAAGAAGATTAGCTTAGCTTGTGCACCTACAGCAGATGCTTAAAGACATATTAAAAAATCCTTCCCACCATGTACCATCTGCTGGTCAACAGCATCACAAAATTTCTCCTTCATGGAGTTTTCCACCTTTTTCACTCTTCTATGAGATAAATTCTAATTTCTTTGCTATGGTGTCCATGTAAACTTTTTTTTTTTTTTTTTACTCAGCCTTATCTTACTATTTTTGCCCTGCTTCCAGTCTCTGTAACTTTTAAAGCCAAACTTCATCTCACACACTCCATTAATGCATTTACTGAAATTCTTTCCCAGTGATTTCATTGCGTTCACAGCCTACAGTAGATTCTGAATGCCTGATTTGGATTCATTGCATGAAAGATCTAATACACCTACTTTCCTCACACTTCACTATTTCCAAGCATAAAACCTTACTAGCTAAGTAAGCTGGTAACACATTCAAGGATATGCAAACAAAGATGAGACACAAAGTACTATATTTATGAGCAATTATATGCCCCCAAGGCAGTGATGGATTGTTACTAGATCTCTTAAATCACCTGCTCTATCCAATGAGGAAACTGGGAATAGACCATAAATAATTTGAGAGACGTCCAGCTAAGTCTAAGTAGAAGGAATGTAGTTGGACTGTGTACAACAAAATCAGTTTAGAGTACCTCCATGAAGTTGTAGGAGAAAAAAAGCTTCACATAAATGTTTCTTGAAAGGTACAAACCTAAGAAGAAAAAAGCTGGACTATGTTAATTGGTATGACACCGAGGGTTTTGGAAGATTGTGAAAGAGAGACCTAACCCTCTCAGTCTAATCCTTCTTGCTCCAAGCCATGATAAACAAACAGTGTATCATCTGCAGAGTAACTCCATCTCTGTCTGCCTAAACTTAACTAGAATGATTAGCAGGCATCAGTATCGGGCATTATCTTCTTTTTGATCCACGCTGGAATTTCACTCTGAAAAGTAATGATCAAAATTGTTCTCTTAATTCTTACATTAATGGAAACTTGTAGTCTTACCTCAAATCTAAAAGGCCTTTGCCATCACATTTTCCCAGAATAGACAGTTTTTTGTCTCTGAGCAAAGCTGAGCGGCTTACCCCTACTCACTGTACTCACCTCAGCAAATGTTTTGTACTTCCCCTGCCTCAGAAACAACAATAGGGAGCTCTACTGACCAGTCAGTCTCAAAAAATAAACTCCTACCTAACATACATCTAACACCATAAACTACCATCAAACATAAGCCTTTCATAGCACTGCAAGCATTTCAAGGTGTGAACTTAAGCTTAGCAACTACTGTCATCTCCAAACCACAACCTGAGTGGTCTTTTTCACATTAAAGTCTCAAGCTTCAGGCACGGACCACTACATCATCAGTCCTAATTTCTAGCTCAGCAAATCCTGACAGCTCCCACTGTCATTACAGGATTTCTGGGGACACCGCAGAAGAGGCACTAACTCCAAGCCAGTATAGACCCAGCTACCTCTTTGGTCCTTGCTGTTCCAATCAAAGCTCAGCAATGGATCCAGTCTGGCAATCCCGGCCAACGCCAGACCAGTGTCCGTGTGAGCAGCCCCAACTTTTATCATCAGTTAGAGTGAGTTCAGCTTTGGCCTGGGTGAGGCTGACTGTTGGGAAGGGCTCCTTGTTAATGGGAATCAGCTGGAACTTTTCTTGACTTTGTGAAGAAGGTCAGAGCACTCATCCAGGTGGCTATCACATTACTTCAGGTGCATGTCTACTCTTGGGGAAAGTGCATTAGTTACATTGCTATCAGTTTGTTTAGTTTTATAAGGCACATCCATTACCTTATCCAGAGACAGAAAGATACTCCTAAACAAACTGAGTAAATTTTATATACACTACAGTATTTAGTTAATTCAGTTGTCACTACTTTCCATGGTTCCACTTGTGCCTCCTACAGTTCTTCCCCAAATACACAGTGTGTTTCTCCCTTCTTTCTACCTTCCCACTGATGTTCTGCAAAATGCTTCTAATACTGGCACAGTTAAGAAATTTGGATTCCCATCACGCATTCTGATTTCTATTCCATGAGCTGTTTCTTAAGTTTTTTCTTTTTTTAACCTAGTGATTGCATGAAGTCCTGGGAACAGGGATAAGGAAGCAGGATTCAAACCTCAGTCATTACAAATGCTCTATTAACTTACTGAGTGAATCATTTTTCTCTGTAGATCGTTTTGTCTGCCCCTCCCAGCTCAATGCGCACAGTTTTAGATGCAATTTGTGAAGTGCTTGCTGTTCAAGGATGGAAAACTACACTTTTTAGAATCAAGGCTATAAACAAAAAAACCCTTCTATTACACCTGACTGCATGTCTCTATCAGTTATACCTAGACAAACGGGAGGCAGCAGAGTTCCTCAGGTAATTCAGTTAGGGAGAATGTAGTTGTATACTGTACAGGTGGATCCCAGAACTGACCTTTGCCATTTCATTACAGCTGTGGACACAGGAGCAAGGAAGATTCTACTTCACCTCACTCTCTATCCCCATCTGAGTTTACAGGTTTGGAAATTAGAAGGAAAGAATTCTTAATGCTAGCAAAACTGCTAGTGTAACTGACTAAGGCCAAACCCACACTCAACATTTACAGATGCAATGGCTGAAGCAGTTCCACTCATTAATAAAATGGATGTAATATAAATAAAAGTGTAGCCAGATGAGAAAAGGACAGTGGGAAGGAACTCTAAAAGGCATGAAATAAATGTCCGTAAACTCTCTGTACTAAGTAGTATTTTGTAGGTATAAATACCTTTTGTGAGTAAAGGAATTTAAGACTTGCAAAAATACCTGGATTATATGGATCCAGGAACGGGTCAGTGAAGTTCCAGGCAATGTGAACACAGCATATATATTACTATCTATTCTATAATTCTGGAAATGAAAATGAGTTTAAGGCAGAAGTTTCTCTTCCCTCTTCTTTTTTGCCCTCCTGCACTGGCAATATATCAGCTCTGCATCTCCCTCAAAGAGCAATAAGGGAGAGGAGGTCCAAAAGCATAGTCTTTTTTACAGCAAGAGTGGGGTGATATATATGAAACAAATATACTTTATAAATGAGTATTACATGGGCTGATCTGGCTATGACTGGGTTTTATTGGATTGGTTCCTTTGAGTGTGCAGAAGTCAGCCACAGACCCTGTTGGAATTCTGAGAGCTGCCCTTCAAAATCTCTTGGTAGAAATGTTGGCCATCGACCTCATTTTGTCTATCGGTTCCAAATGTCTGCTGAAAGCCAGTAAATCCTATCAATTCATAATCAATCAACAAGTTGGAAGCATGCAGAATACAACAAAGATGAGTAAGAGCCAACATGATTTTTCAAGGATAAATATTGTCAGACCAATGTAAAATAAGCTTTTATGGCTTCTAGAAAGATTAAAAGCTGTAAATACCATGTATCTTCAGACAGGCTTCTGAAACTCCCTTCTGTTGTATTTTCATAAACTACCTAAAGAGTATGTGGTCTAGACAAAATACTTGCAACGGAGATGCAAAACTGTTGGAAGAGCATTCTCCAAGACAGACTGGTTATCAAAGGGCTACTGTCACAATGGAGGCAAAAAACAGAAGAAGGAACCTGGTTTTGCTGGCATCTGCCTTGGTTTCTGCGCTGCTGTTGTGGTTTAACCCCAGCCAGCAACTGCCACCTACTTCGTGGCATCTAACCAAGTTTTGAGGATAACAAAAAGAGAGTGAAGTATAACCCAAGAAAGACAAGTGATGCACAATGCAATTGCTCACCACCTGCTGACTGATGCCCAGTTAGTTCCCGAGCAGTGATCCACCCCTCCTGGCCAACTCCCCCCAGTTTATATACTGGGCATGACATCACGTGCTATGGAATATTCCTTTGGCCAGTTTAGGTCAGCTGTCCTGGCTGTGTCCCCTCTGAACTCCTTGTGCCCCTCCAGCCTTCTTGCTGGCTGGGCATGAGAAGCTGAAAAATCCTTGACTTAGTCTTAACACTACTTAGCAACAACTGAAAACATCAGTGTGTTATCAACATTCTTCTCATCCTAAATCCAAAACATAACACTATACCAGCTACTAGGAAGAAAATTAACTCTATCCCAGCCAAAACCAGGACAGCTACTCAGTTCCTTATTTATGACTTGAATGAAGGAAAAAAAGAATGCTTAATGAACTTAAACTTGATAGTGATGTGGAAGGAGAAGGAAATAAGCTGGGAGGCCAGACTTGGAATTAAGAATTATCTTGAGAAAAGTATGGAAGAAAAAGGAGATGCAATTAAAAAAGGATATGTGCACTCAGGTAGGAAAATCAAATGCGCAGATACAAGTAGAGAGTCAGTCCCTACACAACAGGACAGTAAGAAGCAATTTGGAGTTTCAGTGGCTCACAAATCCATCATGAATCAACAATAATATGCTGCAGAAGGAAAGGCAGTGGGAAAATGGTAAACACAGAGGAGAAGTAAAACTTCAGCTCTTTTTTACAGTAACAAGGTCTCTGTAGGAGAATTCCCGGAAAGACATAAGACTTAATTTAGAAAAGAGGAAGACTGACTGTCAATGGAATGGATTAGGTTTGGGTTTGCTTCCTAAGCTTCAGCTTATTATGGTGGAATAAGCAGTAAGGCTCTGTGAAAAATCTTGACATGGGAATTCCTCCTCAGCTGCAGTCACTGGGTTACATGGCACAAGAGGATTATATGGTACTTAACACACTCATATGGTTACATGCTCTACCAACAATGACATCTTATCTAACATCATGCATGTCTTGTCTCAAAGGCATCTCTTCTGTCAAAGTGGCCCCCTTCTGTATAGGGAACACTAGGAAATGACACAATTTCTCCATGAACCTGCAAGAATTAGCCCAATGAATTCTACAGCACTAGCTTTGAAGAAACCAAGGAAGTGGGAAAAATACTAAACACAGAAACAGTTGAAAAGTCCAGACTTTTCCTTTGAGTTAAATTGGCAGGAGGCAAACTATACTTCCCTCTTCTCCCAGATCTTTACAGAATGATAATGGAACTGTGGCTAAAGAAATACTGAAAACGAAAACCAGTGTAATAATCCACAGGAGTAGTTAAATCCTTTACACCAGTGTGGTAGTTAAATGGGAATTGGAAAGTACTGTTATTTACAGCAATTTTTTTTACATCAATACAAGTTTATATCAGCCCTATGATTTCTTTCTTTTTCTGCTCTGGGACAGATTCTACTATCTAGATACATCATTGTTGATCTCACATTGGTAATTTTCTTATCTAGGTCATCCTTCTCTCCCCAAATCCTTTGTGCTTTCACTAGCTTTACAAAATAAAGCAAGCTATTATTTACAAGGTTTTGCTCTAAGAGGAACTCAGCCATTTATTTCTTTTTGCTGCTCGCTCTTCCTGTCTTTTGCCACCCAAGATGAAAACAGAGCAATCAAAAATCTTCTCAGCACTTAGTAGACAATACAGAAGCAGATTTTTTAAAGGCCTTTAGTGTCTAACAATTTCAGTTCTGATAGCAATGTCCAAAATTCTCCAAATTTCACTAAAACCATGATCACTTCTTGTGGTCTCTGAAAAAAACCTGAATCTTCTGGTAATTTCACAAAACATCACGGAGACTCTATGGTATATTTGTAGTTCATCTTCGGTGCCATGCCTATGCAACAGTGATTCTCATTCGTGGGCCACCACAGCCCCTCAGGCACTGCGATGCAGAACAGCATGGCCCTGCCTCCCGCTTTGCCCCCAGCTGCTTTCGAACGGCGTGGTCCCTGGCTATCAAGTCTGCCAAAGCCCTTAGGCCCATCCTTGATAGTGTCTGTTCCCGACCCTGTAAAATACAATGTGACTGCATAACAACAAACAAAATGCCCTTCACTTGTATTACTGTTTGGAAAAACTATTTGATAATATTAAAACGCATAAGACACCTTTTCTTAATGCTTTCTTCTTCTCTCTGCTTTGATTAATGAATGCAGCTATTTAAACATGAAAAGGAGAAAACACTCTTGTTTCTAAGCTCACATATCCTATTTTGTCAGCTGTATAAGCTTTGTTAGAAAAATGCAAAAAAAAGTTAGAAAAACTTGGCTGCAGGGTCAAAGGTGAACATGACAGTATTGCAAAATAACTGTCACTGGAAGTGCTATTTCTGGTCTCCAATTTTGAAAAGCATATGGCTTAACACCAAGGAATTCTTGCTTCAGAATGTAGTCCTATATAGCAGAGTGCTGCTCCATCATCCTAATCATGACGCTTTTGAAACTGAGAAATCCTGAAATAGTTAGTAGGGAAAAAATGCTGATATTACTTGAATAGTTACTCAACATTATGTTACCTGTCAAAGATGCTTCATAATTTGGAACTGTATTTTAAAATAGTATGGAAGAGAATAGAAGAGAACCTGAGGCAGAAGTCAAGTGGGAACAGAAAAGAAGGTATGTCAGTAGAGGAGCTGTACGTGTAGCCTGGGAGGTGGAAGAGAGCTGAAACCCTGACTACAAGTTGTTAAATCAGAGGGCTGACAAAACTAATCATAGCAACAACAGAATGTGGAAAGCAAAGCATCAAAGGGATACATGTCTGTACATCTGACTGATTTGTATGCATATGCATTGAGTATTTGTATGTGCAACAACCAAACACAGAAGTGTCTGTATGTTTACATACACTTACAGAGGTTAAAATCTAAGAATTGTGAGATCTTCCCATACTTACGCTTGTGCACACAGGCAGACACCCTTTCCTTTCACCTATAGATCTGAAAGTCCAAATCTTCTCAAAGATATTTGGAGTTCTCTTGCCAACCCTGATGAAATGCGTTAATGAAAATGTCCAAATTTCTATCCAGTTGAGATCAGCTGCAGGAGGTGTATATATTAAAAAACAAAACACTAATAACAATATAAAATTTTCATTGTGAGCTGAAGATGAAAAGCACTTCATAGTGCTTCACAATGCTAGTTGTTGTTACTAAATTATTTTATCAGTGGACTTTACACTGGACTCAAAAAAAAAAAAACAAAACCAAACCAACCAACCAACCAAAAGCCTGTAGTGATAAAAATACTGCTGCAGCCAGGTCTCAACTGGGTATAAAGTCGACACTTTGATGATGCATTTCATCAAAGACTGCAAGACAAGTTCAAATGTCCAAGGGTGTCCATCTGCATGCACAAGTATGGAAAGCACTCACAATTCTTAGATTTTCAGCTCTCTAAGTGCATGTAAACATAGAAGCACTTCTGTGTTTGGTAGTAGTTTATTAAAAATAGAGATGAAATTGTAACAAAAGCAGTGGTTTGTACAATGTAGCACACCTGAATAGATTTGATGATGCTGTTACTGAGCAGATGCCCTGCATGAAGCTCAATGATTTGCATTTCGTTTAGTTACAGAGGAAACAACTTACAGATATAGAAACTGGTTCCCCCAGTTAGCTATTTCATAGCCACTTTTTCCTGTGCCACCAGAAATCTCTCCCTACATCTCCCTCGGATCTGTTTATCACATCCATATACAAACACTGTTGGTACAATGTAAGAGAATACCAGAACATCACAAGTGAGACAGTTCTGGTATCTAAAGCAGGCATCAATTATTTATTTCTCATCTCTTTTTCCTCTCATTAGCTCTCCATCTCTTTCTGCTTCCAAATCCAGCTTTTCAAAGGACACTTTGATTTTTTAGTTGCTAAGAAGGGTCAGCAGACCTTACCAGTCATGGGCTTTAATTTCGATGTCTATCATTTTTAATCGCTGTTACATATCTACAGTTACTGTTTTGTTGATTACAGGAAAAATCTCTGCTATTTGCCTCATCAATCTCCCTTTTCCTATTTTCCCTGTCATGAACAGAAATTATCCAGAAACTTTTAACATTTCTAATATAAGAAACCATCCAATAGCCTCACAGACTGTATGTTTCAGTAATTTTTAAAATCCAAGCCTTCCTGTAAGTAGAAGCTATTTGGTTATGAACAAATAACATTAGAATTGTATGCATACATGTTAATAAATGCACATCTTCCTTGCAGTCTGACCTGGATTGTGCAACAAAGTGGACAATGCAAAAGGAGATGCCAAATCTTGTCCATTATGAACAGGCCAGATACACCGTCTATGATACTTCGTAGGCACTGACAGCCTGTCTGCAGAGGTACTCTAGGGTTGTCTCCCATGACAGCTGAAAGAGCAAGCATGGAGGTGTTTGGCTATGTGGAATATGTTTCAAATATAACGGCACTGCAGCTCCGAATCTGCATTTTTTCAAAGCACAGAGGTGAATTATGGCCGAGTCAGAAAGTCAGCATTATCTCTAAGGACTCCCACTGCAGAGTGGCCCATCTGCTTCCCACTCTTGTGGACCATGTGTTGAATTTTCAATAGGAGTTACAACATGGTCTAGAAAACACGAGTCTTAACAGCCTGGAAGCAGAAAAAAGCCATTGGAGGGTTACTAATGAAATAAAATATGAATGTAAGCAGTACAGTGCAAACATATAGCAATGCCACTTAAATAAGTCAATATTGTCTTATAAATCCTCTTGCTATGCTGTAACCTTTAAAACATGAAAGAAACATTGCTTTTGTTCTTCAAAGTGTTATCTTTTCAGTTCTCCAATGAAAGAAAGCAAATTAATTGTTCTGAAAATCATTTGTTGCATCTGTTTTCTATTAATTTTTTTTCTTTAGAAGAATCCAGCCACATATATATCCAGACTATTTCCTACCTGTTTCAGAACATGCCTTGTAGCAAGGCCTGTTACGGCAATTAAAACTCAGTGCATCCCAAAAGGTAGAGGTTAAAACTCAAATGGCAAATTTAAATTTGGTGCTTTATGACCACTATGCTGTGATTTTTTGAGGGTATTTATTCCTCGTTTAATTGTGTCATTAAAAAAATTCACTTAATGGCAGACCTTACCTTTTGAAATTTTACAGCAGTGCACAGATACTCATGAATAGAGTGTTAAAACTGAGTTACTGGGAACTTGGCACAGGGTAATGCTCTTGTGGGAAATCATCTCTCTAAAACAGGACAGTTGGTCTCTCTCTGGACTCTCTATTCCAGGTGTCCTCACAACAGCATCTTCAGCTGGATTGTGAGAGAATTCCCAAACCATTCTTCTGCTGAGTTTTTTACCATTCAGCTAGCCTGTGGTCCTACATGACCACTCCAGCCTGTGCATAATCAATCCATTGCTATTCACTAACCAAACTACATGCATCCTCATGACTTTAGTGAGGTACAACAGACTGTCTTAGGTCACCAGTTCGGCATCTGCAGCACTAGTTTCTACTGTCTATTTACAAGTATCTCCTGTGTAGAGTTTCATCAGTTTTGCAGCAGGAACTGCCTGGAGAGGCTGGATGGGCCAGATTCTCCACCCCGGCTGTTTATCAACACCACAGGAGCTGCCTGGGGAAACCTTAAGGACGCTCTAGAACTCCCATCCAGAGAGCTCCTGCACCACTTGGTTACGTCCTTCTTGGTGAAGGTGGCTAAAGTTCAGTCTGCACCCTGTCTGCACTCAGTCTGCTGTTCCAAGTCCATCTACTATCTCAGGGATGCAAATGACTACATGGGGAGTTCCTGGACCACACACGCAATTAAATGAAGTTACTAGACATCAAATTGTCACGTTTTTCTAACTTTTGAAGTCTCTTCTATGTTTTTAGAACAAAGCAGGGATGGAGTGCATGGTAGGATCTGACCCTACGTTTTAACACTTAGTAAAACGAATGGCATATACAAACAAGCAGAAAGTACTTCCCCTCTGGCCACAAGAAGGTAATACAGAATAAATCAATGCAATTTAAAAACACAAAGTACTTGAAGAAAACCATTAGGAATGCTGGCAGATGCATAACTAAACACTTAATTAAATTCAGAAGGGCCAAGCTAAAGGCTGAAGGTGCCAACTACCCTCTGGACATGGAGTTATGGAGAAGCTTTTATTTACATGATCACAAACCCAAAGTATAATATATGGTACACTGGCAAGATCATGCAGCAGATCCTCCTGGAAAATATGCTAAGGCATATAGAAAATAAGGAGGTGACTGGTAACAGCCAACATGGCTTCACTAAAAGCAAATCATGCCTGAAAAATTTTGTGGCCTTCTACAAAGGGGTTATAGCATTGGTGGATAAGGGAAGAGCAACTGATGTCATCTACCTGGACTTGTGCAAAGCATTTGACACTGTCCCGCATGACATCCTTGTCTCTAAATTGGAGAGACATGGATTTGACAGATGGACCACTCAGTGGATAAGGAAGTGGCTGGATGGTTGCATTCAAAGAGTTGCGCTCAATGGTCTGAGTGGAGACTAGTGATGAGTGGTATACCTCAGGGGTCGGTATTGGGACCAGCACTTTTTAACATCTTTGTAGGAGACATGGACAGTGGGATTGAGCGCACCCTCAGTGAGTTTGCTGACAACACCAAGCTGTGTGGTGAGATCGACACACTGGAGGGAAGGGATGCCATCCAGAGGGACCTTGACAGGCTTGAGAGGTGGGTCTGTGAGAACCTCATGAAGCTCAACAAGGCAAGTGCAAGGTTCTGCACATGGGTCGGTTCAATCCCAAGCACAAATACGGCTCAGCTATGAGTGGATTGAGAGCAGCCCTGAGGAGAATGACTTGGGGGTGTTGCTTGACGAGAAGCTCAGCATGACCCAGCCATGTGTGTTCACAGCCCAGAAAGCCAACCGTATCCTGGGCTGCATAAAAAGAAGCGTGGCAGCTGGTTGAGGGAGGCGATTCTCCCCTTCTACTCTGCTCTCATGAGACCCTACCTGGAGTACTGTGTTCAGCTCTGGGGTCCCCAATATAAAGAGGACATGGACCTGTTGGAGCAAATCCAGTGGAGGGCCATGAAGATGATGAGAGGCTGGAGCACCTCATCTATGAAGACAGGCTGAGAGAGTTGGGGTTGTTGAGCCTGGAGAAGAGAAGGCTCCGGGGAGACCTTAGAGCAGCCTTCCAGTACCTAAAGGGGGCATACAGGACAGCCAACAAGGGACTTTTTACAAAGGCATGTAATGATAGGACAAGGGGTAATGGCTTTAAACTGAAAGAGGGTAGATTTAGATTAGAAGAAAGGAAGAAATTCTTCACTCTGAGGGTGGTGAGGCACTCGAACAGGTTCCCCAGAAAAGTTGTGGATGCTCCATCCCTGGAAGTGTTCGAGGCCAGGCTGGATGGGGCTTTGAGCAACCTGGTCTAGTGGAAGGTGTCCTGGCCCATGGCAAGGGGGTTGGAACGAGATGATCTTTAAGGTCCCTTCCAACCCAACCCATTCTATGATTCTATGAAACCATTTTACCTTTAAATAAAGGTTAAGGCTCTGTCCAACTCAAAACAAGGGCTTCCTTAGCACGGACGGCTGTGATGAGTGGCCACTCTTTACCACACCATCCTCTCCAGCATCCCTACCCTGCTGGGCAGTAGCAACAGGAGACCTTGATGCACTGCAGCTCAGTGCCATGACTGTAGTCACTGTGGACACCTCTGCAAGAACAGAGGGGAGAGATGATGGCTGGAAGAACAAAAAAATATCTTCACATGTGAAGCAGAGCCCTGAGAGGCTCATATACCCACAGATCTTCAGAAGCAGATACTTTAGGGAAAAAGAAACTCATATTGCTAGATACAGAAGAAAACTGGGAGAACTGGCAAAACTGATTAACAGTAGTAATATCATGGGCTAGAAAGGAGGCCATGATACAATCAGGTCTGTCTTACAGCATTATTTTACTTTATGCAGTTAGCCTCATCAAATCTCTTTTTCACCTTCCCTCTAACGTTTTTTGAATTCTTTGATTCACAGCACAATCATTTTACCTCTTTCTTGCCAATCCTTCCTACTGTAGTATTCTTTACTGAAGGTTTTATCATTCCAGTGAAATGTTGATTCCAAAATGAACCTTTCAGAGTGTCTTTACTACATGCAACATTATCTTGCTAATCACCAGTCATGCCATTTTCAGAGTTTGCGTGTGCTACCCTACTTCCAGTGTTAACATGTGCTATTAATAATTGTATTTTTCAACACTTCTGCCCACAAGCTATCATTAATAGCTTTTAAAGCTACTTGAAAGAACAAGACCTCTCAGTGGTACAATTATAATTTTAACTACCCAGTATGTCACAACAAAGGAATCAGTCTTCTGAAAAATCCCCAGAAAAATACAATTTAATACCAAAGTTTGACTGAAAAACTCACCTGGGCTATCAGTAACCTGCTAACTTTTTTGCTCAAAAAGATGTATTTGACTAATGGTATATAAAAATACTGCAAAACTGTCTTTCAGAGTGCTCATCTAGTGTTTTGCGAAGAAAAAATTCACAATGATCGAAGATTTTGCAAATATGATAAATGGATTTTAAATTGAATGAAGTTTAGGACACAGAACACAGGAATGGAAGAAATTCTTGGGAGTTAGGGAGTCAGTTTTCTGGTAGTTAAAGTACTATACCTTACAATTGCATTTATCAAGTTTTCAAGTTTCATCTTCAGAAAACAATGGCAATTTTTGCCCAATTGTGACATCTGGCATTTAGAAAAGGGAGTCATGAAGTTGTACACCCTACATGCCATGCATTATAAATTTAACAGCAACAGGAATTAAAAGATGCTATTGAGCCTAGAGAGGTACCAAAATCAGGATTATCAGAAACAAAATGCTGCAACAAACCTGTAATGATAGGCTGTTGGTTGGTAATGGAAGACAATAAAATTCACCTTTTAAGATTATTTAATTAGCAGAGTCATATTTTAGAATTTATCAGAAAACTGTCCTCACAGATTTGTTTAAAAGAAGGACTTTCAGTGTTGCAAATTGAAACAAATGGCATGATATATAATGTAATTAAAACACTGTGTAGTAAAAAATAAGAAAGTACTTATCAAAAATTTACATTTTATGTTATATATGTACCTAGCACATCTGCTATGCCATTGTGACAGATGTTTATTAATATGGTTATCTAATCATATTGCTAGATTGCTAATGGCTTAGTAATCCATCTTCTAAATACTGCACAAGTTTCTGGTTATATGTTGAACCAACTGTCAAATTATTTAAGAATTACTTTACCTCTACGGCCTCTGAGAAGCACCATTAACTTCCAGTTTTATTTCAGCAACAATGTACAATTATATCATAGCAAAAACGTTGTATGAAAGACTTACTTCAAAGACGCTTCCTTTAATATGATAACTAGCATGAAAATCAGCTAAAATTAATAGAAATGTGTTTTGATATGAGAGACCTCTTGAAAGAGTATGTTCCATGGCAATGCTGGTGACCATGACAGTGGTGACCCAGGTGGACACTACTCTTTTTGGTTATCTTCAGGAACGTATAGATCCTAAATACAACTTCCTCATGCATTAGCCCACCCTAAAATTTTTATGCCTTGCAACCTGTTTTTTCCTCTCAGTTTGGTTTTTATGTCCAGAGGAAAGGAGTAAAATTCCTCACTTCAAAATACAATACTGATTTTCAAATTTCTTTTTCTTATTCAACTCTAAAATCTCTCGTAGAAAATCTCACATCTTCCTGACAGAGTACTACAGATCACGCACTTATTTGAAATGCTAGCATTTAGTTAGACAATTAGACAATCCAGTTAATTATTGAAATATTTGGTTACAGCTGAACATCAGTGTTTTAAGATTCCTCAAACTGTGGAAATAATAATGGTTTACTGAAGATCACAGTATCCTCTTCTAATATCCCAGCCATTAACTACTGATGTCTACCACACATTTGTACTCACCTTTACTGTGGACATACTCTCTTACCAACTCTACTCCTAATTTCTAAGCCCTTATGGAGGTACAGATAAAGCTTACTTTATTACAAGTAAGTTCACAGAAGATGAACAAGCTTGACTTGTTGGGCTTGAATTTTTGAATTCCCTTGATTTTTCTGATACTACTTTAGCCCCATTTATTTTCTACTAGCCACTGTCCTGTCACTGACAAGTTGCTGTTTCATGTGGCACTGCCACAGAATCGGACTGGAAGGCAACAGAAGCTCTTGAAAGTGTTGCCTTGGACACCAGGTATCATCAGAATCCTTCAGATACAACTCTTCAGAGCTAAAATACCACTTCATGTCATCCTATTTATCGCATCTCAAGGGTTGGGGGTTTTGGGTTTGTTTTGGGGTTTTGGAGTAAAAACAGTAAATATGTCTTGTACTTCCTCCATATTACAGTTGCCTAATGGGCATGACCAGAAGAAGCAGTTTCAGTCCTAGGTAGTCTTCATGACTGCAGTACTTACTTGACTCTTACTGAAGAAGTACCTGGCTTTAAAACACTGTGCAAAGAGGAAACCAATTTCAGATGTTTAGAATAAAAAGATAATACTTTGCATAATGAAAAAGAGAGTTTTATTGACAGACTGTATTGTATTTTCTTTGTATGTTCTTTATCAATTTGATACTTGCCTTGTTCATGCTCTGAAAAAAAAAAGTAAACAAATTCTCATTTATACTGTTGACAACTCGTGGAGTTACAAACAGCTCTGGCACCAAAGGAAAAGGGTCATGATGTTCCCATCCTCCCAAATCTCCCACATTTTTCATGGTAGACTCTCCTCATCGCTCTTAACTACTTTTGTAAACACAGTGTAACATAGAGAGTATGTGAATGAAATATTTGTATTGTCAGCCTCAAGTATTCAAATATCATGAGTCAAGCTCCAAAATATCACAGAACTGGAATAAATACCATGAGACTAGAAATAATAATCTGAAGTTCTTCGTATTTACTTTCTGTTTTCCAAGCCTTCAGGGGTCACATTTTCAGGATTTGCTCAACAGCCATGAAACTTACTTAAAAAATGCTGGAGGTTAAGTTTCACCTACAATAACACATCTCAAGTGCCAAGACACAAAGCAATATACATAGAAAGATTTCTAATAAAGTTCTGAGTCCTCAACACTGACTGTATGAGTCTAAGAAAAGAGCAGTTAAAATATGGAAGATCTCAATTCCTGTTCTGCTCATCAAACATCAGTAAGAAAGCTCTCCTGCAGCCACATGTCGGTGAGAGGTAAGTGGTATGAAAGGATGATGTGGTCACTGGCTAGAATCCATCACTGGTGAAAAAAAAAAACAGAGCAAACACATGGGAAAAATTATGAACATGGGGGCTGTTTGCTAGAATGTATACACTCTGGCAGACAGTTATGTCTGCTTATAGTGTTGTAAAAGCTGCTTAGCTCACTTTACATTCCCCCACCCTTTTAAGAATAAGGACTTTGCTCCTGACTGGCAATAGAGACCATTCATCATTCCTGCTGCAGAATGCTGGGGGTGAGAAGGGATTTCCTTCCCTGCCATGACACAAAAACTTGCCTGCTGAAATGCTTGGCTGCAGATGCAAAGACTGCAAACTAGAGCCAGAATTTGGGTCTTAAATAGATCATTCCTTACTGTTTTGAACTGCCTCATACAACCACAGCAAGACAGGCCATTACTGGTTATATTAATTATGTACTTCAAAGGTTTTCTTAACAACCAAGAAGGCTTAATGGACACACAGTTTCTGCAGAAAATTACATTCAACACAATTAACACATTTCAATAGGACAAGTTACTTGCCATCAGCAAGTCTCACTGTCACGTTGCCATGCCAAAATGAAAGCACTGGAAAAGATGTTTGGCACATGCTCTCTGGTGAATGAGACTTTTAAATTGTATCACAGTAGTTGAAATTTCCTAGGACTGAAAGGGGAAGTATCCTCTAAGAGTGTTTCAGTTGAATACGACGTGCCCAAAAAGTAACGTGATAGGCCTGAACAGAAACATCACTTTGTCTTAATTTTTCATCAGAATTAAACCATACTTTATTCTAAGGCCTAAAACTATAGCTGCAGCTTTTTTCATCAGCCTACAGGACTGAAATTTGAAGAGAACTTCTGGAATAAGTTACTGCCTTGGCAGGCAATGCAGTACAGACAGCTGCTTGTTCAATGAAATCCTGGTAAAATCCTGAGGGTTTTTGCTCTGAGGCTTGTGGTCTGTCCCAGGCCATGAGAAGTTCTCTTTCTATATTAATAACCCTGCTTTATTGATGAGAAAAGCTGCTTTTATCACAGTTAAGCAACACATTAAACAGCCATGTTTACTTACATATTTATCTTTACATTTATAATGGTCCTCTCACTGCATGAGCAGAATTATGGGGCTGTGTAGCTTTTTAGCATGGCTTCTCTTACGATTGGTTGGGAAGACAACTCTTCCAAATTTTGTTAAAGTACTAATAATATTCACTCAGGCAAACACTACATAGCCTGACTCTGAAAAGGAAACACAAGATGTAGGCTCCACATTGCAGCAAAGACGTAAAGGAGAAGAATGGCACTGTGATTGAGAAACTTTAGTGGGGACTTCCCTCTACAGTATTTCCATAATAATTCTTCTTTCACCCACCTTCTGTTTGCTTTGCCTATTGTCAGAACCCAAGGTAAGACCTTATGTGACTGGTTCTCACTTGGGGACATTGGGAGAGCAAGGAGGTGATGTGCATTCCCAATGCCAGCAACTGGCTGTTCATTAAACACCAGCCAGACATCACATGAGGTCCACTGAGAGAGCTTTATGATTATGGTGGGGGGGCCTCAGGGTCTGCCACATTCTAGACAAGAACTGCTCTTGGAAAGGATTTGGTAGACTACTCTCGAAGTGTCCTTTGAGGAAAAAACCCAAACAAATCCCACAGTCAGTTAAGAAGGGTGTAAGAAAAGAAAGGTAAGATTCTCCAAGTAACTCATTGACTCTCTTATTAATCTAGATTGAGCTGCAAGTCCCCAAACCAAAATTATGGCTTGTGTAAAGAAAACCTGCAAAATACCCACATGTGAAAAACAGAACAGTCTTGACAGAGATAAGCTGCAATGATTAATCTGGATATGACCTACACATTTATAGCTGCTGAATATTTAGAAATGCAAACAACGCATTTTAGATATAAAAGGAAAATTAGAGAACATACTGAGTGAACACTTGCAATACCCCATCCAACAGCAGTAACTTCTTTGGCAGCAACTTTTTCCTGCCATATCCTGTGTTACCCACACCATGACAGCAAAAGCTCTTGGTGTAACACAGCACCAAGCTCTCACAGTTGCCAGTAACAAGTGTCCAGCATCTGCTGCCTGCAGCTCATGCTTTCCTGTATAAGCACTGAGAACTCTTAAAGGAAATCTCTTTTAGAATATTAATGTTATCCTCATCTGCTACCTCTGACTGGCCCACCTGAAAAGCAATATAGAGAGAGACCAGACAGCATTAATGAAGACATTTGAGAGAGAAATGGAATAACGTATATTCCAATATAAAAAAACCTTGAAATGCTAAATTTTAATTGGCAACTATCATCTGTTTGTAACTATTTAGCTAAAAAAAAAAAAAAAAAAAGTTATTTAAGAGCAGAGCGTTACAATATGTCTAGCAATTACCACAGGCCCATACGTATAGAAGAGGCTTCTCAGCCATTACTCACTGAGGAATATGCTGCTCTGCATAGATGATTCAGCCAAGAGGAAAAAGAGGATGTTTAAACCAATACACAAAACTCTGCAAATAAACCTCTGCTTAATGCTAAATATAAATCAAAGGTGTTAGTGTAAATGGCCAAGTAGTTTCTTAATTTTAATCCTAGCTTATACAGCGTACCTTCAGCTCTAGGGTAAGAGAGACAGACCCACCTCAGGATAGCAAGAGAATTAGTGATCAAGTCATCCAGGTGGAAGTGGGAAGCTGACCTGAATGGTGAAAAGCAGAAACTACACTCCTCTGCTTCCTCCTTCTCTGACACAACACTAACCAGAAGCACACTATATCTCCAGAATACCACACATTGCTGAGGGTAGGCATGTGGGACGAAGCATGCTCGCAACCCCCTCCTCCTTCTCCTTTACAGCTTTAGTTGTATTTTTTTTGCTTCTCAGTATGTTGATGACACGTGGCCTTTTCCATAAATCTAAAGATGACCTCAATGACATTGTCAGCTACTTCTTTTAGGGGAATAATAGAGGTGCACATGTAGGGATGACCTCAACGGTTTGTGAAACAAGTGTGACTACAGCAGATATCTTTAAACAATAGCTTTTCAGTAAGTTTACCATGAAATGAAGATACTCTGCTGAACTCCGAGACTCCTTCCATTAACTCTCACCCACCCAGGGTATATCAAACAGTGTCACTCCTTCCCTCTGCCATCACAGAGCACATAGAGCTAGTGGAATTGTTTGATCCACTACTTGCTGACAAGAGGGATAGCTCTCAGATGACCTCAACAGTTCAGGATTGAGACAGGTATGGGAAAACGTTGTGGAAGAAAATCTTACATTTGCAATCTGTGATACAGATCCCTCTACATTTCTACCTTCTCCATCTTCTACCAGCTCAGGTTAACAGCTATGATGCAGTCTTTCAGTAAAGAAATCATGGCATTACGGCTGTTGGGTGTATGCTGCATTAAGACTACATTTGCATGACCTGGATATTCCCAAATACCCATATCATGCTTACTCACATTAAGGTTACACACCCTCCATATCCCCAGACACTGACCTCCAAGGGGTCAACCAGCCGTAGTCATTCTGCAAATGAGCCTTGAAGCAGCAATAATTCCCCTGACCACATGGTCAGCAGGTAGCAGACAGAAGGGCACCTACTCTGCTTGCACTTCAACTTGGCTGATGAAAACAAGATCTGGTGCAGGGAGGCAGCATGATGCTCTGAGCAGGTCTTACCATACTTGTGTGAACATGCCCCACTGCAGTAACGGTGACCAGTGGCTATCTAACCTTACAGAAAATCTAGCGCTACAAGCCAGTCCATCCAAACACAAGCTTTGTCCATCATTTCTCATTTGACCTTCTTTCCAGCAAAGCAGAGGTATGTCTCTACACAGAACACAGGCCATGACAAGGGAAATCCCACCTTTATACCAAGAAGGCTGAAAGCTGCTCTCAGCTGGTGTCAGGGCAGTCAGGAGTTTGGGCCAGAGGCTCAGTATGGGCATACCTCTTTCTGCCCTACAGTATTATGCCTCAAAGGTGTCAAGAATATAGCAGGATGGAGAGGCAAAACTATTCGCTGACCTTTATTAACATCAGTACTACATCAGGTCTGAGGTATACTATGAGAAGCTGAATGCTACTACCAGTACCATTTTAAGAACAAAGAGTTTTAATCCCCAAGGGTAGTAAAACAAAGGCACTGAATGAAAAACGTGTCTTAAAAAATGCTGTATAGTGTTGCAGAAAAAAGTGTGAAAACCACTGACAGGCTGTGTGAACCCTGAAAGTTCCTGGTTTAATTAAAAAAGGTTGGAACAGACTCTGGTCATATTTTTAGCAGAAAACACAGCAGTTCAGCACTGTTTCTGTTTTTCAGCATGCTCCCAAGGTGAGCATTTGTGAATAGTTTTTCCAGAAGTATGCATATTCAAAAAAGAAAACTAAAAGGATACTAAATAAAATAAATCACACAGAAAATACAGTAAGGCTGTTTGCAGCCCTGCAGCTTCTGGAAACAATTCTATTTTATTAGATAGCAATTCCATCCTAGCTTGACTCTTGGCCATAAAGAAACCAAAGGTTCAACTGAAATTATTTCCTGTGGATTGATCACTCAGACAGAAGAAAGTTAGACATTTGGTAGGGTGAACAGGGGGAGGAGAAACAATACAGGTGAATTGATTTTATGAAGATGAAGGCCTTATCTCTCTGAAATAACCATGGTTTCATCTGCACAGAGGAGGGTGACCATAGCAAGTGCTATGGTTCTATCAAACAACTGGTCTGTAACCCAATTTAGGGAAGAGGGGAAAATAATAGTAAAATAATCCTTTAGGAAAGACTAAAGTCATATACTGAAAAGAAAATTCTAACCATACTTCCTCTCCCCACCCTACAATGTACTTCTGATACACCAAATGACTGAACCGAGGCACACAACCTAGAGAGCCTCTAGCTGATTTGGATATGGCTGGGTACCTGCCCCCACAAAATCTGCTTTTTAGGGTGTGCTGTGCCTTCACCTCATCTACATGTTAAAGGATATGGGAAATGTCCAGAACGCAAAGGGCCAAAGCCTAATTTATCTCCAGTGCTTATGACTTACTGCACATGTGAATGTAAAAGAAGATAATTTGCTTAAAGTAACTGACTCTTATAAAAATATTACAAAACCTCTTTGCTTTGGAAAATACGACTTATTCCCTCAAAGTTTTTTCCTGTTTCACATTCTCATAGAGAAGCCATGAGATACAAAGTTGATAGCATTGCTTCTAAGGGTAAAGAAGATGGCAGAGAAGTCCCTGACTACAAGCCTTCCTCGTTCCCTTTTCTCCAGACTGCCCACTTGCCCCCTCACTAAGATCAGAGCATCAGTCCAGAAAATGACACCCCTTTACTAGATTCATCTCATCGTCGTAATCACCAGCAAACCACTGAAGAGTATCTGCAAATTATGGTGACCAGCAGTGCAAAGCCTACACAGCATCAAAAGTGCTCCCTTTTGCCTTATAAAATAACATCCCATTGATCTGTTTCCTTTCTATTTCACTATCTGCAACTACTATTTGCCTTCCTTCTTTTAGCAGTTACTACTCATTTTTATGTATCCACATTGGGTGCTATCTGTATTATCAAGTTCACAAACTCTGCCTTGACAAATACTCCAGTCTTCTATTTTACAAACACCAGCCAGGTCAACAGTGCAGTAACTGCCATAAATCTGGGGGTTTTTTACCCTTGGACAATAAATAGTCAAGAGAAATGTGGGTGTACATCATACTCTCAATGTGACTGATCTCTTGCAGAAGTAGGCACAACCTTCAGTTGAGTAAGCATTAAATTCACAGAAAAAAAAGGTAAGTAATATTTTACGTCAAATTTCTGGTCATAATTAATTCACTGATATGCCTATACTTCCAATGAAGGATCTGGTAACTGCAAAAGTTTCCAGTCTTTATTCCTTGGAAACTCTCCAAAGGTTTAAGCTTCTAATTTCTGCTAACTAATTCAGGAGGAACCTGAACATATGGTGTTATAGCAAAAAAATATATAGCAGGTACAAAATATAGCAAATAAATTCCATGAAAATAGGCCTACATTTTAAAGGGAAAAAAAAGCTGAGAGAGGAGCCTTGCCTTTTCAATGACAACTTCTTTATTTCTCTAGGAGACATTGCTGGGCATTCTTACCCAACAAGAGCTTGAGCAAGATAAACAGAAAAACAAGCCTTGCATCATGCCATTGAAGTTCAAAAGGCAGGCTTAATGACATGCCAATTGGAGAATGCTACAAAAACTGTTACTTCCCTGAACATTATCATAAGAACAGCAAATTGTAGTATGTCACAGATCATGACCTCACCTCCAGTCTGGACATTGTCTTTTTGGCTTCCCCTTCTGGGTGGGCCTGAGCCATCAGAATGCACCGAGAAAAAGCATAGAGGAGAAACAGTTCTCCTCTGCTCCAGCTGACACGGCCCTGCGTGCACCAATAGGCCTTAAACTGTCCTGACCAGTCTCACGTGAGGCCTCCTCCCATGGCCTCTGCCCACTGGCCTAAGAGCTCCATTTAAGCCCTGACCTGATTCACATACATACCTCTCTCTAGCCCTACTTTTTGGACAGACTTTGGACCTACCTTGCCAGTAGCTTGTCTCCTAGATGGACTGCTCATGTACGTGCTGCTGTTTGGCTTTAGCCCCTTCTCCTTTTGCTCCCAGATGGACCAAACAGCTGCTTCACTGCTGACCTTGTCTGGGACTGCTGATGGATCTTGTTACCAGCACCCTGTGCTCCTTACTACATTCACATGCTGTTGGACTGAGCTGCGCTTAGTGCAAGCTCTGTCTACACTGGGATTACCCTTGGATCCTGGCCTGCCTCCCTTTGGGAGTAGCCAGCCCTTGCTGCTCCCTGATACTGGCCTATATCCTCACAACCCCAGGATCTCACTCCTGCTGCTTCAAGGGCAAGGAGGAAGATGACCATGGATTGAAACTGAGCAGCACCAGTCAGAGCAGTGGTGCTGGCTGACCCTGCAGAAGCCTCCAACTGAGCAGGTAGCGATCACCTCTGGGGTGCTCTGCTTCCCCCTGCTAGGGAGCTGACACCACCTCTGCCCATCCCTGCTAAATGGTGAACGTCCACAGAGCACAGCCTAGACTGCTGTGAGGTGGCACTGCATCTGGGTTTATACTGAGTGTAATGCTGCTCATACAGGTGCAGTTTTTCCTTGGTCTGTCATGCCCAAAGGAGACTGCCCTGCCACAGGCTTCCCAGCTGCTTATGGAAACTGGCCTGGAAGCTGTTAATTCACCACCTGAACTTCTCTTCCTTCACACTCCTTATGTCTCTGCTGGCAGGAGCTAATACTTGGGAGTCCTGAACTCACTTTGTCCTCTTAGTAGTCCCTAAAGATGAAACGCAAAAGATGGCTCTTTCTGGCATGAGATAAAATCCTATTTTAATGACAAGTTGTATTTGCTGTAATGTATGCAATGGCTTTGGAGCTCATTTGCTTCTAGTCCTGAATGGATTTATACCGATGGGCAGACAGATCAGTTTATCTGCCTTATTCCTGATTTTGCTGTATTTGAGTATGTCCCCATTTTATTAAGTTGTCTTTGGCTATGTACATGAGGCATGAATATTAGTTCATCATTAACCTCCTTGCCCAAACAACAAATATCTCTTTATCCGTTGACTTTTTTGTCTCAACTTTTACACTAAGGGTTGTAGTACTGGTATCAAGAAGTACTAGGTGCCCTGAAAGAACTGCTAGGCTATTTGTAAGATTGCTAAAAAAGCAAGGTATTCATCAAAATCTTGCAGAGGAGTAGAGGAAAAATAGTGAAGTGGCAACAAGTGTTACTTAACTGATTTCTCAAGGACCCATTGTTTTCAAGGAAATACTAGTTACACTTAGAGAGACTGAGATGGGGAAGTCTAAAAATATTTTAGTGTTCCTATTAGTGTATTGTTTTGTCCTATGTATACAATTTGTTTACCTATACATGAGGCATAACTAAACATGTCAGCACAAAGGACTTCTACAGGAACAGCAGAATTAAGAGGCTTGCTGTTTAAAACGAAACACATTTTCTTGGTCTTAAATTTATAAAATTCTTTTAGGATGTGGAGCATGTAATTGCTCTAATCAGAGGAATTAATCTTCACAGCTTCCATGACTACGAGGCATTCTACAGCATGAAACAAATGATTCAGCAATGGCTTTGTACAGTCCAGCAGTAAGTCAACTAAAAATGTCACAAAAGCAAACCATCACCAAAATTTTTAAGTCAAGGAGTTTTGGATAGACTTTTAACCAGATGACTAGTAGAATTCTCTCTGTGATAGAATATATCTGAATTTCTGCCTCCTATGTATGAAATTTAAGAATTATTTTCTATTCCAGCTGCCAAGTGACTTTGTTTCCAATCAATTAAAACATTCTTTTAAAAGAACTTCATGTCTACATGAAAACGGCTCCATTTCCGAGCCCTGCTACTTGTATCAATACCTGGTTTTCTTGCGGGGGAAAAAAAAGAATTTAAAAAAAATGGTTTGCAAGCATTGGCAATATAAAAGTTGAAATTAGGAAGGTCAAATGTCAAGCTAGAATATTTTTTTGGCATTTTTCTATCAAAAGTCTAAGTGTAACCGTTAAGTTCAATAATAAAAAAGCATTATGTTCACTTTCAGTTTTGATCCAAAGAAATGAAAGTTGCACAAAGAAAGTGTCTTTTAAAAAAAAAGTTGTTAAATAGAAGACCAAACTGTGAATGCCTCACCCTTCCAAGGACAGAGGCAAGTAGGAAAACTGAAATAATTACACATGCATATAGTGTAGAAGATATCCACAATGTAGTTATGTCACTGAAAGAAGAGGAAAATGGTAACAGAACATCCTTCTGTCCTCATCTTTTGCTGAAAAGCTTGCGTTTTCCCAGTACGATTGTTCTCTCAGTGAAAAATTTCAAGGACTTAGAAGTCTATCTTTCTCACCATATAGGGGAGAAAACATCAGCTCACACAGATCCAACAGTGATTCAGTAGTAGAACAGTTCCTGTGAATTTTGTGAAACTAGCTTACCCCAAACCAATCCTTTCCATGAAAGGCTTACTCTGGAATCGTAACTTAACTCACAGATAAGCATTCTTCTTTCTTTCCAGAACTGGAAGTGCAATAGCTTGAAGACCAGGCTTCAGAGAAGACATAAGCAACTGTTTAATAACCAAAACCTACTAGGTAAATTATATGTTAACTGAATTATTTGAAAGTTAATAGCATTCATGGGGGGAACTTAAGGACCTGCTGTATTCTAGAACTTTTTAGTTTTGAGTAATACATTTGTAACTTAAAACTTTACAATGAACTTGAGAGACCAGGAAGCAACAGTGACAATAATGTGTGATTTAATGTTCCAAAAAAGCAGAAGCTACTCACCAGGTATCATAGTAATTACTACCATGAACCTGACACTGTCCTGGACCCACTGGAGTACATGCTAGGCACCTGCTGCCAAAGAACTTCCAAACTAACATAAAAGAAGAAACAGACAGCTCCATGCTAGTCTTCAAGTTCATCTTCAAAAAGTTAAGGAGGATCTGCAGACCTACAGGTTAAGGCCTCACCTCAGTCCTAGGGAAAATTATGGAGCAAGTCCTCGTGGAAGGCATTCTGAGGACAGGAATATGATTAGGAAGGGCAAAGGCCAAATTGTGAGTCTGCCAAACCAACTGCTTTTTGTGATGAAAGGGCTAGTTCTGTGGATGTGGGGACAGCAGTGGTTGTTGATCACCTTAAAGGTTTTGAGTCTGCTACAGTATCCTTGTAGACAAACTGAAGAGACATGGCTACATAGGTGGACTACAAAGTGGGTGAAAAGCTGGCTGGATTGTTGGTCTCACAGTGTTAATGGTCTGTGGTTCTAAGTTTGATGAGTTGTTAAAAGCATGTTCCTCAGTGGTTGACAACGGGGCTAATGCTGTTTAACACCTTCATCAATGACTTGGATGCTGGGACAGAACACGCCCTCAGAAGTCTGCAGATGATAATGGCTGATACTTGAATCGTTGGGCTGCCATTCAGGAGGACCTCAGCAAGCTGAAAGAATGAGCTGACAAACCTTCTGAAGTTCAACAAAATAAAACACATGGTCCTGTACCTGAAATGGAACAACTCCATGTATCAGTACAGAGGCAGAACTAACTGGTTAGGTATTAACTTTGCATAAAATGACCTAACATGAGTTAGCAGTGTGCCCTTGCACAGTGAAGGTAAACCACATTATGGGCTGCATTACTAAAAGCATAGCCAAGAGGCTGAGAGAAGTGACGGCCCTGTACTTGGCTCTTGCAAGGCTGCATCTTGAGTCCTCTGCCTAATACTGGGCCCTCAGTGCTACAGAGACACTGACAATCTGAAGAGAGTCCAGAGATTTAGGGCTGGAGCATATCATGTATAGAGTAGAGGCTGAGGGAACAAAGCTTCAGCCTCAAGAAAAGAAGGCAAAGGAGGGGTCTAATCTGCATTCTTCCACTACCTGAAGGGGAGGGTACAGAGGACACTGACTTTTTCCTCAGAGACATGCAGTAAAAAAACATAAGGTGCTTGGCACACAAACTGCAGCTAAAAAATCCCTGTTAGATGAAGATGGAAAACCTCTTTACTGTGGGTGGTGAAACACTTAGAGGTTGCCCAGAGAGGCTGGACATGCTGGAATCTCTAATCTTAGGAATTTTCAAAGTTTTACTGGACAAGCCCCTGAGCAAGTTCATCTGATGTAGAAATTAAGTCTGCTTTGAAGAGGCTGGACTAGATGTCCTCCAAAGGCCCCTTCTAACCTCACTTTTTCTATGAGTCAGTAGGAACACACTGAGATGCAGCTAGATGAGACTGGACTGCTGGTTAGCAAGCGACCCCAGCAAACCAATGTCTGCCAGTATCCATTTCTTGACCTGGAGTGTTTCTGTGATGTAAAGGAGAATAAAGAGCTTCCACAGTACAGCACTGAAAGGACCCATTTAAAAAAAGAAACCTAGTAGGTGTTAAAGGAATAGGGTATTATGAATGTTATAAGCTGACTGGAGACAGCAGCAGTACTGAGTGAGAGATGAGAGAAAAGAAGTGTGCTTAAGGGTTTTGACAGTAAAGGCAGGTGGTTTGTTTGATGCAGCAGAGGTGAGAACAGAAGTGTGTAAAAAGGTTGTGGTTAAACAAACAACAGAGATGATGCAAAAAGAAACAGGAGGCTGCAAAAATGCAGAGACAAAACAAAGCCAATGCATATAGGTATGCATATTTACCTACCCTCTTCCTACTTTGATGCTGACATGGAGCTTTAGTTATCTATTCTCTTTAGTATCTCTAGTCCAGTTGTGAGCAATAGCAAAAAAATTGTTTACTGAAGGTAGCTGTAGATGGTTTAGCTGTATTTTGTTACAGTAATGCTGCAGAGGAGAGAAAGCAATGTTATGCTCATTATTTTGGTCATTAGCTGTTCACTGTATTGGTTTATGAGTATTTAACATGCTTTGTTAACCTGCAAAACAGCAAGCATCTTAACGTTGTATTTGTTAATCTTCTCCCCTAACCTCCTCTTCAGCTGCATACTCTTTATCCATTTAGAACCTGTTTGTGTCACAGTCTAAAAGTAAATCCTGACTTTGTAATTCCTAACAAAAGCATCTAAACCAGACTATGCATCCATGATTTACTATGTTTGTTTAATAACAGTACTATTGGTGTTAATTATGCATACTATGGGGAAAAAATCCACTCAGCTTGCAGGCAAATTGGATATCTAAGTACTTTGAGCAACACTCTGAGTAGTAGACCCAAACTGTTTAATTTTTTTTTTGGTTGGTTTTTTGGTTTTGGTGGGGTTTTTTTGCTTGAAATGTTTCTCTTTTGGTTCTAAGGCTTCATTCCATAAGGTGATTTTCACTTTGAAATATGTGGTTGTATAAAATAACTAGTATTTGGAATTTTTTTTGGAGAAATTTTACTATCAGAGGATGAATATTTAGAACTTACACCTTTTAGAATTATATTGAGGCCTCCAGAGTAGTGATTGCCATTTCTTATTAAATATTTGCTGGTGTATGTCTTTAGGAATCAGCTGAAACTATTTTTAATGTAAAAGTGGTAAAAGAGCATCCACATGAGTATCATATAAACTACCGTAGTCTATGTAAATGTCATTAATAAAGACACAGTAGTACCATGCATGAAATTCAGACTCAGTCAAAATCTTTTGAGATGGGCAGGAAGACAGATACAGGATTTTTTGCCCTCAAAATTCTCACTTATTTGTTAAAAGTTGAATTTGTATACATTTTAGAAGCTCTGTGACATTCACGAAGAATGAGCAGTATCAGCTCATTCTGTGTTACATGATATGATTTAACTTGACACATCTCAACAATTCATCACAAATCTGAGAGACCATGTTTCTACTTGAGGGTAACAACTGCCTGAGGCTACTACATGTAGTTCTGGCTGGACAGTCAGTATCCTGCAAGTACTGCAAAATCTTAAATAGCATTTATGCTACTCTAGCTAATACAATTCTCCTGCTCATTTTAACAGCAAAATTTATCTGCTTAATCTACTATGTTGTAACAAGTAAATCCTGGCGGTTCTGTTTATCAAAGAATGTATGATAAAACACATGCAAAAATGCACACGCAACTAAATTATACATGCTTTAGAAATAAATTTATCTGAAAGAACGTCTTTATATAATTAACTCTAGTAAAAGTTGCTCTTAAGATAGAACCCTAAGGAGGGTTCACCTACTTTGCCCAAAGTAATTCTGTCCCAAATAACTCTTTCCTTTCTGATGACTCAGCTTGACAATGTCACTGTTGACAGAACTTTTACAACCTTCAATCTTTGGGTGATTTTTGATGAAATACTTAATTTTAAAATAGAAGTTTTTTGTTTTCTTGCATCTTATAATGCAAACACTGAGTAGCTATAGACTCTCAAAAGCAGCCTAGACTGTTTAATGAAATAATGCTGACCTATGAATTCTCTGAGCAATGAAGGGAGGGAAAGGGGAAATTTTTTTATATATCTGAAGTAGAACTGTAGATGTAATGGCACTTAGTTCAGGGTTTTAGTAATAGAGGAACCATTATCTTTTGTGGTGGTAACAAACTGGGTTGGTGACCAGGGAGAAGACTGAGTAAGAGAGCTGGGAGCTCGATGGAACTGATAGAAATCTGAGGGCTAGGAGGGACCAGAAAAAGGCAAGGAAGTCAGTGGATTTTAGGGTGCAATGGAAAAGCTCCACAGTATTTCAGAAGTATCTGGCTGCTGAAGGGAAGCTAGGAGTATCATGGGTAACTCCGAAAAGGAAAAGAACACCAGGAAAGGTAAATCAAATAGTGAGTTATGGTGAGGAGCTTCATGGATAAACTTGAATAGGAATAGTATCCCTCTTCTTTCCTCTTCCATCATCACCTTTTTGTCCCATGGTCTCTTCAAATCTCAGTAACTACAGAACTGCGACCTTGCCTTCCCATCTTTTTAGATCCCCCCTCTTGCTTTTCCAAGCAAAGACTAGAAGACCAGGGAGAGCAGAAAAATTAAAGCTGAAGACTGTGGCTCTTATCAGGTGAGGAGACTTGCTAGATTGGGCAGCTGCACTTGGTCTTAACCACGAGTACTACAGCAAGAAAAGTTTAGGCTAAGCTGCAGTCCTTGGAAGTACCAGAGGTAGAAGCAGAATTATATTTAGGCTTACTGTAAGGATAAAGGGGGACAGCTTTTGGGGGGTGACTGCTAGATTTTATTTTTCCACATCTTGTTAATTTGTTTTGCCATTTTTAATATTTTTCTAATATTAACTCTGATATTGATGCCATTTTAGAAACAAATGTCAAGTATCAAGAGCAAATATGAGACATTTTCTGAACAGTTTGCTAAGAGCTGCACTCCCCCCCCCCCCCCCCCAAAGAAAGCATTCATGTGGCCCCATTTGGAATCTTGACATACCCTACAAAACGGGTAGGGGTAGAAGCCCAGTGATTCTCATTTACTGTTTATACCACAGAAAACTGAAAGGGATTGTCACAGAGACTTTAACCAGGTGCTGTGAATCCTGAATCCATGGACTGTATGCCATTAGGACATGCTGTGAAACAGCCTAGCAGAAGTCAGTTATCAGAGCTGGTCTCTCCCTGGCATATCTTTAAAATCACCTCAGACATGGCAGCAAGCTCTGCCTTGTATGCCCAAATCTCATCTGAGGACCTGGTAGTATCTTTCCTATCAGCAAAGTGCTGTGAAAAACTTGCAGTGAAGACACCCTGCAGTTCTCTGTTACTATGAAGGAACTGTCTGCGGCAAGCAAGACTCAAACAGTAAGGCCATCCACTAAAATTATTCTCAATAAGTTCATGACAGACCTCCCTTTCTGCTTAAACCACTGACCCTTTCTTGCTACTTTCTCAGTATGAATAAAAAATTCCAGTGTTCTGATCCTAAGCACTTTGAATAGATACACATTCCTTTATATGAGCAAAAGGAGATTTGTGTCTGTTTATTGGTACGTACCTTCCTAATTATAAATCTGCTGTGGCAACGGAAAAAAAAAAAAATCCTGCTCCGTTTATACATAAAGCCTAAGGAAAAAAAAAAACAAAACCACAACCCCAGGATTTTTCTTGTACATTTTTAGTCAACCAGCAGATAAATTAGAATACTTTCACCAGAATATTATGAAAACTATTACAGCAGATGAAGCAATTTCTTGCTATTCACCTCTACAGAAGACATAGCAAAAGGACAAAACATTGATGTGTGACTGACCCATGTGATTAAATACATTTTTTCCCATAAAATTAAAAGCTCTAACTTCTTTTTAAACTTAGACATTTTCTATCAGTGACTATTCATGCTTTTGCACCGGGAAAACGTAATGTGACAGGATACGAGGAAGAAAGCACACATGTATGTTTATACATACCAAAATCCCTATTCTTTTACCCTTCCATTCCTTTTAGAGGTAATTGTGCCTATTGTACATTCCAAAACACTGGTGGAGAATAGAGACTACTGTATAGCAGTGTTGCTTCCTAAGGAGAATACATATACACACACGTGTGTGTGTATTTATTTCCCTAACCCAATGCGGTCTTTGGGTTACTTTTGTCCACACTTTTTCACTTGTTTAAAAACACAATTCATACCTGTATTTGAGATAAACACATAAATAAGCAGTTATTTCAAAAGCCCTGCAAGGTTTCTTACCAATAATGTAAGCTTGGGAAAAAAAGTATTTTCTCATAGAGAGGAAAAATGAGTGCATTTGGGACACTAAATCAATGATGTATCCAAGCCTGTTTATTAGCTACCTGTTCAGTTTCTGTAAAATACAGCTTTGAAAAATAGTAACTCTAAAAGTTAGAGGGATGCTTTGAATTAATTGCTTAAGAAATTGTAACCAGCCTTTCTTAAGACAACTCTCGAGTCATATATGCTGGTTGTATGCTAACATAGTTGTTTGTAAGCACTTCAGAGTTCCTTGTTCCATAAAACTGTGTTTTCTTTAATGTCAAATCTTTCTATGTTCTCTTTTGTTTGGGGTGAACCAACTGGTTCACAGGCCAAGATTTAAAACTAAAATACAGTGCACAGTATCTGCTTCCCAGATAGATCCTATGTCCCAAATCCAAACTAGCCTCCTCTTACTCCCCTAGAAGTCTGCCTGTTCAGATGCCATTTCTGTTCTCATCTTTCATTTACATACCACCCATCAATACAATGAAACAATATCACATATACTGAAGTCTAAGCAGAGAGTTAAATTAATTGACTGCTCTGTGTTTATATAGATCCTTTCCAGGAATTATGTTCACTTAAAAGCTCAATTTAAAGGAAGAAAACTCATTCATTGCCTATACAGAAGCTACTCCTTTAAAAATAGTATATTCCCACACAGCAGGACAGATCTGTCACTGCTGGAAAACTAGAAGCTCAAAACCAGAATTAACTACTTCTATTTTTAAAACAGTAGGCCTAAGTTTTGGACTGAGTTTTCAAGTTACTAATGGTCCTTGTACACTTACGGCATTTCGGATGTCAGACATCTGAGACTACAAAGGGACTTAGGTGCAACTAAGCGAACACCACAGCACTTACATACATCTTCATCACATCACACACACTGCACTGTTAAGACTGTGGGACACCCTGTAAATGACAGTTAAGTAGTTCAAAATGGGATCTACACAAAGCAAAATGCTCATCAGGAAGTCATCTAAGATGGCCAGTAGGAAAAACCATGGACAAAGGAATCCTTGTATCTCATCCTCACCCAAGAAAGAGAAGCCTTTCAAAGGCTGAACCAAGAACTGAAATCCTGCTTTCCCTTCTCCGTAACATAACCGATCAACCCTCACCAAGGTGGCAATTTAGGCCAAGTATGACTTCAGTGCACAGAAATATCAATCCATGTCTATTGCCACCGCTCACTAAGAAGTGAGCTACAGGGTACACTGTGTGTGAGGACTACAGAAATGATGGCTTTGTGGAAAGGAGGAACCTAATATTCATCTTCCTGTCCTCAAACTATCTGATGAATATTTAACAAATACATATGCAGTTTTTGGAACAGCAACTGCAATCCCTAAACACTAGCCAAGCAAACTCCTCTTCTGCATAGGGAAGTATCCACGGGATGGTGTTAAAGTAAATCCCACAATTCCCAGTAATTTATAGCCTAATACTCTGCAAGGTGAAAAGTAAGTTTAAACCCCCTCTAGCCAAAGAAACCAAATGTCCTGCTATCTTGAGTGAATCCCTAAGGTATCAGAAAACCAAATAAACTCTGTTCTGTACAGTTCTGCACAGCAGGCTTTCAAAGGAGATGCAGATACGCACTCTGGACAGATCCTGACCCAATAAGGTGCTCTGAAAATGTCCAGCCCCTTTGAACAGAGAAGTGAAAAAGCACCTCTCCTGTATATTCAGAAGAGGATGATGAGTGACAGGCACAAGGGAACCATCTCCCAGACTCTGCTCATTTCTGCATACAGACAGAGGGAGAAGTACAGGTTTCTGGTCAACGCTGTGGAAGCTAGCAGAGCCAGGATGGTATTTCAGGAGAAAGAAATGGTGCTGCAGCTACAGGCTGAAGACAGACAGAAAACATCAGCAGACCCACTGATACCTCATTTGTTTCTCAGCTTTGCTGAATGCCTTTGCTATTGAAGCCATGGCAATATAGGAACAATTTCATACTCCTTGTTCTTTTTCCCTTATTCACTGTAGCCTCCCCTAAAGAAACTAAAACTACAGTCCAGTTCATTTTCAGCAAAGTAAAATTCAGGAAAGAAACCTTTGCCAAATTCCCTCATTTTTAGCAGCAACAACCTTCAGTGAACAGACAGAATAAAATTGGCAGGAACGTCTTATGTTATCGCCCAACAACCAAGAAGTCTGGTGGAGTCCAAACAGGAACAGGGGGTCACACTTTCAGCAGAGCAAATGTCTGTTATCCACTGCCTCCACCTCTGCCTGTCAGGGCCAAAGCTTACTACTGCAAATAAAATGGAATTTTTAACCGATTCCAGTAATCAGTATAACCAGTTTTGCATAAACAGGCCTAATTATCATGTTCATACCACCGATTAGCAGCTGCTGCTAGCTGCTACAAACTTCTAACAGTAGATTTCTGCTCTTGCTCAATTACTTTTCCATCTGTCAAGTATAAGTTTTCTATGACAATGATTTATAGGATGGTTCACTGGAGCAAAGTTCATCAAGTTTTAGTAAGCTTATGTCATGTAGCACATACAAAGTTTAAAGAAAGCTGGAAAAATATGCTACATAAAATTACAGTAGCCTGGCCTAGTGTCTATCTGCAGAGGACATGCTCATGAATGTTCAGTAGGGTAAGAATTGTTTCAAATGAGGTTCTGCAGTTCCCTTCTGCGAAGACTCAAAAAAGCGCAGAGGCAGCTGCCTGTATAATCTAATAAGGAAGCTAAGCCATAATAAGCTACTTCACATGATTACTCTTTACACCGGTCCTAACTCCCGCTGAGCAATCACAGATTATCACTGGCCTTCACTGAAGTCATCCCAAAGTATTTTTGTTAATGATCTGAGGCATACACATCGATACTTTATGCCATCATCATTCCCGTTATCTTCTGTCTGAATAATGAATTATTTTGATACCAACGTTAACTTGTTTTCAGTTGAATATATAACTGTTGCATAAATGTTCATGGTAATACACACAGGCAAACACACTAAGATGCTAAGATGACCTTGAAAAACTAAAGCTTTGGAAAGCGCTCATTGAGATTAAATAAAAATTAATGCAAGGTAATACCTTTGTAGGAAAACAGAAACCAGCTTAGGTAACAAATGACTCAAATAAGGAAATTTACTATTTGCCTGGGAAGCTTCTGATGTAACAAATATAAAATTTCAGAATCTTTTATTTCTTCCATGTCCAAGAACTTGGAATTACAGAGTAGAGAGCTCAAACCCTAAGGGTGAGGTGAGCCGGTGCTTGCTGTGGCGTCTGCACTATTCATCCCCAGATTTTCACAGAGAAGGAAGTGAGAAAGCCAGCTGTGTTCCTCAGCACTTAACTGCTACCTTTGATAGAGCAACAGTAAGAGGAAGGGGAAGATCCACCTGAGTTCACCTATTGTTTGGACAGATACAAACCTTTACTTTACAAGACCTTGTCTGGCATCCTTAAGGAAGAAACAAAACTTGAAAACATATAGCTGAAGGACGTACTCAAAACCAGTTTTATAAAGACATGAGGTAAAGTTATGTAAGATACAGAAGTATCTCGTAAGACCATTATTGTCTTACAGGATGACCTTGGTTTCTGTTACTAACAGTCCTAGAAACTCAACAAAAGACTTGGTAGGATAGTCCTACCCCCAAGAAATTACAACTTGAGCATCAAACTCATAATACAGCAGTATATACTTGTATATACTTGCATATCTCAAATTATAGTCTAAGTATCTATGAAGTAAAAAGAGTAATGTATTTCCTAAAATTTGGGAGAGAATAATCAAAATCCATCTTCCAATAATGTAGTTCCTTACCATACTCTGAAGTAAAGGCTAGCATTTCTGCTCTCTCTTCCCAATAGATTTTAATTTTACCTTCAAGTTATTTGACATGAGTAATTTCAGAGTTCTCTGTAGACTCTCTGGATATCAGCAACACTGGACAAGAGCTGCTCTTTGACTCGGAACTGCAGATTATGCTGTGTTCAACAGACAGCCACAGATGCAAAACTAAGACTATGAACTGGCCTTGTTAATCTTGATTAATCTAAAGCTAATAATTTAAAGAACTCTGGTGAGCGAGGTGACTTTAATTGTAAAGACTGACTTTATGGCACAATATGTTCTTTTTCAAAGGTCTCAATATAAATCATATACTCTTAAAACGAATAAAAGGATTCCAGAGTTCAACATGCAAGTCTTCAAATCTCTCTCACACAAAGGTGAATTTGGGAAGTGCTAGCATGATAAAATGCAACAACTGTCTTCACCAGAACAGGCCTAAGCCAGACCCCAGCTTTGTTAGCTGGTTCAGCTCTATGCATCTCTGTTAATTTACACACCTGAAGAATTTGTCCAAGAGGCTTAGGTTTTTCTTTGTATCTTACATGAAAGGACTTATTTTATGAGATGTGAAGTGTCTTGCAAGAGTGGTTGTGTTTTAAGGCTTCACCTACCTATCAGCAACTATTTTATTAGTAACCAGTGTCGTGGTGCAGCCCCCTCCCTTCCCCCCTGCCACGTTGCGATGTCAGGACCAGCCAACACTGTGTTTTCACACAGTGAGTTGGGACAGCTCAATACTTTCTTATCCTGGCTATGGTACAGTGAGTCAGAACCATTAGGCACACCCTAACTGCACCCAGGGCTCCTGTCACCTGGAACTGTGCCTGAGACTCCTGTTGCTTAGATCATGACTTACTGCAAAAATCGGAGGACGGTTGCCGAAAGCTGACAATGGGACCTGGGCTCATACCCTTTACTCCTTGAGGCTCAACCCTTTGCCCGTTGAAAAATGCTGAGACATTTGACATGAATATTTCACTGAATTCGAGGGGAATTTTTTAACAGGTATACCTCTGTTTTTATATATATCTATCTTTGTATCTTTGTGTGCACATGCGTGAATTAACCTAGGCATAGTCTATTGAATTGCTTTGTAATTGTTAATCAGTGATTAAGTGTTACTAAATCTTGTCATTTACCTCAAACTCTAAATGAACCTCAGACTGCTGCTACACACATAATCCCTTAGACATAAGCCATTGACCAAGTCTGGGACTAGGAGTAGATCCAAGCACACCTAAACTCCAGCAGGAGTTTAGAAAGCAAGGGGGTCTTCTCTGAACCTCGTGACCCAATGGGAGGGTCTCCCCTACCTTTCTGTATCCCCAATATTTGTACAAATCATGAAAAATCAAATCTAACTTAATCTTTCTTTGTATGTTTATCCCCCACACTTTGGTGTTTTCAGTCTCTGGATTCTAGTATGATTCTAACTTCATTTTCCTTTGTGCACTTAAGTAATAGAGCGAACCTTGCCACTTGCCATTGAACTCTGTGAGGTCATGCTTTTATAAATTCCTATTAAATCATTCTTGCTGATACCTTTGATGGTGAATTCTTTTAAGTGGTTCAAACTGCTCATTCGCAACAACCAGATGGGAAAAAAAAGCCCACCAGCACCTCCCTTTGGTACAATTAATTGATGAAATTTACTAAACATTTATTCAGTGCATGGCAGAAAAAGCTCCTGAACTTAAGATTGTTTCCTATATACAAGTATCATAGAACATATACTGGCAGCAGAGAAAAATACCAGCTTTGGCAGCTATGTGCTATAGGGTGCTTCATTCTTTAAAACTACGTATAGCAGCATGATACAGTTCTAATGAAAGCAACAGCAAGTAATGTGATATAAAATATGCATGAGTCTGAATGTGTCTGTACATATGGTCTGTACAGTATGTTTTATGCTTGACAGCATGGTATGGTACAAGTAGAAGGAACAATAGATGAGACAGAACTACAACTTAGAATCAAGATTATTTTGTTACTTTCCCCCCTTTCATTGAGAGCAGAAATAAAGCGCTAAAAAATGTGCAAAACCTTCAACCAACCAAATGAATAAAAAAGGACAAAGGAAAAAAAAATTAAGGACATGCATGGTTCAAAACTTCAAACCTCCTTTCCAACATTTCAGTACTACTAGCTGGTGTGCTAAAGTTTACTACATTAGCTTAGCCACTCAATTTTGTAAAGATGCTGTCACCTGACATTAAAAACCCAGTATTTCCTGCTGTAACAATATAACAATGGCCTCCAATATTTATAAATATTGAAGACCCTTTTTTTGTATAATTACCTTGTGAAGTCAGTCATCTCCATCATAATCACACACATCCTCTTGGCCAAAACAATGATGTCATTGCTGGTATCGTCCCATATTTCAATCTCTGCATCAAGCTTACTCTTGACTTTTTTGAAGTCAGCCACTTGCTCAGCTATCTTTTCCTTTTCAGCCTCTGGCAGTTGAGTCATCTTGGCCTGAAACATAAAATAATTTGATTAGCAAAACATCTATCTCAGAGTGTTTTTTGTTTTTTAAACAAAATCAGTGGGTATTATTAAATATATAGTTTAAACTTACTGTGGCCTGAGCCAACTGTTCCAGCCTGAGCACTTCGGAATTTCAAAATCTGTATGCTATCATTGGGTTGGGCCAAATAAATTACATCAGAGTAATGGGGAGAGTGGTGACCCCAAAACCATTAATATTAACATAATGAAATAAAGAAGAATGAAGTCTTCCTAAGAGCCTTTATGAAATATGACTGATAGAGTTTCTTAGGGATGAAGGAGCCTAAGTGTTTTTAAGTATATGCAGGTTATGAAATGCAATATTCTTTCCGGTACGAAAGAATAAATGAAAAGGTTTAATTGTCCTAAAACTTTCAGGTATGTTTGCCCTCTCTCCTGAGAAGGTTCTATAATATAATTTTTAAAACTGAGAAGGACCTTTTTGTTCAAATATGCATCTTCTGTCTTTGAAAAAGATAAATAAACAGATGAACGTGTCAGAAATCAGTATGTGAATAAGGTTACCAAAAAAGTATCTCAAATGTCAACAGGAAAACTTCCAGTATTCAAATAAAGCCACATCCAACCTGGGCTCAGGCAGGACACAGGCCTGTATTTGGCTGCGGCTCCAGATTGGACTGTTTGCAACCATTCCACCTGCTAAACCTGTTTCAAGTAGAGGATGAGTATAGCTAGAAAAGCAGTGTGTTTTGTGCAAGTTCAGACTACGGAATCAGAAGATTTGATCTATACTCTATGCATGTATTCTTCCTACATTTAAGCATTAGTGAAGTATTTAATATATAAAGAGTGAAACAACCTCTGAAAATGCAGCATGGTGAGAGAAACATTTTACTTAATATTCTTTATGAGCAAGATTATCAGCCTGCTCCAGACAAGGGTCAGATATACTTCCTGTGTCAGAAACAGGCCAGAAAGCAGACAGGGGCCAAGATATTTTGTGGCCATATGCCCGTCCTGGCCCTTCACAATACTTTCTACCACAGGAAGTGAGGAGACCTTTTGGCCTGTTTGTCTTGATGGCTCTACTGCCGTGGCGGTTTTTATCTGGGACCTTCTCTGTGAAGTGGTCCAGCCCTTGCATTGCAGGCCTTGAGGAACTCACAGTTACATACAGCAACTACTAACACACTGCAATTATACTGCAATTAAACAATAAATATTTTGTGACTTATTCTTGTTTATAAAACATTATATACTATCCATAAAACAGAAAGTCAAGGCAGTGGCTGAATTACTTATGATTAGTATAATGGATAAGCAGTTTAATATGTAGTGCTATGTTTTTCAAGCCATGCCATTTCAGAGATTTTATTTATGCTGGAATCACTCTGTCACAAGGTTAATTTTCCCATTTATATGAATTACTGGAAATTACGGGTCTCCCAAAGTGTAACTATGTTATAATTGCAGTCACAGAATTAGAAAGTGTAACTATTTTAAGAAATGCTTTTCCTGTTTTGTTAAAAAAAAACAACCTAAAACAGATCAGAGAAGACCAAGACACATTTTCCTCATGGCTGCAGGATAAGCTTGCTGGGAAAGGTATGAAACAGTGAAAAATAAGAGTTGGGCTACAGAGTCAAGAGAACTGAAGTACCCCTTTTTTATAATCTAATATGTATTTGCTGATTGGTGGATGCTTATGGTATTTCGTAGCCCCCAGCTTCAATACTGTTTTGAGTTCAAGAACACAGGCCTAGATCTGGAAACCACTAGAAAGATGACATTTTAATGAGGGAACAGTGACATACAGTATCCTGCTATGTGCCAACAATACTGAGTTTCAGGTGGAATGAGACACATTATCCACTGGAACAAAGGGGCAAAGGAAACTACAATTCTGACCTTGACTCTTCTTTCATTTTCCTCTTACTGCTTTAAAACCATTTACAGCAACAAAATAAAACAATTGTATACACAGCCTTTTAAGTGCAGATATGATTTTGTATCAAAACAGACAACATAATGGTAAGTGTGAAATAAAGATCTAAATTGAATGACTGCTATTACATGAGTGCAGGCTTATTTTGTCCACCAGAAGAAAATGATTTTTTCATTACTTCTAAGACAAAATGTTTTTTACTGCAGTAGCAGATAATAGAGTTAAAATTAAGTGAGAGGAGAAGTTACATTTTTGATATTTTTCTTTCTTCTATTAAAAAAAACCAGTATGTATTTTTTTCTTTAATTTCCTTGAATTAACTCTTCAGAAGGCTATTTATCCCTCATAGCTGGGAGTCTCCCAACACTGGGATTATTTGCATTGTCTCATTTGCAACTTGACTTACCATGTGAGATTGGTGTTTTCATTTCAGCCCCTTCCAAGTTTCAGTCAATTCGCTATCACAGATACTGACATTTTAATGTCAGAACAAATTGTACACATGATAAAAATAGAGGACACATAGGGAGTAACTACTTGGTGAAGATTTTGACTCTTCTCTCACTGGTGTATTATTCACCAATGAGATCTCAACCCAAAGAACTGGCCTTTTTCCTACCTTTGCCCCTGGCTCCACTCAAAGGAACTGACTTTCATATAAACTTAGGATTATTCTCTCCAAGTCTTACACTGACATGCATTTTTTCTCTCCTGACATTTCCCCCCCCAAAAAAAAAAAAAAAAAAAAAAATTACTGGCCAGATCCATGCTACAAAAATTCTTAACACATACGGGGAATCAGGAAGGAAAGAAAAGCAACGGAAAGAAGCAAAGTACGCTCAAGCAATTGTTTGTGTTACCGAAAACTCCTTCTGTCTGAGACAGAGGCAAGCCAGACACCCTTTTTAAGGTAAGAACCTCCCTTTGAAAATTATTTAACACTTCCTGCTTTGTAGGTTGCAGTGTGTCATGTAACTACAGAAAAGAGGAAAACTCTGTTTTATTACAATTTGGTAGGTTACAAAGAAAACAAACCCCACTCTCCTGATGGAGCACATGAAAAACTTTTCAGAGCTTTTACAAGCAAGCATACAAAATAACATACTCTTCACACATTGTAGTTAGAAGATAATGACCTAGATCAAAAAAAACCTGATTCATGTCCCTGCTTTGCCTTAGTTGAGAGCTAAGCTTTTCATTCCACCACAGACTCAGCAGCCACAGGAAGCCATCTCACTTATGTTCTTGCTCCCCTGCTGCAGAGTCAGCTGAACATTTGGTGGAAGTGAACAAGATCCCTCCAAATCACTCAAAGAACAGTAATATCTTTCAAAGTGTTATAAACCAGTTCCAATTGTGACCTTTAACTGTTTTTTCTTGAACAAACCTGTAGATCACTGTTATAAAATATGCACACATCATCTGAGCCTCTTTTATCAGGAGGGTGAACATAAGATAGGCACTTACAGAGACTATTATACGGATGTGTTTTTAATGCCAATACACAAATACACTTCTTGAATACAGCACAGAGTCAAAAGTGATTCTGTTAAAATGAGTAAAATGTGTCCACTACCTTTTACAAAACGTACTTCTTCTACTGAGTGAATAATTATTCAAGTTTGGATAAAGAGGTGAAAGAGAATGGTGGATATTCAGCAATTCATGGCAAAGTGAATACACAGCATGTTTCCTTGAGATGAACTGTGTGGGTGTGTGATACTGACAGCCGGGAGAAGCTGAATTTCTGCTAAGATTACTACCTGCTGTCACCAGTTGTCTTCTCCCAGTTTTAAGAATTGTAGCATGCCTGCTGAAGTCCAGCATTCTTTGAACAAATTCAGAGAGTGCCCCATTTGGGATGCCAAGTCAGTTCCTCTATTTTTTTAGATACAATGTAATTGGATAAAGAGGTAAAGCTATCAGGAGATAACAGAACAAACTGTTTAATGTCATTTTTGCATCAGGCTTCACTAGAAAGGTTGACTTAGATGAGGCAATTGTGTCATACTAATCCAATCATCTTTGTCCCAGCATAATAGGCCCATAGATGAAGAAGCAACATGTCATAAATCTGGGCTTCACTATGGTTTTGTCACTGGTTCTCATGTCGTCCTCACAAATAATTTAAGGAAATATGATCTAGATGTAATTGCCATTGGGTGGATGTCATACTGGTTAGAAAACTGCTCACAGAATACTTATCAAGAACACATGCCAAGCCAGAGGGATTCATCAGGCGAAATTCTGAAGGGACCTGCCCTGACTCTGGCATTATTCAGTATTTTCACTAATGGTGTGGATGATAGAACCAAGAGTACAAATCACACATTTGCAGTGTAAGAGGCCTGGTGTGACATCTAAGAGGCCTGGTTTACAATTCAAAGTGATCTTGAGAAACTTGAGAACTGCTCTGAAAAAATAATAGGATGTATTTCAGCTGAGACAAGTATATGGTTTCACACCTAAGAAATATCACCAATACGCACACAGAACTGAGACAAAACCAAGTTATCAGCGGTTCTGTGGGTGAGGATTTGTAGTTGATCAAAATGTACTCTTGGCAAAAAGACAAACCTCATACAAAACTCATTCTAAAGCATGCATACAGAATAATATAGTGTAAACCTTACACTAGTGCTTGTTGCTGAGACCACAGCTGGCATAATGCATTTAGCAATATAAATACTCTGGACACAAAATTCAAAAAGTCATTAACCAGCTGAAGAGCATGCAGAGGAGAGAAAAAGAGACCAAAAAGACATAGAGAAACCACTCTTTTAAAGGATAAATCGTCCAAAGGATCTTCTTCAGGGATATAAGAGAGTCCTACAAATAATAATCAGTATTGCTATCCAGTTTAATTACTGAGAGATCTCACAGCACATTGCCCAAGTTAACCTGCATCTCACCATGTGGGATGGTGCCATAAGCACGATCATATTCATCTTAGAGATATGGAATTATCTGAGGGAAAGATAAATGAATTCAACACTTCCAAGATTACCTATATACTTGCAGAGTCAGGAACATAAATATGAGGTCAAATTTCAGTGCTGCTATCTCACCACTAACCTGTACTCTCTATATACAGAGACAGATTTTGAAGAAGTTGTTATTAATATATGAGTATTTCCTACATAAGGAAAATGAGATTTCCTACTGAAGATGTAGCCTTTGTTACAAGTGGCATATGCACATCACATCTGGTTTTACGTACTTTATATGTTGTGATAAAAAGAGAAAGAGACAAGGCACTTTCATAAGCACTAGTTCCCTGATGGAGCAGTGAGAGATGTGACACAGGAGAAAATACAACACACTTCACAAAGCAAGAGGAATCAAGAGTGCTGTTATGCAGAACTAGTATCGAGACAGATACATATAAATAAAATTGAATTACTATAGCAGAAATGCCCAAGAGAAAGAATTCAAGGAGGAAAAAAGGTTACTCTGCAATCTTGCCATACCACTTCTGGAACACAGTCATTCTTGGTGTTACCACTGCATGAAGAAGCCTCACAATAGCACATAAAGCTGCTGCAGAACACAAAACGAGACAATCCCTGTCTAAACCTTAAAATCTATCTTCCCTATCAGATTCTTCATATTGCTAAATAGGTTCTATGTATAAATCTTCAAATATCAATATCAAATAGCAATCCAAGCAGAGAGGCCTTAAATCACTGTTCATGTTTGCTGCAGCAGCAAATAGATTTGTTCAAACACTGGTTTAAAAAAAATGTATGTTAAGGTTTCTGTCAATATGTTGATTTAGGCTGAGAAGGTATGTATCTGATTTAGTCAAAGCTGTAATTTTCTATTAATTTGGGGGATAATGTGCCATTTATGGCCTTGATAGCATAATATGAAATCTAGGAAAATTGTTCCCAAGTAAAGATATAGAATCAGGCTTTAAGCAGTGACTGCTATCTAGATCCCCCCAAAAGGAACATTTACAGAACTTGTATTATTTTTGGGACAAATGGAAGAAAAAATAGAAATGTACATCCTATACTGTTAAAATACTGTTTTTTCAGATGTATTAACCATAGTTTATCTATAAATAATGGTGCCTTCCACGTCCCCACCAAATTCACTGACAGTGCAGATTATATATTGTGTGTGTAGTACAAGGAAAAGCATATCCCAGGGATATCTCTTCACAGCAACAACCTATGCCTCTGACTCTTGATAGCCAGCTCACTACCTGCAACAGTCTTCAGCATTTACTTCTTGCTTTGTGTAGTCATCTGGTAGTATGTGTTATTTATGGTTCTCTTTTAAAAAACATTCCCTTTAAAGAAGTACCCTGGTTTATCTGAGAATTGGAAGACCATGTGTGAAAATGTGATCTTTTAAAGCTTTAGTGGATCTTTTGTTACTACATTGTGATAGTAAACATCTACAAACTACTACTTCTGTTTTCCCAGTGAGAGAAAAATCGCAAGTGCATTCATTATGGGATATTTATGAAAATATGCAAGCACACCATCTGTACCTGTTCCAAACAAATTCATAACATCTTATATGGATAACATTTTGAAGGAAAACCTTGCCCTTCTTAACTACAATAGAAATTTTAGCCTGTAATGTCAGGAAAATGTGCTAATATTTACAAAGAGTAATTTAAATTGAAAAGGGCAGCTAGTCTATTTTAATTGCCAATTATGTTTACTGAGTAGTAAGATTGTATGAGGTGATCTTTCACATAGTTGTTGCATTTTTCTCAAAATGCTTTAAGATTCAACTGACAGTTAATTAACATATAATTGATATGCACATATGCAACACAAGTTAACAGCATTCATTTTGGCTAGTGTTTTTTTGTTAGTATTTAGGGTCTTAAAGAAAAACCTTGTGCTGAATAAAAAAAAAAGTGTTTGCTGAAAAACAGATGTGAATTAAAATGCCATTTTCTTGACATAATTCTTTTTGTATTGAAAATGTTTGCTTTTTCCCAACTAGTTCTATCATTTATAATTTCCATTATGGGAATAATACTAGAATCAATCAATTGTGAGAGATCTGTTATTGCTCTAGGTATTGAGCAAACAAGTAATGAAGTAAGACGTTTCTGGCCTCATGGATCTTTGCACTTCAGAAAGTTGTGAAAAGAGTACAGTTTTGCTGAAACATTATTTAAAGTGGAAACATAAAGATTAACGCTTGCTAAATACATCAATTTTGTACTAAGAAACCTTTTGCTATCTCAAAAATGTTTTCAGGCTCTTAAAAATGTTTGAATATAAACAATAAACAAAAACCACTAATGTAGTGAAGTCCTCAGGTTAAATGATGATACAACAGGAAAACCAGATTCATAACTTCCAGAAATACAGAAATTGCCAAATGCTCTGTTAAGTTTTTCGTGCTTCCTCATTAATTCACTAGTTAGGCAATAAACTATAGAATAGGTTCACACAACACAGCAGGAAAAGTTTGTAACATACGCACTGCAGTGGCTAAGATTCCAGATACATCCCCTTCTCTTCTGTGCATGTGAACTTTCTCATATGTAGAGGTTATTTTTGGTTAATACACCTTGCAGGCTTCAGTAAGACCCAGATACAAAAAATTCCTTACTAATCTAGCTTCTATTAGACCAAGCCACATTTATGAAACTGTAACCTGTTAGAATTTCATTCAGTAAGTATAAGAATTTTTCTGTCTAATTTACATGTTCGCCAAGTATTTACAACTTAATTACACTGTCTTTTTCTCTTTCAGGTCATACACATCAGTTTTATGCCCTCTGCACATTTTCAGAAATCTATTAAGAGCTGAACAAGACTTTAATGATTCACTGGCATGACTTTACGTGGCTTCATAGGAACAGCAACACAATAGTGTTTTTCCCCCTCATCAAACTGCTTTTGAAATAAACTGGTGTAATACATACCCTGTCCGTTTTCCCTTCAGTCTGAATACTTGTACGACTACGTGCATCATGGTCTTCTTCAAGGTCAGATACATCTTCTAGCTCCTCAGGTGTCTGGGGAAAGAAAAGTGGAAATGGGTTATTCTCTTTTATGGTTAGTCACTTTGGTATTAATGTCGAACTTATATTATAATTTGGTCTAAGATAACGTCTGATAAAAAACAGTCCTGTTGTAGCACTGCACTGGTTACTAAATGCTAACTAAAATCAAATTGTGTCAGACAGCTTTCAACTAGTTCAGAATAGCCATGCTTTAATTAAAGCACTGACTTTTAAAGTTGGTACTTAGGGAAGTTATTTGGTATTTAAATATTGTGTTACTGCTGCTAGCAAAGGTATCTTACAAGAAACCTTTACATGATGAGAATGGATGCCTAGGATTTTAGAACCGTAAGGTTTTTCTACCTTTTTTTACAAGTTTTTCTACTACTTCTTTTCACTGTCCAGAAATACCCATATGCCCACCCTCCCATCTTCACATTAGACATAGTAGATCCAGCAGGCTCTCAAGATGGCCTAATATTTTGTCAGTGGGAGTAAAAGGCTTCAGAATCGCGCTGATTTTTGTTGCTACACTGACATCAGAGAGTGGTCCAAGTCAGCTATGTGCCCTGAGAGGGAAAGAACACCTCTTGCCCAGTGTTGATTGTATCACTTCTCAATTCTATCAAGCAGCACAAGTTCCTGCACTACAGGAAAAATTAAGTGGCCCTAATTTGCTATTTGTATACCTGGCATTGTTTCATATGCTACTGTCTATTCCTTCTAGTCACCTCAACTGCCATTTAAGCAACACCAGTTTATTACATGAAAATACACATTTGCATTATGATAATCTGCTATCATTTTCTACTGTTGTGATATTTTCTTAGGGCTGTCTGGTTTCTGCTTACAGGTAGATAGGAAGAAGTAGTTCTTACAGGTATCAAATAATGATATCAAGCCATCTTCTCAACAAAGGAAAGTTAATCCCAACAGCATTAGGTAAATATATTTACACTTTATTCAGCATGTAAGCCTTTTACAACCCCTGAACTATTATCCTTCAACCAGTTATTATATATGTTGGGAAAAAAATGTAAATTCTATTTTTAGCCTCCTCTTTTAATAGGCTCTCTGAATTCTCTTCTTCTCTCTTCCTCTCCATTGTTTTTTTGTTGTTGTTTTTTTTGTTGTTGTTGTTTTTTGTTGTTGGGTTTTTTTTTAACTTTTTCTTTCCCCCATAAACTCCAAAACATGAGTGATTTGGGCCGGTCTGTGACTTTTACTGTGTATATTATATGTAATATACTCACAGTTAAAGGGATCTGTTTTGGTAACAGAGGTTTTGGAAACTAATTTCTTTAACTATACAGGAGCAACTCCATCAAAAAACATTGTTTAACTTAGGACAAGAGCAATTTTCTCTATAATCCAGGTCTTCACATTTATTTCCTCCTTCCCACTAACCAACATAGTATAAAAAAAAATAGACTTCATGTAGAAGTTCTGAATTTTATCGTAAATAACTTTGTAAAAAAAGCATAACGAACAGGGCTGTATAACTGACACTAAATATAACATTAAAAGCAAGTCTATTCATAGTAATAAAACACTGTACAATGAAGCACACAAACTTTCAGGCTTATGAACTATTTAAAAAATAATATTGGTTCCGCCAATGCAATAGGGCATTCAAAGAAATTTCCTTTATCAAGTAGATTCACATTTTAAAGAACCAAAAATATATAGAACCACTGGTGACGGATCTACTACTGAATGATCTACTACAAGCATGACATCTGGAGTTCCCATTAGAAGGAAATCCTGACCTTCTTACTATCCCAAAAGCCTGACATGACAAGAGAAGCATGACAAGAGAAGCACTATCAGATAACCCTACCAAAAGATAGGCAGAAGAAACCCTGGTCATTACTTCTACCCAATTTTCCATCATGTCAGATGTAATTTTTTTTAATCCAGAATTGCTATACATTCTCACCTTCTTCTTTTTACTGTCAAGTTACATATAAACAAGATCTGTTGAGAGGAACACTGTAGGGTTCTGTTATTTTATTTCTGGGTCCATAGCATGGTAATGGCACTACATTAAATTGAATAAATCTACCTTCGTATCATTTGGGAAAGCGCCTCTGTGGCCAGAGGGTGGTATATAAACCACTAGAGTTCAACGTCAGCCTTGAAACAAGGTTTAAATAGCACTCCATTACTTCAAGAGCACACAAGTAAATTTCACTCACTGAACAAAATAACAATAATTTCTATGACATAACATCGTAAGAAATAAAGGACTCAAAGCTGGTGCACAATCTGGCAGAAATGTGCTGGTGGTGAAAAATACACCTAGACCCCCTCAAGAAAACAGACAGGCAATCAATTTCGGGGGCAAAGATGAGCATAATGCTACACTGGTAAAGCAGGGAAAAGGAACATTTTCTTTTCAGGCAAAGACTAACAGTGTGATGAAGTCTCTCAGCTTTAGCCCTGGAATTAGATGTAGTAAGAATTCCACAGTAGCCAAAAGCTGTTACCATGCAAAAATTGTTTGAAAACCCGCAGTGTGGAAGGAAATCAGATTTTGTTGTGCAAGCATATCCATGAAATAAAAAATGTATCACTAGCTCACTTTAACTGAAACACTTACAGACGCTCTTATTAGAGGACCAATAACAGAAAGGGTATTAGAACAGAGTAACTTTAGCTTCTCAGGATTACACTGACCAGGGCCCTCAGGCAGGTAATGGCCCTGATTCAGTAAAAGGTTTATAGAAAAAAAGAAATCACTTTCTTCTTAAAGCTACACGATACTTGGTTACTACATAGAGAAATACATTGTGATTCTTAGGTTTTTCTAAACATTAGTTACAATTATTTTCCCCAAATGATCTTAAAGTTGTATTCAGGGTAGCAGGGCACCATTCCTTCCTGGGTGAACACATACTTAGGAATGTTTGACAATCCCACATTTCCAATATAGTTTTTTTCTTCTATAAAACATGGATGTCGTGGTTTAACCCCAGCCAGCAACTGGGAAGACAATTAACTCTATCCCAGATGTTGTAACAGGGCAGAATGGTTAATAATTTTGAGACAGTCACATTATTCTAAGTGAATTTCAGGTCATGTCAGTAAGAGCTTTATACCATCACCACGCCACAATGAATCACAAATATTTACAAAAAAGTTATTTTAGGAGGCATTGAGAGAATTTTGTAAAGTTGTATTGACACTATTTTTCTGTAAAGTCGAACTACATAAATATTACCAGCCTAAAGGTAGAAACCTTAGAGAGCAAAGAGGACAGGACAATGACAATAGTAGAAAACACCTCTAAATGACAGTCTCAGGTAAGCTTTCCATAGACAAAAGCATCAATCTATTAACTGATATGGCACTTTCAAAATTGTAAGTTATAGAACAGAGATCTCTTTCCATCTGCACTGGCATAGGGATTCACTCTCCAATTCTTTACTCATATGCCGTACATTAGGTCAGAATCTAAGTGCAAGCAGGCTCATCTCAGAGCCCCTCTTGGCCCAAATGCTGTCAGAAAACTTTTTTTTTTGTTTTTAACAATGCATACGCCCTTTTCAGGTTGGTAAAATTTATTTGTGGCTGGGATGATAAGTTTCTTGTAGGAAGCCCATTTTCCTGGCCAGAAGAGTGCACTCCCATTGAGTTCTTCCTAAGTAATTTTCTGCAAAGTCCAGATCTGCCAGTTTTTGAACAATTGGTACTACAGAATTCAGAAAAAAAAGCCTATCCAGTTATTAAAGACTAAGGACAAAGTTTCAAGCTGAAAGAAGCTCTTTGATTCATCAAACCTTAAATCACAAACAATAAACCATAGTCATTTTTGGACACAAAGCATCAAAAATTGAAAAAAAAAAACCCCAACACAGCAAACCACCATAATAATGAGAACAAAAGAAGTAGTTACTCAACCCTTTTTTCTCCTTGGAAGCTGTTTTATTGAATTTAATCCAAGAATTGGGGTTTTTCATATTACTTTCATGATCCACTATTTATTAAATACCTGAGACACACATGTGTCTGCTCATATGAATATTCCATGTGTGAACACACGGGTATTCCATATCGGGAAAACTGAACATAATGCAACTCTCTGCTGGTTCTGAAATCTACCCTCACTTTGAATGCTATAGTAAGAAAATGTTATTGCATGTTTGAACTGGTCTGGACTACCAGGGCTTGTAACACAAAATAGGGTGCTATCATCCACAAACAGAAATTTTGCACAGGAAGAACAGCAGAGCTTGAGGACTGGAATAAGAATGGAAGGAATTTGAAAGTTTTTTTAAGGTTGAGTATTTAGGGGCCTGACAAACTGTACATAAACTGGAGTCTCAGCAACTGGAAGTGACAGAAGAGAAAGAGGACAGGACAAATACAAGACATAAATGGCAAATTCATTATTAAGACAGAGAAAGTATGGAATTTCCAGTAAGTGTTAAGGAACAATGCTGAGGTACAATGAAGTCCTGTGCAAGACTCTGGCCAGCAACAACCTACAAACTCATGTGTGAAGCGGAGTGGTAAAAAGAGTTCAGAAATAAATTAAACAGGAAAATTTAGACAAAGGTTTCCAGCAGCCACAGGAAGAGAACTCTTGAATAGCCTCCCCTAGAGGTGCTAGAGGATGGGAGAAATCAATTATAAGATGAAGCCTGAGCAGCCTACAAACAAGGTTATGTACCAGCTGGCTGCAAGAGTGGAGGCGTGAGACGGGATGGGACAGGATGGGATGGGACGCCTGCCCCAGCCTCCTGGCCCATGATTCTAAGAGGGATTTTGGTCATTTGTGAAAAGCCTTTGACAACCCCAACAAAAATGCATTCAGGCGTGACCCTACACATTTAAGACGAATATTACATTACTACTGCTTACATGTTATACAAGTAGTGCGCACTCCTTTCTACATTTCAGTGCTTGTATTAAATCTGCATTCTTGGTGGTTTTGCTACAGAAGACTCAGGCTGAGGACTCGAAATCATATTTATAGCCAAGTCTAGTACTGGTGAATTTTACACCTTCAGGGTATTCAACTTCAAGCTGCAATAACAAGTCATTACTATTGCACATGGGTGATTTCAGGCTATGAATTACCTTTTCATCTATGAAATGAAAAACACTCTCTGATGACAAACCTTTTAATTTGCTTTTCTACTAGGATTTTAAAGAGAATAACTAATAAAAACAAGGTCCGGCATTAGTCTTTAGATCTCTGCCAGTCTTTCCAAACTGGGTGCAAATGTGCTCTTTGGCTTATCTGCTTTTTAATCCAAGCTTTGTAGAACAATGTATTTGACTAGGTTTCACAGCATTTTCTGCAACACAAAGTTTTTTATGCAAACTCTCCTCAAAAGTGATTATCCAAACAACTTTAGATCATTCATTTTTAAAGGTCACATACACCCATGAAACCATCAATCCTGCAAATAAAGGGTCTCAGGTGTTAAAAATAATGCAGAGCCAAGTCTGAAAGCTCAAGATATACACTGTAAATGGACAAAGAGGCATCATGATGTGAAAGAAGGAAGCTATCCTCTTATCTAACGCTCAATTAAATGCTGACCTTTAAACTGTCATTATATGCCCTTCTACTTTTCTTATCTTGGTTTCAACACCCCCATCAGTCATTCTTTTTCCCAAATGAATACTACAATGCAGTGCAGACAAACACCTTAACAGGAGCTAGTTGGTAAGTGATGTCTTTATTATACCACCCCAAATACAGAGTTATTTGTGGTATGTAAATACTGCAGCAGCAACAGAAATGCTTGTATGCACTCTAGGAGGATCAGAATTTGTCTATTATGTTCTTCACTGAGAACAGAATGGGTTTAAAGAGATTATCTATTCTACTCTGGACATTTGACTAATGCTTGTATTTCAAAAATTTCATCATGTCAAGCAGCATGTCATTCAGTATAACAAACTGTGGTAAACGTGTCACAAACGGGCCCTCTGCAAATATCTAGCTAGTGTCTGATATTTTTGTGTATTAGTCACAATACCACCATTATCCCACACTTAATTCTGCCAGATGACAGGCTGCCAGAGAAAAGAGTTTTGACACACTAGAGGGAGAACAAGAAATTGCAAGCATTATTTATTTTTCCTGACTAATTTACTAAGAACTTCATGTAATTGGTGCTATCTATTCACTAAAAGCACTTTTCAAGTTTTTGCTAAAAGCAATTATTTTGACTGTTATTTTGAAAACAATAAACACCTACATTATAAAGGGCAAATTAAAATCCTATGTTCTTAATCTGTCAACATAGCGACATCTCAATGCCATGGCCAACACCACCCCCCCTATTTATCATTAAAATGATCATACCTCTATTCTTGAAATCTATTCTTGGCACTTCCCTTAAAATGACGTCTTTTGCATACCACGTTATTTGGGATATTATGAATATAAAGCTAACAAATGATTAACTAAACCAGCTATCAGAACTCTGTCTTTGGTAGCAGCATTGTGACCAACTGCTAGCAAGGAATTTGTCATCAAGTAATAATAAAATCCTTATCCTGCCATAGCCTGTACACATTACAGATGGTTCATTTTCAAATGTAGGTGATAAACAGTTCTTGTTACCAACAGACAGAATTGTGCAAAAGATTTTTTATATATTTAAGCTGTAATTTCAGATAAGATTAGTGGTGAGAGCAAAACTTTGGTGAAGACCAAACAGTTTAATTAATAATGAGAATAAATGACAACCTTCAGCACTGAAGGATGAAAGTATTTTCAATAAAAAAAAGATTATCTTATATGGTGGAGAGTCGAGGTTTTAAAAATAATAAATGCTGTGAACTCATAGTATGGGGCAAAAGTTACCTTATTACTACTGGATGCTAGGAGGTTTTGCTTGCTCATTTAACAGTAAGCCAATTTACAACATTCTGCTCCAGCAGATTAAGACAAAAAAGTGAAGATTAATCACCATTAGAAACAGCTAGACAGATCAATAGCCTGACTCCACGTGATAATTCCTGTATTTTCAGTTCCCAGTGAGCGTACATTAGGATAACAGTCTTCTCAATAAATGGCCTGGGAGATAGAAAGGATGTGAGCAGAGGAGTGTAACTGAAAAGTCTGAAATGGAATTTTTGAGAAGTGCCTTCTGAAAATCCTTTTAAAGTAAAAACTGTGACGTTGTCACAGCTGAGTAAATTGGCACAGAGTTTTAGCACCTATTTTCGATCCTAAGTTACACCGCTTGCTGGAAACCTGTATTTCAGCTCTGTTTTCATTCCTTCCTTTCTTGAAGTTTGGTTGTACCTCTCGAAGCACTGATGGTACCTTTGTGGGTATGCCACTCTCGCATAATGCGGAGAACAATTCAAAGAGAATTTTACTCCTGAAAATACTGACCTAGTTATGCTGTTGCAAAAGCACTGAACACATATTTAAATCTAAAAAGCTGGGGGAAACTTTAAAGTTGCCTGAAAATCACAAACAGTAATGGTATTGTAACCATAAGGGTCAAAAGATACAAGGAAGATAGGATTTATAGATGAGGTAGCAGTTTTTATAAAATGAACAGCATGATCATAAAAGAAGCTAAGATTTCAGGAGTACAAATTCTTCATCAGGTACCTGAGGACTCACTTGGGAACCTGAAAACTTGTTTACTTTTTTCCAGTTATTTCATTTCCAGGAAGCACTTTTTTGGTATGACTTTTAAAAGAATTTAATATCCCAAATAACAACAACAGAAAATATGATCAAACACAGCCATTACAATCATACACCTCTCTTGCAACCAAAGTCCCTGTCTTCACTCCATGAAAACCATGACAACTGATACACAGCTCCACGCAAAGTGTATCCTTTGCTTATGCTTATTAAGTAGGAAAACTTCATCACGTGGCTTAGAAGCTTCCATTTTTAACTCAGAAAATTAGTAATTAACAAGAACAGAACAGTAGTTTTTAATATAAGTGATCTGTTGTTCTGCTGATCTAAAACGTATTCCCCGTTTCCTCTGCTGGGCTGGCATACATTTGCTCCATCTAGTGGGAAGCTAATTAAGACTTTTCATTTTTAATGGAAATACTTCTTAAGTTGTTTGAAAACAGTGAAAAGCCAACTGAGCCGTTGTTCTCACTTTTGCCAGTAATCTTTATAAGTTAGTTATATATGGCCTACCAATTTTATAGTTGTGTTTAAAATGTAAGACTTTATTTCTAAACATTACTCCAACATTCGAAAATAAAAAGAACTTGTTTTCTCTATCACATCTGTATGTATTAGAAGTAGTCTAAAACACCATTACTGTAGGACTGGCTAACTCCAAAGGCAACCAAACAGATGCTTTCCATTTTAACTCTTCAACAATTCATGATGGTTCCCATTTTCAAAAAAAGGACAGAAGAACAAACTGGGAAAGTTCAGGTTGCTCAGCCTCTCTTCAGTCCCTGGGAAAATCATGGACTGACTCCTCTTGGAACACACTTCCAGGCACATGAAGGACACAGTGATGACTATGAATAGTCAGTACAGATCTCCCAAGGGTAAATCATGCCTCATCAACCTGACCACCTTCTTCCACATTTCTGGATGAGGGAAGTACAGTGCCTATCATTCAGAAAGGCTCTTCATACCATCGCCCAGTTTCTGTAACCAAGTTGGGACATTAGACTTTGGATGGCTGAACAACTAGATGGATAAAAACTGGTCAGATGATCCAGCTCAGAAGGCAATGGTTCATGGGTTGTACCCTACCTGGTGGCTGGGAACAAGAGTACCACAGAAGTCTATGCTAAGACCAGTTCTGTATGACATCTTTACCAAGGGTCTGGAGGAGGTGATGCAGAGCACACTCAGCAAGTTTACAAATGACTCCAGATCAGGGGACCGGTCGATACGCTTGAAGCCAGGGCTGCCATCCAGAGGGATTTATGCATGCTGCAGGAATGGGCTGACAGAAATCTTATAAAGTTCACCAAGAATAAATACAAAGTCTGGCAGCTGGGAAAGGAGAACCCCTTGCTACAAACAAAACAAGCTAGGGCTGCCTGGCTGGTGAGCAGATCAGCTTAAAAGGACCTGGGGGTCTTGGCACACAGCAAGCTGGGCATGGGCCAGCAGTATGGCCAGGCAGCAAGGAACACCAACAACATCCTGGGCTGTATGAACCACAGAAGAGCGAGCAAATTGAGGGAAGTGACCATCTGCCTTTACTTGACTCTTAGTAGACAGCATCCAGAATGCTGCATCCAGTTTTGGCCCCCACCCAATACACAGAAGACACTTGATTAACTGCAGCGAGGTCAGCAGAGGACTATCAAGACAGCTGGTGGCTGGAACACTTGTCTCACAAGAAGAGGCTGAGAGAACGGAGCTTGTTCTGCTTAGCGAGAAGGTGGTTTCAGGGCATCTAACAGCAGCCCGCCAAAACATACGAGGAGATCACCAAGACAATGGAAGTAGACTCCACACAGCAGTGCATGGTGGGAGGATGAAAGGCAACAGGCCTAAGTTGGAACAAGAGAGGTTCAGCCTGGCCATAAGGAAAACCTTTTTCCCCATGAGACCAGCCCAGCAGTGAAGCAGGCTGCCCAGAAAGGTTGTGCAATATCCATCCTGAGAGGTTTCCAAAACACAGCTGGTTAACACCCTGTGCATGGGACTGAGGAGTCCCATGGAAGGCAGGAAAACCCCCAAAGCAGAGGGGATGATTACAGTGAAGATCCACTTGGGGAGGTCCAGTCACAGGTTCCAGGTACTTTCAACAAAAGCCTTTGTTTCCTTCCTCAACTTTCATGCTTGTTTGCATCTTTGTGGTTTTGGTTTGTTTGGGTTTTTTTCCTCTTAATGTTTAGTTTGTATTTTAATCTCACCTAATGGTGAACTTCCCAAAATGCTTCTTCCTTGTGATAGGGAGTAGTGAGGTGTGGTAAGATAAATCCACTTCTGTGAAAAAGAGATTTGAAATTATGCTTTGAAAACATGTGATACAGCCTGCCTTCCTGCAGAAACTCCCTTTCCTCCCTAGCAGACTCCATTTTTTGTGGAGTAGGAGAGTATATCCCAAAGCCAAAACAAATCATTTCCAAGGCAGACTGTCCTATGAAATGCAGATAGAACTGAAACTGCTTTTGAAAATATCAGTATGTTAAAGGTAAAAAAGGTGCAGTGAATGCCTCTAAGTCTGACTGCCTTAAAGAGACATTTCAGTGCTCAGAAAGGACAAGAAACAGAAGACAAAACAGACAATTCAGAATTCCATAAAAAATGTAGGTTTATCAGATGAATAAAGGCTGAGCAACGGCAGCCCCTGCATCAAAGATTTTTCTTTAAAAATCCATCTGTTTCTGTTAAATGAATTATGCTAAATGATCACACTAAAAAAAAAAAAAAATCCTTGGGTAGATGAATATATATCCCTTAGCAAAAGATTGCCAATGATAAGTACATTTCTCAAACCGGAGTAGATGAAATGATTATCTACAACCTCAAGATTTGCTCAAGTCTCTTCAGTCTCAACCAACCCGCTCTATCTGACCTGCAAGTAAAACCTATCATCTTAAAAAAAGGTACACAGAATAAGTCTGTAAATCAACACCTTATGCATAATTGTAAAAATACAGACTCTAACGCATAGCCCGCTTCTGAATGCAAAGGTACCACTACCGTCATCCTTCCCACACATTCCCACCTATGACTTACTGATGAAATGTAAACTTCCAGTTTTAGCAGATATTCCCCCCAGACACTAAGACAGTGAAAATAAAACCACCCTAGCCATGAATCCTGTATCCATTACTTTCACCCCTGCTTTTAATTATCAAGAGGCTTCTGATGCCCAGAACATGCATCCACCCACATTTAGTCATTCAGTAACCAATAACTGTTCAACTGAGTGATCAGTGCCAGTTGACGTGGAACAAATAACCCATTAAGCACATCATTGTGCAGACCAGCCTTCATGTCACAGATCAGTAATTTGATTCTACTTTAAGAGGCTGATAGCCTTTATTACTAAGTAGGCTCCCCAAGTGAAGTGGAATTACACACACACACACACACACACGTCAACCACCCCTCACAGAACAGTATTTCAGGTCTTGGTTCTTAACAAATTATTTATTACATGATTTTGTTATAATTTTTATAGCTGCTAAAGAGAATCATACAACAGCTTCTTAGTTATATGTACACTGTCTGTTATTACTAATGCATTTAACAGTCCACGCAAAATTCTTAGGTTTCTATGTGAAATGATTTCTTTAATTCGGGAAGGTTTTACGACAAAGCTGTGTGAAACATGGCAGCAAGGAATATTCCTCTCTAACACACCAAATGAGAAATTTATTCAGATCAGTACTTTCCCTTTGTGTATTTTTTCACAATATGCATCTTTGACTGCCTCTGCTGGCCAGTGAAATGGAAGGGGAAATATTCAACATAACTGTCATTTACAAACACAGACTTCCACAGATAAAAATGACAGAGACACAAGATCCTTAATGTCTATGAAAATCTAAGAAAATTTTACTTATGAAATTTGGTTTTCCTAATGTCTAAACTAAATCACTCCCTATGTAGCCAGAGCTTATTCCCTCTGTATCCATTATGAACATGTAACACAGATTTTCTCCTTTCTTGTGCAACAACATTTCATATAATTGAAAATGGCTATCATCTTTTCCTTCTCTCTCCCCTTCTGTTGCTCTATTCACTAGGCTAATTAAGACTAACCCATTTGGTATTTTTCTCATAGGTCACATTTTCTAATACTCTTGATTATTCTAGCTGCAACAAATTAGAGTGCATTTGCTTAAACAACTAGGGAATTTTGGAGGTGCTCACTGCTCATCTTGGGACCATAAAACCCCAGTTCCCTTATTTTTAACTAAGGTATATAAAAAGCAGAATAACTGCAGCCAATTGTAACTCAATCAAATCTTGCTTGGTTGCATGGGGTGAAACTGGTCTTTCAGAGATCTCCAGAATTATCTGACTTGAACAGTAAGAACTAATGAATCTAAATACAAATTAACCACAGCCAGGCAATATTCAATCAGTAACTGGAGCTGATCAGCAATATTTTTATCCCATGGCAATGGATTTAAAAAAAAAAAAAAAAAAAAGTCTTTCTTACTAGAACAGAATGGGATACAAAGACTTTTTTTCGTGAAAGGAAAAAATGCTTTTGATAAATACTTGTTAGAAAAGCATTAATGAAATTCATTTGATTTGTCATTGTTGCTGCCTATCCATTATTTTAAGTTTTTGTGGAAACTGCTCAGGCACATGAATAATTTCCATAAAACCCTTTCACAGTCAGTTAAGTATTAAAACTAGATCTGGTTTCAAATCTCCTGGAAGTTTAATTTTGGCAATGAGAACAGACTTCACTGATAAATTAATGCAGCTTTGGGCTTTACAGAACATAGCTGATGTGATGGTCGAGGTATCTCAATAGAGGAAGGGTTTGTAAGGCACACAAATTCCAACTTGTACGCATGTGCGTAATTGCACCAACTTCACTGAGGCCTTTTATTCTAAATTACTGGTCCCCAAAAGCTGCAGTGAGAATAGGGCCCTGGTGAGCATGCTCTCTTGTCTCCACAAACCAGAGCTGTGGGACAGCAAGGATGAAGCTATACTCCTTTTGTGAATAAACTAAGCACTTCAAAGTCTAAGTCTCTGACATGAATAGTAGTTTGTTCATTTATATTAACCTGCAACTCACAAAATGTAAGGCAGCAGAACAACAGAGGTCTGTCCTGTGAACTGGGTGAACTTGTATTTTAAATTAAACAGTATACAGTTTGAAGCAGAGCTTATGCTTCTATGAAATGGCAAAAGCCATATAGAGCAGCCTCTTCATCAGTGCTCGTCTTTATACGGAGAAAATACACAACGTGCTTTAATGACACTTGCTGCTAGAACAAAGGAAAACTTGAAATGAAACGCGCTGAGTGACAGCAAATATGGATTTATTAAGAATAAATCACAGCAAAACAAACAAACTTAATTCTTTGAGGGGATAATGCCCCTTTGTGCATATAGAAGCAGAAGTTTTTGTATGCTTTCACATGATCTCCTTTCAAGCAAGCTAGATAAATAGATTCTAGATGAACCTATGATAGTGTTTGTACATAATTGGTTAAAAAAATATACTCCAAAATAGTTACCAAGATTTGTCTGTCAAAATGACAGGATTTATCAAGTAGAATTCAAAAGGCATCTGCACTAAGCCCAATATTTTCATAAAAACTTTGTACAATGGAATAGAGTGGGCTTACTAAATCTGTAGGTGATACTGAATTCTTGAGAGAGACTCTGATTATAAAGCCAATGTTAAAACTAACATAATCTTGACAAACAGACTGAGAAAGAAGGGAAGATAGCACAGTAGGAATAAAGGCAAAGTACTGAATTTAGGCAGGAAAAATCAACTGTAGGAGTAAGAGATGGAAACTAAGTGGCTAAGCAGGAAGTCTATAGAAAAGCATTAAGAATTACAGTGGATCACAGGCGAAACAGGAAGCAGCAATGTCACATTCTTGAAAATAAAGGCAACCAGACTGTTATAAGTATCTGCAGGAGCACAGTCAGTAAGCTGTATGAAATAAGTCTTCTACTCAACTCAGAGCTGAGGCCTCCACTGGATGTACTCTATGTATCTAGTGTTGGGCACTGCCCTTCCAAAAGGAAGTAAACCAGCTGAAGAAAAGGATCGCAACAAGCATGAGCATGATATGAAAAGAAACACTCTTACAAGAGTATACAAGTACACAAAAAAAAAAGGAGGAGATAGCCTGTTCTCCACATCCTTGATGGACCAGACAACAAGTGCTTTAAGCTGCCATAAGGAGACATGTGGGGCAGATTTTAGGAAGAACTTTCTAAAGCTAATGAAGGAATGGAATGGATTGCTTGAAGACACCCGGGAGTTTCCAGCTGTGGATGTTTCTAAGATCAGGTCAGGCAAATGAACATTGGGAACTATCTGAAGTTAATCCTGGTCTGCACAGGAAACAGTACTGACGGAGTACCACTGTGCTTGAACTACTGAACCGTAACTGGACATGAAGGAAGTAAAAGCAAATAATATAGAAGATTCAAGTTTGCAAACACTGCTACCAAGCAATTTTTTTTAAAAGCAAAGATACCTTGTTACGCACAGATTACACTATGGAATACCTGCTGTTAGAGTACAAGTAAGGTCTTTGCAAGAATGATAAATTTAAATACAAACTGATATATACAGGAATTACACTTTAATTCTAACTAGTGTAAATCCTGAAAAATAGATGAAAAAACATCCAACAGTCATTCCACGTATTTCTTCATTAATGCAGCTCAGTACTGTTAATTTGTTGTAGGAGTTATTACCACTTGAAAGTTGAGAATGGGACTTGCAATAATGTAATGTAAAAAACAGACTTACACAATTGAAAAGATTTTGCACATCATTGGTCATAGATCCTTGATTCATACAGGAAAATCACTTTTGAAAACAGTGATCACATAAATGATACTCTAATTAATTTATCAATTTATTTGCCTTAATTTTTATGTTGATCAGACACCCAGTAAACTATTCAGAAGCATTTCAATCATCCAAACTCTAAAATTTTCTCTTACTCTGAATAAAAAACATAATCTACTCATTGATTTGGTTTAAACTTTTGTTTACTTTTATGGAAATACTAACATATTAGTATGCATATATATGCAGGCAGTATGGATATTAAGATATACTTATTTAATACAGTGCAAGAAGATTTACTATTGTTAATTACTGAGATACCATGAAAAAACACCCCTGCTTGCTAAATATCACTAGGAATGACACAATGACACATTATTCAGATATAGTGCATTAAGTTTGCAGAGAACCTCAACAGTGCTATTTACTAACTTTTTAAGTGCTTGTTTCTAAAACATTCACCATTTTTTAGTGTAGTAATTTAATATAGATAGAGGCAACATAAGAAACAGAGAAGGCAATGGAATCAGGTGCAAACATCCAGATGAGTTTGAAGAGACTTTAAAATTTAAGATTTAAAAGAGAAGAGAAAGGAAACTTACTTTTGCAATTAAGAAATCCAGTTCCAAATGTGGGGGGGAAAGGGTAAAAGACAACTTCAAAGAGTTAAAAGGTAGGAAATAACTAGTCATGAATGCTCAATAAACTGTGCCATACCATGGGACCACATGAAGATTGGATACAGGCTAAGTGAGATGGGTAAATGAGGTCTGCTGTTCACAATGGTGGAATGGCCTTTATCTACTTCCCCTTTTTAATATTTTATCAACAAACTCCTATCTCTCTGTCATACAAAGTAATACGAGTCAGACCTTCAAGCAGAGTAATTGCTACAGTTTACTGATTTTAACATAGCTGCTAAATTTCTATAAGCAGAAGACGTGGCCCATAACATCTACATAAATTGATTCACAATGGGCCACTGTTCTTTGGTGTGCTTCACCAGAGGTTAAAAAAACACTAAATTCACTTGAGATTTCAATTTGCTTTCATGGTATTTTCAGAAAAATACATTTTTTCCCAACTAATTAGTTGGTCATTATTCTATGTAATAGTACAGTACAAAAATACCACCCATTCCTTGGAAAAGCGTATCTTTCGGAGCATATGGAAGAGAACAGAACAGATTATTTTCAGTTGGAAAGGACCTACAACAATCATGCAGTCCAACTGCCTGACCACTTCAGGGCTGACCAAAAGTTGAAGTATGTTATTATGGGCGTTGTCCAAATGCCTCTTGAACACTGACAGGCCTGGGGCATCGACCACCTCTCTAGGAAGCCTGTTCCAGTGTTTGACCACCCTCTCGGTAAAGAAGTGCTTCCTAATGTCCAGTCTAAACCTCCCCTGGCGCAGCTCTGAGCCATTCCCACACACCGTATCACTGGATCCCAGGGAGAAGAGCTCAGCACCTCCCTCTCCACTTCTCCTCCTCAGGAAGCTGCAGAGAGCAATGAGGTTGCCCCTCGGCCTCCTTTCCTCCAAACTAGACCAGCCCAAAGTTGTTGGCCGCTCCTCATAGGACATTCCCTTCAGTCCTTTCACCAGCTTTGTTGCCCTCGTCTGGACACGTTCAAGTACCTTCACAGCCTTCTGAAACTGGGGGGCCCAGAACTGCACACAGCACTCAAGGTGAGGCCGCGCCAACGTTGAGTACAGTGGGATCGTCACCTCTTTTGACTGGCTGGTTATGCTGGGTTTGATGCACCCCAGGATGCGGTTTGCCCTCTTGGCTGCCAGGGCACACTGCTGACTCCTATTGATCCTGCTGTCAACCAGCACCCCCAGATCCCTTTCTGTAGGGCTGGTGCCCAGCCACTCCTCTCCCAGTTTATACCTGTGCCCAGTGTTACTCCATCCTAGGTGCAGAATCCAGCACTTCCGACTTTTTAAATTTCATCCCATTAATCATAGCCCAATGCTCCAATCTATCTAGATCCTGCTGCAAGGCCTCTTGTCCCTCAAGAGAGTCAACAGCACCTCCCAGTTTGGTATCATCAGCAAACTTGTTAATGATGCATTCAACTCCTGCATCCAGATCATTGGTACATACATTGACTAGAACTGGCCCTAGAATTGAGCCCTGAGGAACACCACTGGTAACCAGCCAGATGCAGCCCCATTCACTACAACCCTTTGAGCTCTGCCCTTCAGCCAGTTCTTCACCCAGTTGTGAACCCACTCATCCCACAGTTAGACAACTTGTCTGGAAGTATGCTGTGAGGGACAGTATCAAAAGCCTGACTAAAATCCAGGAAAACTACATCCACCGCCTTCCCTTCATCCACTAGGCAGGTGACCTCATCATAGAACAGGACTTTCCCTTTGTGAACCCATGTTGACTGTGCCTGATGATTGCATTATTCTTTAAAGGCCTTTCAATAGTACGCAGTATAATCTTCTCCGTAATTTTTCCAGAACCTGAGATTAGACTAATAGGTCTGTAGTTCCCTGGGTCTTCCCTCACGCCCTCTTTGTAGACAGGAGTAACACTAACTAGCTTCCAGTCAGCAGGGGCCTCCCCAGACTCCCAGGACCTTTGGTAGATGATCTAGAGGGGTCCTGCCATAACTGTTAGCTCCTTCAGTAGTCTGGGATGAATCCCATCAGGCCCCATGGACTTGTGAACATTCAGCTGATCCCTTACAATTTCCCTTACAAATGGAAAGTCACTGTTCCCACACTCATGGTCCTCCAACTCAGGGGACTGGGCAGCCCAAGGTCTATCAGTGTTATTAAACCTTTAACATGCTTTTCAAGTAAGCTTGCTTTGACACTTTGTAACTTCATGATAAGCATAGGACATGTAGGCTCACAAAAAGGTCATAGAAAATTTTCCCTCACTGAGAAAGGTGAATCCCGCCAGGCCCCAGCAGGCCTGGTGTCACACAGATCATCCCATGATCAACACTGTCAATGAGGGAAATAAACTGAGAAAACCCACACTACCATTGGTGCTCCAGGTATCTTATTACAACAAAATGGTGATTTCTTTTCTATCAACCAGCAGGTTTGCTGGTTTGGGTTGGGTTTGTGATTTTGGATTGGGTTGTGTTGGTTTTTTTTTTGTTTTGGTTGGTTTCTAGAAAAAGCAATCATGGTTCAATTTTTGAAAGACAAGGCTAAGCATTCCTTTTTTGTAAGTAAGTCCCAGGCTACAGAATTGCCTTTAATCTTTGAAACCTTTAGGAAGGTCACCTGGCCCAGGAGAGAATGGAAACTGCTAATCATGAGGATGACAGTATTTTCACTAAAATGCAAACTGTTTTAAATTGCATTCCCAGCCAGTAACATGGTTGTTGTGGATCCTATCCTGGTTTGTCTATCACTTTCCTTATCTTGTATGGGAAGGCATGTCAGAGTGATGAATCTAACTCTGGAGATGAGATTGAGGTGGACTAAAGTCATGGTGCCACTTGTTTTATTTTTGTCTAGCTCAAATGACTTCTCTGGTGTGTAGAAACTACTAAGTACATAGACTGAGGTAAACTTCAGGGCATGTGAACATGGGTCTCTGGGCCTTAAACTTTGTATTTAAACATCCATCTTCTAATCTACATCCATATGCCAAGGTAGCTTTTAGTGTGTAGGTCCCTGCTTCTAACAAGACTTTTTGATTCACATTACTTTATTATACAATTTCTATACATAGTTCGGTAACTTTAAATTTTGTACTGGATTACAGTATTTATTTTAGCCAAGATAAAAGTTGGAATTCATGCATTAGTTACCCTTTTCCAAAGAGACTGGCACCCTGTGGGAATTCCAGTTTGCATGCTTTACAAAAGACAATTCTTATACGAACTTAGTACGAGGTATGAGAAGTAAATCTGCATATAGACAACATGAGACAAACTGTAAGGTAACAGGAGAGAAAATGGAAAAGGAATGAAAAAAGGGAAGGAAAAGAAGATACAAACAAACAACACTATGTGAGGTGAGACAATGCACAGCTACACCTGTGATGCAGCACCACAATACTTCAAATACTATTTTACGTCCTCACGGTAAGCTATTCATGCCAGTTGTTGAATGGTCCCGACATGAATTTCAATTGTTCTTTTACCTTCTCTTTGTAGAGGATGGTATTTTTTGGCAATTAATAACGCTCTCAACTTTTTTTTGCCTAGGCAGTAGATAGATCTCTGAGCTCATCAACATACCCAAGAACAAACAAAAAAGGAGCGGAGATCTATCACAGCCTAAAACCCAATTATGCCAGGTAAAAGCTGCCTGCCAAACCTCTGAGCCATCTGGCAATCCTACAGACTGTGCGAGAGTGAATCACTCCACCTCTAAATATCCACACTGCAGGTAATATTTGCTATTGAGCTTTCTGGAATGGAAAATATCAGGAGAAAATCAAGTTTTTTATTGATGTACTAAACACAGCCTAGAATTTAATCTGGATTTAACCCCACCAGCCAAGAAACATGTGATAATTTATAGGGAGAAAAGAGTCCTATGAATTATAAAGATAGTATGTTCTAAAAATACATGATGCAATTTCATATACAAAAAACTCCTCAAACACCCAAACAAAACCAACAATATAGCAGTAACACTATCAGCTAGGATGACCTTTTCATTCAGGAAAAAGTAACTCCCTTCAAGCAGATCCCTTCTGCAGCTAAAAGGCAACTAGGGCAAGTCACTGTTTTCTGATCTGTGGGTTTCCTATAAATGGCAAAAGCAAATCAAGCAGTCAAGCTTGAGATGGTGGAAGCTGCAAGATGCAAGGCTTAAGGCTATATTAATGGCATGGAATAGCAAAGGGGAAAGGGAAGCCTAAGTCTAGGCAGACACAATTTTAGGTTTCATCTCTGCTGAGGACTGGCTCCATTTCACAAATAAGCGATTAGTCCAGAAACCCCAACAGTGGCAAATGAAGCTGCAACTTGCACTGGTGCTGCTTGAAATCTGGTTTAAGTTCTACTTCTGGCTTCACTCACTGAGGTGACAAGCTTGTTTTATTTGTTAGCCACTGACCAATCAGACTGAGCTTAGTACTTACACAGTTCCAGGGCACTGGTGAGATCTCGCATCACTTCAAGCACATAACTATGTGCTGAAAGGGGTTTACGTTTGCTTGTTGCGGTTAGCTCTTCCTCACTGAAACAGCAAACAATTCTTCAGCTCTGTTGTTTATTTGCTAAATATTAACTAAATCTCATACTTGTTTTTTTACACATCTGGAATCAAGCCTTCACAAACCCACAAACATTTTCAGAGTGTATTTGACAGAACAACCCTGTGGGGTCAGCAAAACTCACAGACAGAGCGTGGCATGCCATGTTCACATGGGATGCCAGATTGGCTTCTCATTAAGGCAAAAGGGACCGATTCCCATTCTGATAGCACATCAGCAACAAATACAAAGAATGTAGTAGAGTTGTCCGACATCTGTTTATCTGATTTCCTCAATGAACAAATTACAAGCTGATTATGAAGAAGGTAAAAGGCAGGCAGTGGTATGATTAATACAATAAATATAGGTGGAAGAACAATGGATGTCAGTTATCCAGCTGGCTCTGACACCAATTACTGCAGTCAAGCATGTGGCCCTCACAGCAAGACTACACAGAGTCAGCCAGTGAATGTCAGCGCGCATGAAAGAATGATGATATTCCCCTACCTGTGCTGGCCACGATCCTAATGGAGGAAACCTGATTACACTGTAGTAAGAAGATGAGCCATTGCTGGAATAGGGGCCATGCAGCTGCTCTGGGTGCAAGGCAGCTAACTGAGGCAGATCATCTGTTGACAAAGCCATTCTTAGGGACACGTAACTGTACCTGCGTGCATCCCTAAGCTGCCACCATCTCACTCTAGATAGTTACTGGCAGCTCTTTATTCTCAGTACTTCACATGGATATGCTTTGCTGTATCATAACATGAAAGTTTTTACTATTTTTGTAGGTTAATTTAACACTGTAACAGATTTCAGAATATTTCAAAGGCTAACCGAACTGGCAGGTATGATCATATGTCCAGGAAAGAGGAAGGCTTCTATTTTCAGAAAGAATTCTCTCCAACTTGCTGAATAATTTGGTTTTCTTATATTTTCTATAATCATTTTATGCAGACTACTTCATGGAGACCAGGATAATGAAGCACTTGGAGTAACAAACTAATTTTATGTTAATGTTACTGCTCTAATTTCCTAATAACTAAAGCGCTTGGTATAGTGACAGCAAGACAGCCTCAAAAGCTAGTAGCTAAGTTACATTGAAGGAATAGTGCTCTAAAACTGCAATTTCAACACAATCCATGCGCTAGGTGATGCACAGTACTCCCTCGCTGCAACACACCTCACTTTCAGTATCAATATACACTGACTTTGTTGATACTGAATATAATGAAGGGTCTTTCTCTCTTTTTAAGAATGGGCTGTAAGTCCCAGAGGTTCTCAGGTAATTAGGTAGTATCTGGTTTGTCAACCTCTACAGAATCTTTTCATGTAAGCAGTACTTAAAAATACCATCTTCCATTTATCAAGCTCAGTTGCTCAGTAGAGGAATTTTTTTTAAATTCTCCAAAGAATTTTCTTTCAAGGTTTCTGTTTTTTCTGAGTCAGTTTCCCTATTATTACTATGCCTCCTTACTTGGTATGCCCACCTGTCTTCATCAACTCTGCATTCCAACTCTATGAGCACACTTTCAAGAAAATAACCTGGTGTGATTCAAGTTAGCAAGCAACATTATTAAAAAAAAAAAAAAAGGTAGGAAGGTATCATTAACAGTAAAACCTGAACTCAAATATACCTATGGAATACTAAGAGATTATAAAAATGTAAAGCAAAAGAATTATTCAGAGTTAAATAAATAAATAAAATCTTCCCAAACCTTTTTCACTGTCACACTGCTGCATCAGCAAGAACACGCATGACAACAGGACCAGATCTTGCACTGTCACACCAATATCAAAGCACAGAATGACACAGACCACAGCGCTGCTACTCCATTCTTGTGCCAGCAAAACTGAGCTCACAATCTAGCACACAAATAATTATTACATTTTTGAAGTCAGATTACATGTTCAATACATTTGTAGTGTACTTCATTGCTTTTCTGCATCATGCTAAAGAGAGTCCATCCTACCAGTTAAATGATTCCACAGTGAAAATAATGCCAATGGAGAAATTTCAACTAGGCCATGGACTGCACAGATGATTATGATCAGTAAAAGGGATCTATGGCCAGATTTACACTGAGCAATGAAGATCTCTGAGCCAGAACCAGCACTAGCATTGACAGGGCTGATTTCAGAACCAGAACCATAGCTTGAGCTATTAACACTATTGAAAGACTGCAGTTTCCAGGCTTGCATTTCTCATACTCCAGTGAACCATGTGGCACGTTGCATATTTTAACAGAGTATCTGAGATTTGTAACATTTTTGCTGTGCCTCCCAGTTTTAGTTCCAGAAATTCAGTCCTTCCCTTTTAACAGGATAATATTCATTCCATTTCTCTGGGAATATAATTTATATTAGACAGTAAGCACCAAATGGCAAGAAAGGAATACACATCACTTTTCCTTGCTGTAAGAAAAAAAAAAACAACCCTTCAGCAAAGATTTTAATGTTCCAGAAAAAATACTGCCTTGTGCTTAAGTTTCCAATGAGCCACTAAACTAGAGCTATCACATCATTCTGGAAAGTTCTGCTTTCCTAAAAGAGAGGGATAATTTTGTGAACAATTAAAAACATAAACATATGTGACATAGTTGCAATATAATTTAATCCCTAAACTGGGAAGAACAGAAATTTAAAGTAGTATGTAAGTCAAAACTGTTCATGCCATCCATTTCTGTACAAAGCATACTGGCTTCTCTGTCTGAACCAGTAACACCAGCACTAAAAGACTTTGATGGTAAGCCATGTAGCAATTTGCTGCTGAGAAATTCCTAATTCACAGCCTTGCATGATGCCTAAGGCTGTATAGCTTGGGCAGAAGACAATGTAGATTTGCCAAGATGGATAATTGCACATTTATATCGTAATGCATACAGTATGCAGCTGACACTTTCACTAGTGGTCCCTGTATCAGCATTTCTGAACTCATTCTCTATTTGGTTTATATACACCCATAAGGCCTTTTCCGTCCCCACCACCCCTCCCCCACCCCCCTTTCTTTTTTAAAACCCAACACAACATCTTTCCCATTAGCTGACACTTTACCAACTGGAAACCTAAGGCAGATTTAAGAAAATTACATTTGTAACTGAAAAAGAATAAAAAAGAGAAGCACATCATACAGCATGTGCTGCAGGTAAACAAGCAGGCATAAACACAGCAAACAATGGTAAAAGTATTATAGTCTAGTAGTTGCATGCAATGTAGCAAGTGGCTTGCTTTTATAAATAAGATTGAGCACACACAGCTTTGTTTGCCCCATCAATTCTCCATTACTGTCTTAACACTAATATATAAAAGAAAAAATCAGACAGTAAAGTCAGACTTGGCTTGAGAGGGCCCTGGATAACACTCTGCTTTCAATAGGAGGTTGGATCAGATGATCTCCTGAGGTCCCCTCCTTCTGTGATCCTCTATGTATGTCTCTCTTTCCCCCCACTGACAAGAGAGTGAGATGAGTAAAATGTTGATAGTGAAAGGTAAGGTTTGATTCAAAAGATAATGCAGTATTTTCGGTTTAGTAAGAAGGCTCAGTTAACCATAATATTTTGGACAAAAAGAGTAATACTGAATGGTATTAAAAGAATTTCAAATAATGAAAAAAGTAATATATGTTACCATACAGTAACTACAGGCTTGAATGTGGTACTATCCAAGTGGTGAGCTCCTGGCACTCTTTTTCAGTACTTACTTCCACTTAGTCCTACCTAGAGCCACCTGGATGGTACACGTGAGCTGCTGCTTTGGAGGGGAAAGAAAATCTTCACCATCAGACCCATACACAAGATACAGCCTGACAACATCAAGTGCTTTCTCATATGCTTATACATGCAATTAGAGAAAGAGTTTACTCCTCCAACATATACATAAAACAATCCAAAAATTCTACATATTCTTGCTCGGAAGGGTGTATCTGCTTTTGACACTCCTGTACTACAGGATGATTTCTTTGTACAGAAATAATATAGTCCATAGATTTAAAAGAACAATTTTAGACTTGCCCATATGGGGATGAAGGGCACACTTATTTTCCTACCCACTATTCGTTTTATGTGTAAAAGAACTCAGAATCTAAAATCAGAAATATCCCTGTAAAAACTGAGCGAATGGCTGGAGCATGGGAGCAGGGACAGCAGTCAGAAGGATGTACAATGAACCGAAAAGTTAAAACCTGTTAGTCTGAAAGTGCAGGAATGTAGAAGCACAAAAGCCAGGTAGTTTCTCTTATCTTTTGTTCAAAAAGAAAGGAAAAAACCAAACAACACGACAACAAACAATCATTTGCCAACTAACCTGCTGACTCTAATTCAATGGTTTACGCGAAGGGGACCCAAAGATGTGGGAGGAGAAGGGCTATCCCTCCTTGGGTGAAATAATAATGTATCTGTGCTTTGGCTTCCATTCCCATGTCTGAGATAAAAAGGTGTACATTCTCTTTTTCCTCTTCTGTCTCCCTCCAATAAATTAATGTTTTTCTACTAGCAAAGTATTAATTTTTTTTGTGGAAACACCTCAACTCTTAAGAACAGATACTTGTTATGGCAACTGTGGCAACTCCAAACTCTAAAGATATTTCTTAGGGTAACAACCTGCCCACATGTTCAAGAAAACAGAATGTAACTGTCAAGGAAAACAAGAGGGTGGGTTTTATTTACAGATACACTGCTGAGCAGCTTTTTCCTCTATAAAGCAACAAAACCAGTAACACTATTACACACAGAACCAGAATGGTCATCTGATTTGCTGAAGATATTAAAGGCCTTAAACTAATGAAATGGGCAGAAAATCAGACCTTTGAGAATTTGTTATACGGTACATAAACGTGAAATACAAGCAAAATGATATGTGTAGTTAGTTGTTTGCCAGAAAACAGAGATCAGCTTTATTTGGGAACACAAACTGACCTGGTACTAAATGGAGATTAGCATTTAAAAAAATGTCAGCATGTTAAATTGAAATGTATGCCGACTGTGTCCCAGAACTGTTGCAGTACAGAGCATTTTGATAAGACATCTGCAAGGTACAGTCATAATAATAATGACTGAGTTTATGATGCTAATACAGATGTAAACATAAACAAGCATTTCTACAATGTGATGATTTCCCAGGTACACTGTGGGGTAAAGAACATAGACATTTTTGGAAAATATGTATTTAGATGAATTAAGATATGAAAGGTAACCTATGTGGGATAGTGCTTTGAGTTAAGTTTTCCCCATAATGACACCTGAAGGTTGGTGATCCTGACTCGAGATGTTAAAAAGCCAAGTAATATGGCAGGGACAAATTGCTGCCAGAAGCTTTTACATGCAAGTATGCATATTTGATCATGGCACTAAACAGTTTTAACTCACCTCTTATTTGGTTTCTGCAGCACACACATAACATTCCCCGGTAAAACCTTTTATGTGGCTTGGAATAAAAACCTGAAAAAGGAACAGGTGTCCAGCTAGCCTTAGCAGACAACAGACACTTCTTCTCAGCTCTTTTTTAATGGACATCAGATATTATATCTTTTTTCAGTCACACTGCATCTAGATATATCAACCTTTGGATGACAGGACTGATAGAATAAGAAAGAAAAGCACCATTTGAAGAAGGTAGGGCATGGAAACACCTGCCTGGTAAAAACCAGTATAGAGCATATTTTTTCCTGAGTAACAAAGGAAAGAAAATCCTCTCCTGGTTAAAGATGAGCACAATGTAACAAGTACTAACTATGTTTATATAAGAAGCCTAGTGCATAAGGGAGCACAAGTGAAAACACACTTCCCTTCTGCCAGGGAAGCTGACAATAAGCTGAGGCAAGGAAAGGTCAGCTCTGACCTACTTAGGTCAGAAATGACAAGAAATTTATGAGAGGTTCAGGTCCAACTGGCTTGCTAACTACTGCAGCAGCAGTTCTTCCTCTTCTGCAATTGGTATAGGGCAGAAAAATGAAGAAAAAGGTACTTAAACTTCCCGATATATATTTGTAATGAGTTAGCATCACTCATGAATTTCAGACCAACAACAGCGAAGTTTACCAAGATTGTATGAATTGTTGTGTTTTTTTTTTCTTTCATCCCCATGAGGTCTCAGGGCTCTCTTGGAAAAACAAACAATTATAAGACTGCAGTAAATGCCTTTTTTTCTCAAACACTTCCCTGCTTTGCTGTGTTTTCTCTAGCTTTTAAATAGAGGTTCAATTCAAGTGTGCTATTGCCTGCATCTGAGAGGATCTAACTCATTCCTACTGCAGAAGTAAAAACAGGTAGAAAAACCTGCATGCATAGGGTAATTCTGTCATTAATAAAAGCAAAGGTAGATTTTAAACTAGATGCTTATTAACTGGCTGAAAGAGAAACAGGATGATGATAATGTTTTTGCCACTTGTTATCTTCTTTTCCAAGAAGTCCATGTTCTGAAAATTCCTGTAACTCTGCTGGATACAAGAGATCAAAGTCTGCTGTGATGTCTCTCATTGAGAGCAATCAAGTGTATTTAAGAGCTCACAAGCTCTGTTATGGATGAACTCTCACATTTCTTTAAAACAGAATGAGAAACCACCCAGGATTTCCAACCAACAAAAGGAGAAAAAGGGAACCCATCCCAAGGGTATTCTGAGGCGGCCAAAATATTTCAAAAAGGGTCATGCTGTGGACACCTGAATGTATAGCTAAAACTGAGCTTGATTTTGCAAAGGGAATTAAAACCCACAGTAAAAGACTATTAGCTAAAGAAATAGGAAGATAAGGAATGGAATAGGGATGTAGTGAGGATCTAGCTTAAATGGAAGTATCTAGGTATAGGTATAATAGAAAGCCAAAACGAATGCTTTGCCTCAGTTTTTTGGGGGGACCCCAAGTGGACATCATGTAGAATATGGTGCAAACAATGGCTGCTCAACGGTAATAAAGGCACAATCTGCAAAAGAAACACTCAAAAAGCTTAACACCATAAACCAAGGAAACCTGTAGTCTCCATGCCAGAATTCTGAAAGAAATGGCACGCGGAATACACATTTCAGCAGAAAGAATTTTAAAGAAATTCATCAAAATGATGCATTGTACCAGATAAGAACTACAATTTCAATATACATTTTCCACCTCTCATAGAATCAGGGAACACAGGTTCCTCATTCACTGCTTCCATGAACACAGAGTAGTAAAAGCATTCTGAACAGAGTATATGAACATTTTGCCCTCTTCTTCCTCTCTGGAAAACTCACAGCAGTTCACTTGTTTATCCTCCAACAAAAACAAAGCATTCCATGAAACTTTGACTTGGTGAATTCTTTTCCACTGTTCTTGGTGTATGTCTATTAGGATGACTTTATTACTGCTTCAGCTATCAGTAGTTATTATTAATTTGAAGTCACTACCACTTTCCACTGCGTTTAATATCCTACTGGGATATTATTAGCTGTTACTTCAATCCAGGTGTCTCATTCTTCAACAAAATACACTTTCATATAAAGCTCCTTTTTTCAGAAGAAGTTCTAGCATCGGTCTTAACATTGTCCAACATTTAATACGTACTGCCTCAAAAACCGTCAACCTGTTTCCTTTGACTTTTCCATGTATTTCACATGGCAGAATTCTTGTCTTTATTTCTATTGTCTACCCCAATCTAGTTCCGTAACAGCAATATTCTGAATAAAACACTATCCAGACAAAGCCCAAATGTTCCTGTGCAAAATCAAGCTCCCAAAGCCTCTACAATTTAACAAAAATCAGATGCTTCAGGAGTCAAAAAAGGACTGAGGAATGTGGACACTAATAAGCACATGCAGCTATATACCCTGGATCAAATATGTGATGATTTCAACTCAACAGCTACTACTGGATGATTTAATCCTTGCAAATGAAACAATGAAAAGCATCGTAAGGGAAGCATCCTGCAGTTCCAGAGGCATTTCTATTACAGCTCATCAGTGTAGCACACCTTCCACTATTTAGTTGCTCTCAAGTGTTATTCACATCATACCTGCAGGACTGGAATGAATGTTTTATGTATCTACGGTTAAGCCTGGACGTTGAAAACCATATCTGATAATTTGCATTAACAAAACTATTTGGCAGCATTTTACAGTTAGGAACTCTATTTTTAAAAACATTCTCTCTGTGTAATTACATGCTTGAAATGCTTCCTGAGGAACTGATCTGAAGAGTTTCTGCTTTTACTTTGATGTTGAAAAATTGCCCCCTGTGAATCAGCGTCCTTGTTCATTCACACTTCTCAATTATATTTTGATCAACAATTTCTTTCCCTGATTCAGTCCTGCAATCCCCTGTAATCAGTAACGCATTGTTCTTTGGCACTGTATCAGTAAGCCCCTATAAGTTGGCCACAGAACACTTTTATTTCCTCACGCTGGCTGCTGTGGTAACAGCATGCATCTGAATAACCATCAGATTTACTAAAGCTTCTTACAGGCAGGCTGAAATGAAACTGGCATTTTCTGGAATGTATCTGTCCTGGTTTCACTATCTAATTAGGAATGCAAATACATCCTTACTCAAAAAATGAATGCCAGGGTTTCCTCAGCAGTCTATGCTCACAGTCAGTATCTCTAAGGGATGGTGGAGTAGCTGACTATCATTTCACCAAACCTCAAAAAAAGCCTCTCATGACAGTGTCTGAATAATGGTATTCATTAAATAGAAAGCTGCATATGTCCTTTTTAATGAATTAATTTTTTTATTTTTTTTTTTTAATCTCCTGAGCTTTTGTCAGGACTCTGCAACTGCTGGGCTGTTGAATACATTCAAATACAGTTGAATACACTTCCAAGCCACATGGATTTCTAAGGCAAACACATACATTGTTTAGGATAATGGAAGGTTCAGTACAGGTGGAGGCAGGCTCTTATCCCATTGGTCATAACTTCTTCAATTCAGAGGAGGAGGATTATCTGCTCTTTGCTACCCACAGCTTTAGGTACAGCCCACAAGGTAATTCCTGATACTTTGTTTTTTCTTGCCTTGTCAAATTCCACTTGCGAAGCAGAAGTGGAAGACGGCACTGATAGAAACCTTCATATTAATACTGTCCATTTAGGTGTTGTGCAATGACTTGCAATTTTGCAGATGCACTATGCACTTCCATAGTACACGTACAAACTGCACTTACTACGCAGTATGTATATGTACAGTCTCTTCAGATGAAAGTATTTTCCTCTCATGTTTCAGAAAGAAGTACAGGGGATATAATATCCTTTTCTTCTTTGAGTGACTGTCCACATACATACACACATCACAGAGGACTGTAAGAATATACACTCAAGAGTTTCCTGCACAGCAGTGTCTGTGTCTTCATGGAGACTGACTGAAGCTTTGTTGCACTCCTCGGTGCATTTCCCAAAAATGAAAAACTCCATAAAGGGATAGTCAGTCATGTTCATCTGGGGTTCAAGCCCAAGAAGACTGGACCTATAGAAGACTCAGATCTCACTGAGAAATAGATAGAAACAACTTTGTAATCCTAAAAAACCAAAGAGTCCCTGAGTCACTACAGGAAGGCGAGATGACCAATGCAGGCATTGAATGAAGTTTAACTGATCTACAAAAGAAATGAGATGTCCTAACCAAAACTCTTAGCCTACGTTCACTGAACCAGGAACTGATCGGAAGACCTAGCAGAGGATCACCCTCAATCCAGTTTGTTTTGCCAGATAAATCCAATTCACATAAACTCCTCCTGCTATGGGCAAGAATCTTCTAAAAAGTAGAGGAACAGAGCCAGGGAGTACAACACTGTGAAGCAAGGCATCTTGAGCCTCGGACAAGCACAGAGTTCTGCATTAGCAAATAAGGAGAGACAGAGTCCAGAAAATTTTCACTGACAAAGACCGTCATGTCAAAACCGCTTATCTATCCTACCGTTTGGCTTTCCCTGAGTAGGACTCGTAGAATAGGTTTGATGCTTTCTTCCTTGTATCTGAGGCACAGAGCTTCACCCTAGAATTACTTCCAGTCCTAGCAGGATTGGAACTGAACCCATCAAGTAATATCTGCGTACTGGTAACATCATTCCCAGTCTAACCGCATGAAGTAGTTGAGATCACCTACCAGGATATTTAAAGTGAGAAGGAGGCAAACTTTGAATCCGCTCTTGATACACTTCCAAAGATTGACTGCTCCCTTATAGAGACGAAGACAGCACTCAGAACTCCACTAATGTAACATAACTGCAATAGCAGTGGCACTCATCACATAAATGTGATTTTCTTGGTAGATACTTGCCTTTCCTGTTTGATCCTGAAAGTATCTGTTGTAAAACTCTTTTTTCCACAGGTGTACAGAAAACAAACTTTTGTAATTACCTGATTAGCAGAGAAGTTACATCCTTTAAAGTGTATGGTTGTGAGAACACATCACCAAAAAGGCCTTTTTGAACAGAAATGGTTCCAGCTTGGACCCCTCTCAAAAGGTACACAGTTTAAAGGAGCAGCAAATGGAGATGGTGGTTTCATCTTTGCTGTAGACGTGCCTACTGCTGTGGGATCTGTAAATGGTATCTGACCTAGGCAGGATGGCATGAAAAGTGAACATCTGGAAGATGCTGTAAGAGCAGAAGCCTACTCAAAAGTAACAGTGACAGGCACAAACAGAAGGCAAGCAGGCACATGAAGATTCCTTGAATACATGTGGTAGTAGCCAAATATAATTCAAATAGATTAGGAAACTCCTAAATCTGCTAAGAAACAAAAATATTTTTAAAATGCTGCAGGACTGAAAATTAGCAATACAGTAATAAAACTTTTTCAGGCAGTTGCAATGAAATTAGATGGTACTAGTTGCACCCTGCATCATGTAGCTATGTGCTGATCAAGAGAAGCAGGCCAGGCTTTAGTGAGCCCTCCAGATAAAGTATATCATTATCTGATTTTTTGGTGCCTGGCTACATGCACAACCACCAGATAAAAAAAAACTTACGAACAATCACTTCAAGACAGAATTATTTAAGACTAACCTGCTGGCAACCAATCAAAACCCACTGTAGGTAAGTGAAAGAACAGCAAACCATACAACAGTGTTTCAGGATCTCTCTTCAATATATAAACAATTTCATAACTGACAACTGCAATATGGATGAGACATTTTAAAGATTTTGCACATTTGAATTCCTACTGAAACTGTTTAACTTATACACTGCAATATGTTAAGACTTACTAATATTTTCCATATTAGAATCATAGAAAACAGTTTGGGTTGGAAGGGACCTTTAAAGGTCATCTAGTCCAACCCCCCTGCAATGAGCAGGGACATCTTGAACTAGGTCAGGTCGCTCAGAGCCCCGTCCAACCTGATCTTGAGGTTTCCAGGGATGGGGCATCTACCATCTCTCTGGGCAACCTGTGCCAGTGTTTCACCACCCTCGCTGTAAAAAATTTCTTCCTTCTACGTAGTCTGAATCTACCCTCTTTTAGTTTATAACCATTACCCCTTATTGCAATGGGGCCTGCTAAAAAGTCTGTCCCCATCTTTCTTTTAAGTCCCCTTTAAGTAATGAATGGTCCCAATAAGGTCTCCCTGGAGCCTTCTCTTCTCCAGGCTGAACAACCCCAGCTCTCTCAGCCTGTCTTCATAGGAGAGGTGCTCCAGCCCTCTGATGATCTTTGTGGCCCTCCTCTGGACTCACTCCAACAGGTCCATATCTTGCCTGTACTGAGGACTCCAGAGCTGGACACAGTACTCCATGTGGAGCCTTACCAGAGCAGAGGGGCAGAAGCACCTCCCTCAACCTGCTGGCCATGCTAGCCTACAATACATTTTTATATTTTAAAGAAAAGAGGAATCTGTTTCTTACTTTCTTCTCAACTAAAAAGGCAATGCAGAAGACAACCTCGCTTTGAAAAAATGTATCTATATTTTTATTAATGTTTCATTTTATTTAAAACCAAAATTGCTGAACATACAGATATTGTAGCTCAGATGTTCTATCATTTGAAATGGGATTTGTGGACTGAAGATATTTGAGGGAAATGCTCCATATGACAAAATTCTGGTTCAAATTTTAAAAATAAGCTGTTCCAAAGCATTTTCTTGAACTTCAGGAAAAACACTAGGATAAGTACATTGATTGTGATTGTGTAAGATTGACAGAAATCAGGCTGGTAAGTCTTCTGGTTCAACCAGGGATTATCAGGATCACCTGGATATACTCTCATTCCTACATTCCACTAAATAAGGTTAAGGTTAAAGAGCTACAAGCAGATTTGGGTTTGTAGCCACAAGTTGAACATTAATGAAGTGAATGAAGATCTTTATCAACCAAACATAAATAAATATTTTTAAAGAATAGAACACATTTTAATGCAACATTCTGATCTGGTACTCAACGCAATTCTAGCCTTCTTGAGTTATAACCATGTGTGTTTCATTGTAATCCAAGTTTCCCAGATCAGCTCAATCTGGATGTAAGCTTATGGGCATTGCTCACATAGAGTTCTAAATTCTCCTGAAAATGCCCTGATGTCCTGAACTATTTTAGAAATTAATATTAAATGAACAAATAAAAAACTTACCCGAATAGTCATGACTGAGCATCTGATGTTATGAATTGTATCATACACCTTCTTAGAAATGTCCACAAACTGGTTATCATCAAACAGATGCACTGCATTCTTGGTTAAGCTCTCCAATGCAATATTTACTTGACTAATAAACTCTGGAATCACTATTTAAAAAAGAAAACACAAAATTCAGTGAGCATAAAGAGGATAAAATTTTATTTTTCTTTCTGGCAAATTGCCTCACATTGCTGAAAACTTTATTAAAAAATTACAGTAATAACATGATTAGCTTTAAGTGGGAACAGATTTATAATTTTTATCACAGTGATAAAAATGCACTTGGTGGGCACGTAAGCTGTGGATGGTTATACAGTACAACAAAGAAGAAAACTTTAAAAGGGGGGTCAGGAAATCAGTTGTAAAAACTTGCCAGTGATTTCAATAGTAATTTTACTCAAAGAATCAGGATGAATAACCTGGCTTAAAGTTGGAACTACAACTGACTACTACTATTTCACAATCTGCTTTTAGTCTGAACGGAGACAAAACTACTGAAAGACTGATGCTTATTCTCCAAATTAAAAAGTCCCACAGTTGTAACCTGGACTTACCAAGGCAGTTTACCTTGTTTGATTGAATCAAACAAATTGTGTATTTTGAGTCAGTTTGATATTAACTTGTGCTTTACCCAGAGTATCCTGGAATTTTCTTCTGGTGCTCCATGGCCTTATTTTGCATGGTGACCTGGTATCACTATATCTCCCTTGATCCTTCATATCAATTCAAAGCAAAGGAAACCCAACACACAGAATATAGAGTGAAGAGAGAATGCAACTGGAAAATCCATCACACACAGAAGGACCTCAAACAAGTACAGGTCAAACTCATTTGCAAAAACACATTTCCTATCACTTGGAGACTGAAGAGACAGAAGAAATGGAAAGTAAAGGGATAGAACTCAAGTTCTGTAATATTCAATATGAATAACATATACCCTGTGGAACAGAAGCTTTTTTCAGGCAACGTGTTGGTTTCAAATACAAGTATAATATGCTTTCCATCCCTTCCTACACAAGTATGCGCTGTGTAATTCATGAATTCATATGACATGAAAGCAACAATACCAATACCCTAAGTATGAATAACTTCAGGTAAATTTTGAAGTATATAATGATTTTTTTATGCAGACAAAGCTTCAGCTGAAGTCAACAGGACTTCCGAGTTAGAAAACCTGGCAACATATACTGGAAATATTAGGAAAAATGCCATAATAATGCTTTAACCCCTAACTTTACATGGAGAAACCCACATAACCCTTGGAGACATTTAAATCACTATTAAATTACAGTAACTTCACTGTCTTCAAGCTCAGTTGTTTCTCTCTAGAGTGCAGAACAGTTAGCTTATGCGTCAGTTCTCAGAAATAACAAACTTCAGTTAATTCAGTGGTAGTGGGAGGGTTCATTTTCTTCTGTAAAATAGGTCTCCACAAGTGTGAGACAAGTAGATGCCATTTAATTTGAAAAATAGGATATTTAAAATCCTTTATTCCCTCTTCAGATTATCCCTTGAATTACCTTGCCTTCTGAAAAGGTCAACGGGAAGAACAGATTTCTTAAATGGTATGGAAAAAAAAAGACATGGCAGATTTTTCATTAGCAACCAAATGGGATAATTAGGGAGAGTGGGCACTTATTTGTTTAATGCTTTTTGATTATTTTTTTTTTTTAAAGAAACACAAATACACCATTTCAGAACATGCAATCTTTTTTTTCCTGTTAAACAAAGATCTTGGCCCCTAGACTATCAAAATAGTTGCAAGTGTGGCAATTTTGAACAGTCACCTCAAATGTTTACATAAAATTAAACGTTCAGCTCTTCACACCTAGGAGAATATAAGAAGTTTCCAGGAATTCAAGATTTCCACTGGTATAGTCAAAACCATCAGGTGTTTTCCAGAGCCTCCTACATCCTCACTTCTCAGTTCATTGGACTTCATATACTTTCACTTGCAGTATTGTAAAGCATAGACTCCCTGCGTACCAGCAGCATTTTCAGTGGCTGCTCACCGCCTACAGGTATTGTCTTCTATAGCACAGGCTCTTTCTTCTCTGTTTCTATTCAGGCTCCATCCTGCATGCCATCCTTACTCCATATGCTTATTAATGGCCTTTTTACAGCTCCTTCCAAGGCCAAACTCGTTATCACAGTATATTTGTTTGTCTGGATGAATACATCACTTATGAAAAAAGATTTTAAACAAATAGGTACTCTATAGCTTGTATGCTACTGGTAGAATCAGTGCTAAACCACAGTCTGCACTTGATTACAGAAATATGATCCCAGTGGCTTCCCTCTGATAACATTTTTAAGATGGTTGCTTTTCATCATTGTAATTTTTACACATAGACATTTAAAACACAAGACTAAACTGTAATTCTAAAATATGTACATAACAATCTGCTAATGAAGTATAAAAACATACTTGGGCTATTATAAGGTTATCAAATAGTTCTTATTATTTGGTCATTTACCCTGTATCTGATTGGATAATTCCCTCAAATCCAAGACTCCTTTCTTGACTGCATATGATTTATTTAATTTTTGAGTTCTCAACTAAATGACTACTTAAGAAGAGGTTTTGGTGGATATATAAGTTCTTATACATGGATCACTGGCATCAAAAATACTTTACTTCATACACCCTCAAATGGTTCAGGCATCACTCTCAAGCACTGCATTAAGTGGACTAGAACTATGTTAATAACGTGCGTCTTTGCTGTATTCTGCTTTATATTTCTAGGGAGCCTAAATACAGAGAAGCAGATGCAGGTAAAAATAGGTTGGATAAGATTGAGTTTTTCAATCTTTCAAAAGCAAAGAAGAATTAAACAAGTTGTAAGTAAAATAAAAAGTTTCAAGTGCTATACAATTGAGAAGTATTATTAGATTTTTGTGATTTTATTATTAAAACATTACAATTTTTCTTTAAATTTTTGCTATGTTTTTCCTCAATGAAAATTATGAACAAATTTCAACACGAACATCTGTAACCCTGCCTTTCCTGAGGGAGAAGGCATGGAAAGGAAGAGGATGTTTTGGAAAATACTAATACTGCTCATAATCGTAATGATGAAAGTCCCCAAACTAATTTACATTTTTCATGCCACCAAAATCATGTTCTCCACTCTTCTTGAAATTAAGCTTATTTTAAAATTCATCTTGTCTTCCTAATTCCTATTTTCTTGTAAATAAACAATACTATTTGTCCTTCCTTCTAGGCCATATCTTCTTAGACCTCTAATAATTTTTGCTTTATTTTGTCATCTTCAACCAAAACCAACTAATGAATCCTGTTTGTAGTTTAACAGCTGTCATGACCCAGCTCTTAATTCAGAGGCTACCACATCTATATGCCACAATCATATCAGGTAATACAGAAAAGTAAACTTCACTAATCATATTATTCCAATTAGCAACTCTGTGCCTGTTATTTTTAATAACAAAATCATCAGGACAACAGGTTTTCAACTTTGCAGATGGGCAGTTACAAGAGGTGAAAACACGAGCCACTCTACTGGCACCTTTTAATGAAGTTAAGTGATTAACATCACTTCATCAGCAATCAAGAGAGCTTGATATTGAAAAAGCAACAGCTTTTTCACAGCTAAAATGACCACACGTATGCAACACTCACCTAAAGAATGCCTTAACAAAATGAATTAACAGAAATGGACAGACGTGACCTCCTAGAACTGACCAAAAAGCAATTAATCCCCCCCCCCCCCCAAAATTTTTATGCTTTTAATGGGGGGGAGGAAAAAACCCAACAAAAACCCTGTTTCATTTGTTTGAGAAAGAGGGAAAAAACCCATCAAGAAGCATTGTCATAAAAAAATGAAAACACAGATTACTTATTTCTCACCATTCTAATACTCAAGTACTGAGAATAAGACTATTTGGTACTCTGCCCTCTCTGCAGGACAATCCCCAGGTCCCACCCCCTGTGTTGAACAATATAGGCAGGGTATGGTTCTCCCTCTCAGTTCCTCTCAACTTAGAATGCCATAGTTTCTCAAGGATGTCAAGGGAGAACAGACATCGTGGATTACTGAAGCCATATACGCAAAATTTATCTCAAGAAAAAGAATTTGTGGTAAATAAATTTCCACCTAATAAACTTTCACCTTCAATTTTTATCTATATGGATAAACACTGTGAGCAACTCACTGTATGGTGTAAATAGACTGGAAAAAGGTTCAAGAGTTCCCACTAGAAAGAAGACTTAAAAACTACTCTTTCAAAGGCAGCTTTGAGATGGAAATGAAAACACAGTGCCCAGAGGAATGAATGAAGCTGTGGCAGACCTACAGATCCCAGCTACAGGTAGACTCTGCAAGACTGCCACAGCTATCGCTTGAACTTAAGTTCAACAGCCATTCCGCAAAGGTGAAGACTCTTTGCTGGGCAGCCAGCCATCCAGAGACATCTTCTGTCCTCAACTAAAAGACCCACAGGACTGTTTGGTAGGAGATATGAAAACATAAGCAGCCTTCCTAAAAAGTTTGTCTTGTCAGTATACAAAAATACAGAATACCCAGAGTGAATAATTAGTTTCAACTAATGAAGCACTTGGAATAAAAATCACATGAAGGCTAGTACCTAAAGTGAACCTCCAATATCAAATTGAGTAGAGACTGCAGGAGAACTTAACAAGAATGGCGTAAGAAAGATTTGTTCTAAGAATGGGAATCTCCATCTTCCACAGGTAGCTGAAGTAATTGCTATGAAAAAGATTATTTAAAAAAAAAACGTGGAAAAGACTCAGTGAAAAAATGGTTTTCCTCCTGAAGATAATAAAAGCAGGGTCAGCGACTATTGATGAATTGGGATTCTAACAGGAGGAAAAAGCCCCATGAGCACTTCCAAAAGCACATCAGAAGACAGATTCTAAAAAAGTAAACAAAAGCCAAAAGCATGGTCATGTAAGGCCTAAAAGGATGCTGAATGAACCTAATATGAAACTAGTATGTCTGGGGTTTTTTTTCAGATCACGGAAATAAACCAGACTTGCAGGCAGGTGAGTGCAACCTAGACCTATGCCAAGCCACATGTTTCAACCACTATGCCTAATACCTTCTTTCAGCACACTATGTCTATTAATTAGCCTCCAAGCAGGAAAAAAGAGGCCCACTAAAATCTTGAAAACCATCCACCATTTAGGCAGTAAGATGGCAAAAATACAAGAGGCTCAGGTCTTGATAATGACCTCAGTTTGTTGCAAGAAGATCTGAAATCACAGGAAGAGCTACAGGTCTCCAAACCAAGAGACACAGCAAGTCCTGAGACCAAAACTGTCTGAGTAATGCTGTAGCTCAAGGTATCAAAAATGCACTGTCTTCTGTCATCTGGAAGATAACTCTTGACAAAGGAAAACTTGAAGGTAATTAATATATTGCCATTCCTAACCAGAGGGCTAAGAGTGCATCTGACAACAATCCTTGGAAGAGACTTCTTTCAGAGGAAAAAAAAAAGCTGTCATTTGTTGATACTCAAGGTTAAGAAATTGATCTCAGGGCACCCACAAATCCTGCAAAACAGTCTTCAGAACACCATCGTGTATCTCCCCTTTTCTGTACATCAACCTGAAGGATCTTAGGCTGCCTACAAGACCAGGAGGGCTCCTCGGAGCTAACCCAGGAGTAGTACGTAAATCCAAAGCTCTCAATCCAGAGAGAGAAAATGCCAGCCTCAAGCATAAGCAATCATCAGGAACAGTACTTTTCTGAAAAACTTCAGTGCTGCAGAGAAAACAAATCCCAGAATCCTACACTGTTAGTGCTTCCGTGACAATTTTAAACCAAAGAAACTTCCATAGTTACTCCAGAATAACATTTAAAGGTAAATTTAGCTGCCAAAGCTCTAAGAGGGAGTTGTAATCATAAGCAACATGAAAGGTACCAAGGCTTTCACTGCTAGCAAGACCAAACCACCTGAACAAGATGACTCTAGCCTTCTAAAGATGAAGAATAGATAGACAAAGGACTTCTTTATTTAATCATAAAATTAGATGGAGATTGAGTGGCTTGTTACATGAGAAGTCTGTGAGATAGCAGAACTAAAACAGCACTAAAGGCTGGCTGCCTTAACAGCCTTTAGGGCAATCAAAAGATGGTGAAGCCATGGCAACAGATTAATATGTCATAGCTAGGGTTTTCCTATGAATGGTAGTAGAGCTGTAGCGTATGAAGCTCAGCTCACAAGTTCTAGTAAGTCTGTTGTTGACATTGAAGTATATGGATAGATTTCCATCTTGTTCTACAAAGGCAGTAGAGTTTAGACTTCCAGAAGGATCCCAAATACATGTTTTATACCTTACCTTTCCAGATGCACTTGCCCTATCTCTACAAGCAGGCTATGACTGTGTCAGGAAAAAAGGAGGCTGAGGGGAGACTGTATCGCTTTGTACAACTACCTGAAAAGAGGTTGCAGCGAGGTGATGTCGGTCTCTTCTCCCAAGTAGCAAGTGATAGGACAAGAAGAAATGGCTTCAAGTTGCACCAGGGGAAGTTTAGATTGGGTATTAGGAAAAATTTCTTCACTGAAAGGGTTATCAAGCACAGTAACAGGCTGCTCAGGGAACTGGTCGAGTCACCATCTCTGGAGATATTTAAAAGACGTGTAGACGTGGCATTCAGGGTCGTGGTTTAGTGGTGGACTCAGCAGTATTAGGTGTACAGCTGGACTTGATGATCTTAAGGGTCTTTTCCAACCTAAATGAGTCTATGATTCTATACGTGATCTCTTGTCTCTTACGTCAAAAAAGAGGTAAAAATCTGAAGAGACAACAGTGGAAGCAGTCCACAGAAATCTCCAAGTCTTGTACTTCAAAAATGAGCTCAAAATTATTCTAGGCACCAAGAGCTCAGGACAATTCATAAAAGTCAGAACCAGTGATCTTGTATCTTATGTTACCAAGGAAATTATGCCTGCCAGATGTAGTTAAACTCAAGGTATGGATACAAAGAATGCTGCTTGAAGTGATTTTCTCTTCTCTTCTGACTGTCAAGGACCCAGAAGGTCCAACCAACTCTGGAACACCTTTTCAGGTGGCAAGGGAAAAAATTACCTCATTTTCAGTAAGTATTCACATTATGTCTATACTAAAGCTGACTGACATTTAAAGAAAAAAACCAAAAAACACTGTTGAGATTTTTGGTGGGCTTTAAATCCCCTGACCAGTATTACTTTCTGTGTTACTGCACAATTAAATTTGTATCACTGTGTAACATTTGCTAAATAGTAAATAGTGCCATTCGCTTTCAATAATCATGCATGGAAATTATTTTTTAAATGTCTCTGCCACATTCACCTCCAAAAATACAGCATTTATGTACTCTGTCCACTACTGTTTAAATATTAAAGAATATTTAAATGTATATCTTATATGTTATGTTTAATTGTACATATAAAAACACCTCTTCAGATTGGAGGCCGTTATTCACACATCAAGGCGCCACAGTGAAACAGTATGAAAGCACAGTGTGTCTAAGTCAAACAACAGTTGTGAAACAGAAATAAAAATACAAAAAAGCTTTTGGAAGAAAAATGGTGCCGACAAAAAACAATAAAAAGAATAACTGATACTAAAAACTGTTCAAAAACACAATCCCACATTTTTATTTAGAACTGTTGCACCATGTCCTTTACTTTGTTATTTACTGTTTAAATTCTCTTCAACTGAATAATTTATATTTCTATCCAAAATGTTCCCTAAACTAAAACAAGCTTTTCCCCAAAGAGCACTGAATTTTACTCAACTGCTGGACCACAGTATTTTTTCATAGCCCATACAATAAATCCACTGATCATTGACTCTGATCCCATTTAAAAAATATGCCTTCTATATTATAGTTTCTAAACATCACACATAATGATATGAAATATATTGGGTTTATATTAAATCAGTTATCGCAGAGCCAATTACCTAGTATCCTCCTAACACTGAATCATGTTCTTGGCTCATCAACTCCTTTCACAACATAAGTATTTTTATCATTACGAGGAAAACTCAAGGCATTTTGAACAATGAAGGAAGACAACTTCAAAAAATTTGTTATCTCTCTTCATGAAATACCCTGAAAAACTGAACTCAGTTTTGCACTACTCTCTCTTAGAAAGCACCTACTGAACTTTGAGAACCTGATCTAAATTCTACCCATACCATAGGGGGCTCTTGCTTTGACCTCAGTAGGTCTGGGATCACACTGGGATGGATACTGGCCTTTGATTAGACCCCCTATGTTGCAATATGTTAACTCGCACTCTTTCCTAAATACAGGAACTATATTGTCCATCAAATCTGAAATTCCCCTCCTTTCCTCAGAGTAAAAATTTAACATTTCCATTTCAGAGAAATATACCATTGATGCTTTTAAGTTCTGTAGGCAAAAATTATCTGGACCTGTCGATTAGGAAAAAGAAATCTATCCTTATAACAGACAGCTAATAGATGATAATTTAACAGTCTCCTGACTTCCCTATTTAAAGGAAGAAGCTTATACAATCCTTGTAAAGAAAAGAGTTGCCATGCACACTTAAATCCTGACACCAGGTAAATGCTACTGGCAAGCAGCAAGAGTATAGGCATACCTTCCATCCCTTGGGTTTCATTCCAAAAAAGCAACAATGGTAAAGGGAAAAACAAACAAACAAAAAAAAGAGACAAAAGTGAAAGAAAAGTAGAAACAAAATAAAAATTAAGGAAAAAAAAGTAGTAAAGCAGAAAAGCAACAGGTGCTCTTCCATCAGGAAAAAATAAATCATTTTTTCTTGTCATGTGAGGTAATTCACTATTTCTTCTCTGTATGCCTTTTCATTTCCCTCTATGCTCGCTAGCATAGCTTGAGTTTAATTTTAATTGCGTTCATCTAATTTTGTGTAGCATCGACAAAGCCACATAGTAACTGGAATAAATGCTTGAACTCTACCCTCCTGAGGATGCTTTTCGATACTATATCCTGGAATTGTATACTATGTTAGATTGAACTAATCTAGAATTTATTAATGGGAATGAAAATTTTGCTTTAAGGATGTCCTTCATCTTTCAGCAAGAAGTTCAGATGAGTCCTCCTGCAGCAGCATAAGCAGAGTTGTGGCAAGTGGTGTGAATCTCAAGTATTTTAATATCCCCCATAATCTGATCACCTAGCATGAAAGTCAGTGTGATGGGTACAGATAGTTTGCTCTCAGAGGATTTAAATAGCTTTCCAGTTGCAGGAATTCAGCTGAAGTATGTATGCAAAGTAAGGCTGACAAGATTAAAAACACAGCTACCATTTAAATGCAGGGTAATACTAGAGTAAATAAGAAATCTAGTTAATAACTGCACAGTCTTTATTCAGTACTGTATTTCATTTCATTCTTTGAGACCAAAGAATAGTTTGCACTTCTTGTGATTTAAAAACAAGCATTTGCAAATTTCTTCTGGAGTGGTATTAAGAATTTCAGGTAGTAAGAACATTGCATATTCCAGTAACCCAATTTTACTGCTAAATATTATGTCTATTCTTAATGTCATGTCAGTCCAAAGAGGTATACAAAAAACTAATAAATAAATCAAATAAAAACCATCTAAGCTAAGGCAACTGCACTGGCCAAGGCATACATCTGAAAAACAAGGGCTTCTTCTGGCAGAAGCTTGAGTTATACCACCCAAGGCATGCTATTTAGAATGGAATGAACTGTTTTATGACTGAGACACCTTCATCAGATGTGTTTAAAATTACATTTAAATATAACAATGGAATTATTGCAAAGAAAGATGATTCTGCACTCACTGCAAAAGGTTGAACTGAATAACATAAACAGTTTTCTGAAACTCCAATCGTTTACGAGTCTGTTACAAATCCACATAATACAATGAAGATTAAGCTCTAAATTTGATTTCACTATGGTACAGACACTTAACTTCAAGCCTGTATTTTTGTGATACAATGTTAAATTGGTGACATTTAATTATAACATCATATCAGATGACTTGCCCAGACATACATATATCTATGAAAAGGTTAGAAGAGCACTGTGACTGTGCACTTGATATATCCCTTCTACTTCTTCATATATTGTCATTCATGCTTAAAGACCTTTTTTTGGTAACAAGCTTATAGGTTATATGCAGGAAAAGGAATTAATGTTTTTGGACCTTCTAACACATTAAATACTTAGCTCATGTTCCTCTGCCCATCTCCATCCTAGGCCAATACATGAGAGAGATCTCTCAATTGCCCCCTGTGCCCACCCCCCACCCCCCTTAATTAAAGAACTGTAAATTATCTTTGTGGGATTTAGTATTTCATGCTGAAGTTTTTGCATACTGAAAGCATAATGCAACAATGAAGTAGCCAAGGCAGAGGCCTGTTGCACGTAAAAAGAAGTTGCATACTAGAACCAAGATGTGATTAGTATTTGCTTCTCTTTAACCCAGACATATGCATACTAAAATAGCGAAACCAGAAACTGCGTATAAGCATTTTGCAACACTGTATGCACTTGCAAGGTTATAAGACTACTGGCATAACCAACGAGCATTTAGTAACACAGCTAAGAATATATATATAAAAACATGTATTATATATTTATATATAAATGTATAGAATAAATATTTGTTTGTAATATATGTATATGTTTACATATATGTAAGCTATGCTGAATATATGACAGCAGTTTTGTAGTATTACAGCCTTACAGCTAATAAGCGTAAGATTTTTAAGAGTTAGTACTGAATATGAGAAATTATTGATAATGCATGAGACCTAATTATTGGCAACATGTATTATTAACGAATGGCAATCCAGTAAATTGCTGCTTTTACATTTGAAAAGGCCCTAATTTATCCTACTCTTTTAAACGCACCCATGACAGCAATTCAACTTCCTACCTGGAAAACATGTAGTTATTTTCATTTGCACCAAGACAATTTAGATACATACAAAGTCACTCTTACAGAGTAAGACAGCAGACTGGACAGATACGCGTACAGGTAATTGCTTGTGCCTTTGGAATATGTGAGCCTCTGGACTTTGCCCTACTCAAGCTCTCCCTCCACAGTCCTTGGACAGCCTAGCAAATGCATGTAACACTGCAGCTGGGAACTAAAGCAGTGCCTACAATTAAACATCACAGTTCCAGACTTCGGTGGTGACTTAAAGGGATCTTCTTCCTGTCACTGCTCAAATGTCCAGAAAAAACAGAGAAAGGTGGTTTTGGTTTTGAGGGGACAGATAGATTTCCCTGTATTAGAGGCAGGTCACAGCACCTGTAAGAGCACAACGATACTTGGAGATCATATAAATAATCTACCATTTTTTAAAGCGTTTTACCTACTGCATTTTGCTGCCATGCTCAAGGACAGACTGACCATGAGATCTCAAATGAGAAAGACATTTCCCCCTAGGTCATACTGGTGAAGAATTTCAGATTTTTTTTTTTTTTTATTTCCCCATTTCTTAGCAGACAGCGTGGACCATGTGGGCCTGTCTTATCTCATCAGTTCCCTGCTACTGCAGGGCCTTTATGCGCTCTAGTAACAGCATGACCTTCTTTAGTCTAACTGAAGTCACTGGGCTTAATTTAAAGGCATCAGCACTAAACAGAATGTCTTGTGATACACATAGGCTAAGACCGGCAAATATCCTAAGTCTGTATCTAAAAAAAAAATAAAAAAATTATTACTTCTTGTAAGTGAATTTCATGCAGCACAGAGGCTTCAGTTTACTTTCAAGTCCAATTGCGGACTACCATCAGAACTCCACATATATGTCCTCACTTCAAAACCAGTGATCATACAGAAGCATGATGACAAGGTTCAATGAACTGAAGCAGTTGAAGACTTTGGTTTTTAGTTGTCAAGCTAGTTTTGAGGTGGTCCAGTGTACCAGTCCAACTTGCTATCAGGCCAGGTAGCTGACGTGCCAGTACAGGTACAAGGAAGGTGGTAGGAAAAGGCAGATGGGGCAGGTGGACACCACTGCTGTCAATAAAAGCTGCATTTAGAGCTATTCAGGACTGTGAATTGCAGCCCCCATTGCTCTGACTAAAATTTGTTACCGCAGATTTCTAATCAATTTTTTCTTCACTGGCTTTGTTATATCCAAGGCCAAAGCTCTGCCAGGAAGAGCAGGGAGCCAACTAACACATCAGGCAATTCTAAAGGCTGCTGAATAAATACTCCCGAATTGGGATTGTTCAAATGTCCTGAATAGGACATAGGAAATTCCATACAAACCACTAAGAGGAAATGAAGGTCTTCCTACAGGGGACTCTCCTCATTATATGTAAGGGAGACTATATGAACAGAGAACAGCTTTTCATTAATTTAGGTGGGGAAGAGAAATCCTGAGAGTTTAATTAAAAAAAGAAAAAAAAACTCTGCGAAACTTGGTTGTTTCTAGTGCATAAGCATTATGCTATATACTGCTTAAGCTAGAGAATGGTGTTTAGTTCACAAAAAACTAAACCAGTCAGACTTTATGAGTATTATTACATAATGTTTCATGTTTCCTATGAAATTTGACATAATAAGAATATGCTTAACAAAGTATATAAAGGGATATTTTGGGGTAAGATTATTTTAGTCTTTAAAACCACTGACCTTTGGAAAGGTCACTTAGAAGATATTTAAAGTCATTTAAAAGCATTCAAAAATAATTACCTCTTTTGAACTACAATAGAAATCTTATTAAGGTTGATCTGGAGAGGAGTACTGACGAGAAGACAGAATGCACTTCATGCAATAAATTCACCATTGTATTAGAAACTCCATATTTGGGAAACAGACACCCTGGAACATGGAATATATTCTTACCCCATGTGCAATACAACCCCATTTTTGGCTAAGGTTTTATACATTAACATTGCCATGACTGAAGTGTGGATTTCCTCACGTGCTCACTTATGAATGCTGAGACGACGTGCAAACTGACAGTTTGCTTATTCCACGTTTACTGTTACGTCCCTGAAACTACTGGTTAGCATTACCTTGGCCTATAGCCTGAGCTTGTAACTCTTAGTACACCTCTTCCTTTCCTTGAAGGCAATCCAAGCATCTTCGGAAGATCCCCAAAGCATTCAGGCTTCATTCAATAAAAAAGGAATTCCACAAAACAGTCTGTTGCTGGATAAGGTGGATTTATTTGTAAACATACTTATTGTAACATACCAGACACATTCCATAAAAGCATTGTGTCTGTAAACACAATGATTTTTTTTTAAAAGGAAAACAATATTGCAAAATTTTTTTTTTTGCCTTTTGTCTGATAGATTACAATTTTGAGTCTTAGAAGACTGGCTTCATTTATCTTCGAGTATGACTGTAACACTTCCTCTACCGTTTTAAACTCCATCTCTGTAACTTTCTATTCAACTGCATAATTGCTGTAGGTACACACATACACACTCTCCTATCTATTGAAGACAAGGAGAAAAAAAAAAAAGATTTGAGAGATATTACAATCTCTTTGTCTTATCGCTTGCAACTGAAAAAAAGAAAAATGAAACCTGTTCTAAATCAGTGGGAAGAGAATTAGCAATCTACAAGAATGGAGGATAATCTGGAGGGATGTTAAGACCTCTTTAACTAACCTGTTTCTAGTACTTGATTCTGTTATCAAACTGTATCAGTACAATAGCAGGCTACTCTCACAGATTTTTTGCTAATTTTATGTCAGGATAGACAAAGCACTCTCTGATTTTTAATACCTAGTATCTGATTTCATTTCAAATTAAAAACTGTTATAGTTGGTGGGATGTGGCATGTTACTGTTTTCATTTGGAGGATAAGGAAGACGGTTAATTTAATTTAAGCATGTAGAAGTACTGGGGAAAGCTAGCTGCAACAATAAAATCAATGGAGAAACACTAAGTATCTGTCACTAAGTATCTCTAAGTATCTCTTTAGCTCTGCTTAGTGAAAAGTCACAGAAAACCAGCTGTATTTTTAAATGCAAAGTTATATTCTCATCTTATAATCTTCTCCAAAACACAGCTTATGCTACACGAACATACTGACTTATCTGAGAAAATGTAGACACATTTTATTAAAATTAATTGATAATTGTTTTCTACAAACACAGTTTTGAAAAATACAGAGAGGGTAAGCAGGGAAAACCAATTAAGATGGGCCTTCAGGTAATGCAAATCTCAGGCTCTATGCGACAGCGTTACATTCAATGAAGTGAATGGATATACGGCAATTCATTCTGGGAAAGGGACTTCGTAAAAGAAACAAAACTGCTGTAAGACCATTTCTGAATGTCAGATTTATAGATTATACTTTTGTGTTTATACAGGAAAGTAGTGTTCATTGTAGATATGAGCATGCACACCTACTAAGTCTTTCTATATGCTCTTATTAAAACCGTACAGATCACTTTGTACTAAAAGGCTCTGCCTTCTCCCTAAACTACAGTGCAAGTAGCTAAATGCAACTACTACTCTTGAAAATTAAATCACTAACACTGTCTCTAAAAATGAAATGAAAATGTACAAAGAACCAAGAGAAGCAAGTGCTGGCATTTTTACCATGTCTAGTTGCCCCCCCCCCGAAAGGGGAGGTGGGGGAAAGCACGTGCACAGAAAGCCTCACTGAAGACACACATTTGGACAGATCTAACACTACAATGTCCAAATGCCTGAGCTCATGAAAAGTGAGTGTCTCTAATCCACTGCAGTGCTCTGAAAATGCTAATGTAAGGGGAATGGCTGATACATGAAACTGGGCGGGAGGGAAGCCACAGGGCAAGGGGCAAAGGCTTGCCATGGATTAAAAGCTGAAAGTGATAGGAAATAAATTTAAAGTGAAAGGCATCTCCCCTGAGCAGTGAGGAGTTAAGCATATAGTGCTTCAGCAGATCAGTAGGGGTGAAGACTATTATTCACAGACACTTTCACATTCACATACCTCTAAGATTTATCTGGGCATGATAACGAGTTGGTATCCATTCCCTTAATGCCTATAGCACACATCAATGGACAAAAATACATCCCTCTGCTAACAGATACAGTAAGAGTCATGGAGTTTAAAATTAATGCTGTAGCTAACATGGACATTTTTAAAGGGACAAAGCTAGACTCCTTCCTGTCATATCGAGTAATTAAATGTCTTCAAGACTGCAATAGTCTCCAGACATACTTAGACACTTGGGGAAAACAGGGCAGCACAATTCAGGATAGGTTTTACTCCAGTTAAGTTTAATTAAGTTTAGGTAACACATCGTAACAAATATAGCTGCCTCTCAAATGGGAAAGGGAACAGACCCTTGCACTGGACTCAACAAGAATGGCACAGGGCTAGCTGTTTTCTCTGTGTTACCCCTGTTCTTGACACTCTCCCAAGGTCTCCCTCCAGGAACACTCTAAATTGCTATAGCTGCATAAAGACAGAGCAGAAACCAGAATGGGATTTAGCATTTGTTACCTTACATAAATGTAATAATCACTGATAGTACATCTTCTGACATCGTTACCTTTAGTTCTACCTTCTACAGAAAACAGGTAATAGGGCACAGCTTGAAACTGGTCAAGAAAAGGCTCTTAGTGACTGCAAGAACCACAACTTGAACAGGACAAAGTGCTTGCAAAAGCAGGGGATCATCCACTCTAAGCCACCTGGTGTGGGACTTCTCTTTTTGTATCGAGCAGCGCCTATTGCATGGGAGTCCTAGTAATAGGAATGAGTCACCATCTTCACAACGGGGAAGCTTTTGTCACTTACACAACAGCAAAGAATGCTTGTTTCTACATTTTGCCATAAGTCTGTAGACAGACCATATAAATAAATTGCATCATTTTGGAAAGAAACACATCTGTGATGCTTGCATCGGCCTTCTCTAGGGTTTGCTTACTGATTGCCGTATAACTTCTAATGAACTCAGTAGTGCCAGGGTTTTGTTCTAGACCCCTTTATCTCAGCTTGGCATGTGTCAATTGCTGCACTGAAGGAGCACACTACTTTCATAAACTGCAAGGTTGATTACTTCTGCATTCTGGTCCAAATTACTGCACAACATCCCACCCACCAGAAGGAACACCAAGTGAATGCCTGAATCTAAGCATACTTGTTTTGCTATACAGAAGTGTTTTAAAATCGTATTTTTGAGGATTTCTTGAATCAGAGTTTCAATTATGAAATTATCTAAAAAATTTAAAGATCATTCAACTAAACAAGGTCAGAAACTCTTAAGACATTTCTTCCCCTTTACAAATATAATGTTTCCACTAAATAGACTTTTTGAGGGACAAAGAATGATGCAATTCAATGAAAAACTGAGAAATCCAATTTCTCCAAATAATTTTTTAACTGAAAGGTGTTTAAATTCTATTCCAAACAAACAAGCAATACTGACTGATGTTATCTCATCTTCTCCATTCTATTATACTCTCTTTGGGGTGTAACTATAGACACTTCTCAGGCTGTACTTTTATAGGAGGGCAAGGGACACCTCAATTTAGGAAAAAAGTCACCAAACACGGAAATCAGAATAAACAAAATAGGAAGAAATTAATCCCACCTCACTACTCCAAGAGGGTCCCTCTTGGTCTAAAGTGAGTAAGATATTACTTAAGTTTGTAATACACAGACTGGCATGCATGTTTTCAGTAAAACAGTAGAACTAAATATACAGTATTTTGACTAGTGGTTCATGCCATTACTGGTCACATCTTACTTCAGGTTGACTTGCAATGTCAAATTGCCAATGCAATCCTGCAGTACTATATGCTTTCTACAGAGAAAAAGGCAGAAAATCCGTTTATTTTAAGGAGAACAAGTGTAGGCCGCAAATCTGCAAAGGAACTCTCTGTACCCTAATATATGCTTGGTTCGTATGATCCTTCTTAATATTTCTCATTTATAGCCACTTTTCTTTGCAATTTTTACAGCAGTTTGGGATTTTTTTTCTTCTTATTTTACATCTAAAGGACAGAAGTCAAACATGTTTTTTTTCCTTTGCTTGCTATACTACACATCATGCAGTTCATAAAAGACAATATACAGGAGTGTAAAAGCAAGACCCTTTACAAAAAGAAAAGCTACTTTTATTTCTATTTTTATTTTCAACAATTCATTTTGAGACACTGCACAGAACGTCTCTTTTGCAATGGCAAAAATAGTAAAATGTCAGAGTTTCATAAATAATGTTTCAGAGTAGAGACTGTGTTTTACCAAACATGGCAAGCAGCGGGTGCATACTGTCTTGAGTACCAAACACAATGGGCTCTTGAGCCAAATATATACCTGTAACAGAACGCCAGACTACATCCACCACTCTCAGTTACTGAAAAAAGGGCCAGCCCAAACAGAACATGTGAGTGGTAACTACTGTCTTTCTGCCCATCTCTTGCTTGAAAGATAAAATTTAGAAAGGCACATGGGCAAGTGTGTGTGAACAGAAACAAGAACACTGCAGACACCTCTGCTCAACACAGCTAGAAATGGGAAAACAAGACTGCTACATTTGTTGCATTTGGGAGTAAAAACATATTCCTATAAAATCAGCTGCGTCTTTGATATTCAAATGATTTATTTCCCAACCGCAGCTTAGATTATTTCATACCTGTAAGATAAAGAATCAAAACAAATCTGAATGTTATCATTGTTACAGTTGGCCACAAGGCATAGCTATTTAAATTGGTATTAAATGAAGCAATCATCCTATAGGGACAGAAAGAATTGGTTTCCAAGTGGTGAGAAAGTTTTCCCATGAAAACAGGGGAATGCTCACTAGCAAAGGTGGACTGAATCTGCATGTATAGAGAAAGAATTGCAGCATCAACATTCTTCAAATTTCTCCCTCTATTTACCACCCTAACTAGTGAAAACAAATGGTGCACCAGAAATGAAAACTAATGGCTTCGACTACAGTGTTCTGAAAGACAGCCTTCAAAGAAGCCACAAGGGATGCTCTGTCTCCTCTTTGCATCTTGCCTGCTTGCAGACAACCTGCAGGGTATTAAATGATTACATCAAAGTTTTGGGACTAGAACATGCTCTGACAGTACTTGAGAACATGCTTCTGAGGATGTGGGGTCTGACATCTGAGAAAATTTGGTCTCAGTAAAAGCTCCAAACTACATGCAAAGTTCAATTTGCAAAGCTTGTATATTGTTTTTAAAAAAGTTTCCAGATCTGAAACATCTTGAGGAGACAGTTCCATTCAGATACCTCCAGAGATCTGTGCACACATTAGAGATCCACTGCTCATGAAGTACTGATTCCTGCTGTGCTAGTATTGACCTACAATTCATTTATTTAGGTGCTGTTCCTAATACCAAGACAAAAGAACATTAGCCCATAATGGTACTGAAAAGTTAGATACAATTCAGTTTTCTTCCCGAATTAATTGGTTATCTTAATACAAATCTCATCCAAAAAAGATCACTCATTAGAAAACAATCAACAAGAAAAATAAAACCACCCAAAACCTTGACCTTGAGGCAAAAAATTACAGAGCTACAGGGAGAACTTCCATAGTGTTTAAATTCTATGTGACATAAAACTTCAAAGTCCTATCTCAACAAAACTTAGGATACAAACAAAAAGAAGAATAAAACTTTGATGAGGCTGATGAGCAACAGACTTAGTGAAGTATCAGGAAAACAAGAAAGCTGGAGAGGGACTTTTTACAAGGACATGTAGTGATAGGACAAGGGGTAATGGCTTTAAACTGAAAGAGGGTAGATGTAGATCAGATATAAGGAAGAAATTCTTTACTGCAAGGGTGGTGAGGCACTGGAACAGGTTGCCCAGAGAGGCTGTGGATGCCCCATCCCTGGAAGCGTTCAAGGCCAGGCTGGATGGGGCTTTGAGCAATCTGGTCTAGTGGAAGGTATCCTGGCCCATGGCAGGGGGGTTGGAACTAGGTGATCTTTTACGGTCCCTTCCAACCCAAACCATTCTATGATTCTATGAAAAATAAGAATGCCTAAATTTGAGTTAAATCCAGTCATCCCGTAAGGTAGAGAAGTAGATAAAAACAACCCTGAGCCCAGCAGTTACTTACATACAAACTTCAGTATTATCCCCAGTAAGTCCTTCAGTGATCAGGGAAGGCAGAACGCTGGTGCTGAAGTGGTTATTACATGCTTGGTACAGGGAGGTCTTCATGTACTATTGGTGATATTATGTCAGTAGGCGCCAGTGTTGTTTCAGAAATTCAGAACACGTAACTGGGATGAATTTTCCCAATATTATAACCATGCTGACAGTAAGTTGGTCTTCAAAACATTAGCAGTAGATAACAATCTAAACATTTCCTTTTGAAATGTAGCCATCTACTTTGGTAGATTATTAGAAATACTGTCTTTTTAGAAATCTGGTTTCCAGTGGCTGTAGTATCAGCTTACAAAACCTGAAAGTAATTGAATTATCCAGAAGGGATAATCCTGCACAAGATTCCCAGCTTTCATTGGTCCAAAGAGGAAAAAAAAATTGTATATTCCATGGGGAAACAATCAGAATTTAACAATTTTTTTTTAGGCAGAATCAGATACTTTGGTTTTGACACATATCAGATACTTTGGTTTTGACACATATATTAGCAATTGACAAAAACATAGACAACAAAATTGCCTTTGGCAAAATGTATTTGGGAAAAGGGTCACACCACCTTTTAGTACTACGTCTACTACAATAGTAACTTGGAATAACTGAAATAATTTAATCAAGAAGAATTATATTTTATGGAAGATTGCTGACACTTAAAAATCAAGCAGAGTAAAAATACAGCTTGGTAGCCAAGTTCTTAATTACAGTGTAATTCCAATAAACACTGTCGACTGCAGAAAAGATATTTTTCTGAACAGTGCCAAAAAAATACTGACTCTAAATTTAATATTAATAGCTACCCTTGAAACGAATTCAGAAAACACCACCTTGTGACAAAGACAAACTTTGTGCATCTACTTCCTGTCTTTGCTGTAATACCTTAATGCACTGTGCTCTTTACTGTTCAATACAATAACGAACAATGGTAAAACTCAGTAAATAAGAACTGGGACATACGGGTTTAGAGACAATCAGCAGAGTTAGTGGCAATCATTCCAGCAGTTTCAGTGGATTTTAAATTAGGTCCTAAATGCTGAAGCCCATGGTGTAAGAGACCACACAGAAACTTTCATTACTAGAACATGGTACTAATGAAATTGTTTTAAATGAAAAGTGATTAAAGGAATGTTGGTATATTTAAGAAGTATGTTCAATTATAGTATGCAATCATTTGAAACCAATAAGCCTACTAGTTGCAGAAAGTGAAATATCATTGGGTAGCTTGTTTGTGGCCAAGGTGACACAAACTCAAGAGGTTCTCTCTAGATGTCAAGCTAAATTTTATTACCACACATGGCCCTTTTGTTGTGTACTTCACAGGCTTTTTGCCTTTTTGAATTATTTTGTAATTGCCTTTTCATTTAAAAAATGGAAATTTGTATAGAATACCTTAAGTCACCACATTGCAACTATGACTCACAGCCAGCCTTCACAATGCCACCTTCTGGACAACCATTTTTACTCCACAAGGTAAGAAATGACTGTTCAGGTAGCAAATGCTGTCTTAGCAACATTCTTCCAGCACCTGTGCTTACTACAGAGCTTTGAGGCCAAACCACATTCACGTCCATGCAGGAAGACAAACATGAGGTGGAAGTATAGTTCCCAGCTTGAGATAGAGCCTGGAGTAGCTCCTACCATATTGCTACAACCTGTAGGAGGGTCCCCAATTTGGACAGCTTTGGGCTTCTCCTATTACATTTCTGACTACTCTTAAAGTATACATCACTTAAGACACTTAGAACCTTGCATTTTAATATGTTGCTAATAAGGTTGCTACCTGTTAAGATCAACTACAAGAACATGAGTAAACCTTACCCAAAATGTTTTACCTTGGTGGTCCTATTTGTAGTGGAGAATGATCTTCAGATTAGGAAGCAAAATAACTGAAATTAGAAGATCTTTAAGCAAAGCAAACTGTTTGTACATACAAGCACACAAAGCACATTTATCACATAATCAAGCATCTAGCTATGTCATAAATACAACTGTTAACCCAAATTAGCAATTCAATCTCCAGACTTAGAGATCTCTGTGTTTTTATCGCAGTTGAGCTTTTAAAGACTTCCTGTCAGAAGTGTTGAAGCATGAGCTCACCATCTGACTGAGCTGAAAAAGGAGGCCAAAGAGAACGACTTTGTAACAAAGGAATCTGGGGCAGAAATTGCTAGAATTCTGCGTATAATGAAAGATGGAAATTATCATATCCTTCTCTTGCTACAAGCAGCAGAGTAGCCCTCTGGACACCTGGCTTCCCTGAAAGTGAAGACTTGGGACACTCAAACCATTTTGCCCGCATTCCTCTAAAGAAAATAATGGCAATTAGGGAGTTAGAAAAAAAACACAGATTACCTTTCTCTTGCAGAAAACAATGCTGCTGTGCTCGAGCACCTTCTCTCGCAAAAAACTTAGGTCTGGATGAGGAAATTAAGGAACTGACTTCTACCGTCTCCTGCTTGCTATGGGTTTGAAAAGGCTCAGCTTCCCTAAATCTGCTTTAAACCACTCAGCAATACAAAATTAATAAAACCAGTCAAGAAGGAGCAGTTTCGGCCCACTGAGACAGGAGTCAGGAGACAGAAAGTTAATTTCATCTAAGCAGATGACTGCAAAAGCACAATAAGCATCAGACTATGCATCGAAGGAGGGGCATCTCCACCGGCTCTGCAAAAATTCCTACATACAGACAGTGCTCCAGGGAAAAATAAACCAACCCAACCCAAGAACTCAAGAAGTCATCTAGTTCTCCTCCTGCTCAAAGCAGTAAGAGTTGTGCCAGGCTTTGTCCAACTGGGCTTTGACCAGAACCTCTCTGGGCAACCTTTCAAAAGCTGTCACATACATTTGGATAGAACTTGTATATCTTTTTATGTTATCAAAACCAATTTAACTATATCTACCACAAGGAGAACAAGTATTTTAGAACACTTTTTTGTATATCTGATTAAAATCTAAAACCAAACGGGAAAGCGATTCTGAAAATTGTTTCAAGTGGAATTTGAAGATAATTGGAAGCCCAAAAGATCAAGCATAGACACAAAAGAGCGAGCAGATGATCAGATATACAACAGCCCCTGAATCAGACAGGATTGACATGAAGAATGAAACAATTCACACAGCCTAACAAAATTGCTATACTAAAAGATGCGAAAAGACAGAGAATATGATGCTCTCATCTACCAGTTCTCTACTGAAAACAGCAGGATGGGCTACCACATAAAACAGAGGGGGGGGAAAAAACGGTAGCATATTGAACTAATTCCGGTTGTACTATTCAACTCGTTCCTCCCCTTGATTCTTTTCCCAGAGGTAAAAAAAGCATTCCAAGCAAGAATCTGAATGGGCTGTTTGCAGTCATTATACTGGTAATATCTGCATTTTGCATTACATATTTTGCCCCATAACAGAAGCCTTGCCTTAACCAACCAGCTACAAATAACATTAAAAAGAACACTCTTCAGTATTTACCTGAAACTCTTAATCAACTAGTGACTAATTATATTAGCAACATTTACGGATATTAGTGCTAATGCAAGTATTACCAGAAGGGGCAAGTTCTTTAGGTAAAGAAAGTTCTGTATGAGAACCTAGAGAAACAGTGAGAATGATTAATTATAATAGGTACTGACTGTTCTGCACATACAGTCAGGGTGAACTCCAACTGCAACAGACTGCTGACAGACAAGAAAGTGATTGTCAATTAGATTTCCTGCTACCTTCAATTCTATGTAGAATATGGAAAGGCTGAAAAAGTTCCAGAAGATTTTTTTTTTTTTTCTTTACTCGTGGTTTAGAGTTTAGAAAGGCTGACTGCAAGAATATTTCCTCCTAACCTGCAATGCAGAAAGAGTAACTTTTCTCCAAGACTCAGAATAGCAGACTTTATTAAAGATTTGAGAACATCAGTTATCAACTCATGAAAAATGGTTAGAAATTGAATAAAACTATATTGAATAAAACTAACATTGCTTCTAACACTATTAAGACATCACTTCTGAAGGTGTTCTTAGGTACAGGTACTTATTTGTCTCAGAATAATATATAAGCAAGACAAATGAAGAAATTGAGTAAATACAGGATGACTTCTTATTTAGAAGAAATCTGGAGCACTGCTGAAAAATCTTACAATTAGCTGTCAGGAAAAAAAAAGGCAACGTAGTTTTAAAAAAGCATGCTACAGAGCAAACAAACACTTTGAAAAATAGGGTACCAATAGGCTTTAAATGTTTACCTGCTTATCTGGAAATGTATCTAATTAAATCATGTAGATTGATTGCATCCATTTGCAATGTTGCTACAATTCACCTCCATTTAATACGATACCTCACATAAGAAACCTGCATTAGCATTCTGGAGAAATATGTAGATTCAGAATGAGGTATCTGCAACCCTTTTACACTAAAAATCCTTCTCAAATACTAGCACTACATATTTTTAACAGCAAGCACATCACCAAGGAAGAGAAGGAACTCTGAGAATTTGAGATTGTTACTGCAGAGTATGAATGCACAGGTTAAAACATTTAATTACACAGAAAAGATGAATGTGGCTGGTGTCTAACATGGGGGGGGGGCGGAATCATAAACACATTGTTTCAAAAGTACTTCTGCATATCATTTGGATCAGTCTCCTCCTTAAAAATAAGGCCAACACTATATCAGACCTAGACAAAACTATAAGTGACAAGTCTTGAAAATCTCCCAGGACAGAAATTTCATTGCATCTCTGTTCTAGTGTTGCACTACGCTTTTAATAAATCCTTCCCCCCTCCCTGCCCCCATGTGCTACCTGAACTTCTCATGGTGCCACTTGTGGCTACCGTCCTTTGTTATGCTATCTGTCTCTACCAAGAAGAGTCTGGCACCATTGCCTCTGTAACCATCTCTCAAGATAAGACTTCTATTCTTCTATTAAACGAACCCTCAATCTCTTCCTCTCCTCATAGGTCACCTGCTCTAGGCCCCTGGCCAGCCTGAGCACCCTCTGTTTTCCAGAAATCTTTTCCCCAGCATTTCTGAATTTAGCAAGGCGTATTTTGCAAAGTGTACAGTGAGTACCTTCGTGTTTCCGAAAGACACATTCTCAGATTCTTCCCACCTTCTTTTTGGCATTGGTGTTATAATCAATATATCATCTTCCCTTAATGTTTGGTGTACTGATATAGAGAACGAACTGCTTATTGCTTAATGATTGTCTCTCTGTAACTTTACATACCAAGGACTGGTGTTTTTCAAGAATTAAGCCTGTCAGAGACTGGTACTTGGGAGTGATGAGCAAGAAGAAACCATGAGCGATCACAAAACTTAATTAAATGTTCGATGAATTTACAATCTTGTTGAGAAGGCACAAGTAGAGGCCTTGCTTGAATAGATAGGGCCGGAAAAGATAAGAACTCCTGCCTTTGTTCTCGTCCTTGTAGATAATTTAGCTTAAACTAGCCATATGGTTCTACACCACTAATGAAAACTTAGATAAGAGCACTAACAAGCACTCATGTATCAAAAAATGTGAAAGACCATACTGCGCAGAATCACCTGAGGAGGGTCAAATAGTGGACAAGTGAGGAAGTCTATGGAAGACCACCAGAGAACTCCTGAAGACCACCAGAGACCTTCAATGTGCCTGCGTAAAGGACATTTGCATATGCTAATAGTTTCCCAGAAAACTAATGAATATGTATAACATTTCTCGGAAATCTAGTGAATATGTATGTAAAACATGTACTTAACCTGCCTAATTAGACTCTACGGTGTGCACGATAGGTGGAGCGATCCCCCGTGCATCCAGTGCTGCCAATAAAGAATACCTACTTAATAGTTAATCAAACTATTGTGTTAGTTTCTTTGAATCAGTACTACCATTAAATATTACTTTTTTTACCATGCCTCACGGTATTTCCTGAAATCTAGCCACCTCTTTTTAAAAAAAAAAATCTTATAAAAAAAAAAAATGGCCCCAGGAAATCTAAGAACAATAAAAATACATCTAAAACTTGCAGCCATCTTCTAGAATAGATCACTAAACACTTCTGACATCAAACTTAGGCATCAGTTTCAGGAAATTATTTTAAGCCTCCCTCAACACCAAGAATAAAGTTACTGGGAAAACACTAATAGTCTGATACAAGGAATGCTAACTTGCAGCTTCAGGTCAGGAAAGAAGTTATGAAATTGCTCCAGATTAAAAAAAAACCACCAACAACAAACCAAACCAAACCAAAAAAACCCACAAACAGAACAAAACAAGACAAGCTGTTGCAGTATGAACAGCTTCTCCCAAATGTTTTTGTTGATTAGGAGGGGCATCAAACTATTTACTGCCTAACCTAGCTGTCAAGCTCTGAGTATTCCATGAGAGAAGCATGGCTACTGCTTTATATTGCTTTGGAAGGTTGAAGGTTTCTGTAATGAATTTTTTGTACAGTGCCCAAGGTACATACCTTCTAATCTGCTGACTGAAGCTGTCTACCTGTTAATTTTCAATTCCTGACAGCATTCATAAAGGAGCATGAGTGATGGACAGTTGTATATTACTGCATGAAACGCCATAATGAATGCTCTAAAATTGATGGATATATTACTTACACTTTGTCTGCTATCTACTGAATTATTCCACAACTACTCCAGCTGCAGTTGTTCAGTAGCACTGGGTAAACTGAGGAGATGGTCTGGTGTTCTCATCAACTGTGAGTCAAAACAAAGCCCACAGCAGACAAAACTGGCTTCAGAGATCACCTTGTACAGCGCTGGCAGTGGTGGGATTCTGGTAGAAAACAGATTCTGGTTCCCAGAAGGTAAGGAGAAGCCCTATTTACAGAAATATTTATTCCATATATAATGCATTAATGCATTCAACACCACTTCTCCAAATACTGCCATGAATGGTAGTGCTGAGAGACTGAGATCTGAGGTGAACAAAATGACCACAAGCACATCATTTATGATTTCAGCAAGACTCAATTTGACTATGTTAACAGATTTATAATCCATACATACATACACATGCACACACATCCTAATGAATTATGCATACGCTCCCCCCATCAAGGTCTGTTGCATCATTTTCAAATCTAACAGTTCATAGTTACTACGGAACAAAACATAAATAGCTGAGGGCATGTTTGCCAGAAAGCAGTCTGGGTGAGAGACTATGAAAATCTTAAGCAGAGCAGACTTTGGAATGTTTAGCTGTATATAGTTATTGGGGGGAGGGAGGGAGACCATATAATTTTATAATTACGATATAGCATGTTATGACAATTATGAATTTTATCATAAAACATTAAAAAATATTTCATGCAAAAATGAAGACTGTGGAAGGTGCTTTTTATAAATTCAAGTTAGAAAACAACAACAAGTGATAGCTATGAAGAATTCAGAGTGATCTAAAGCGGAAGAAGAAGAAGTTACTGCAATTTTTCACATCTTAGGAAATCCTTAACGAGACTGGATTCATGTCGAAGACTTAAAACAAAAAAGTCCTCACAGGCTATGGAATGTAGAATTAACTCATAAGCACCAATGATTTGTGAAAAAGTTACTCAGTCCACACTCCTGCTTAGGAGGCAGATCATGCTCTGACACATCAATGTTACAAACCCAAATGGTTAGAAGAGTGGTAAATCCCAAAGAATTCAAAACATTTTGGTCTGTAGGAAAAAAAACAAACAGTAGGTATGTCTGACCACTTAGCTCCAGGAAGCTTCAGAAAAAGCCAAAGCAGCTAGGTTAAGAACTAAAATGTTCCTATTGGAAAGAATTTATAAAATAGACGAAAACTTTGACTGCTTTAAGGCAGATCATCTCCAATACTGCACTGTTCTAGAAGACAACAGGAAAACAGGATTCTTTGAATGTTAAATGGCAAAGGAAATAATTATTAAAACTCATGTCTGAGACATACAAAGTTAATCAGGGACAAATGCAACAGGGACAGCATGCTTATTGTAATTCCCAAAAGAATGCAGGGTTTGTAGGTGCAAGACAACGAGAAAAACATTACGGCAACAGTAATGGAAAAACACTGCCACAGAGGCTCTGGAAAATACATTCAAAATAACCCAAAAGGTTACAGAGCTGGAAGCCAAAGGCAGACTACAGAATTGCAAATGAAAGGTCCTTAACATCACAGCGGTTAAGGCACTGAAGACCCTGTGCAAGAAAGTCACAGCTGAAATGAAGGTAATGGTTTTGATATGGGCACACAGATAAAAACCGTCCAAGTCAGAGAGTCTGCTTCAGTTAAAAATACCTAGTACAAAGAGCAGCAGTAGTTCCCTGATCTTGTTATCAGCTTAAGGAAGGGCTGTGATTACAAATGGACTCTACTGAACAAGACCACAACAATGATTCTTAAGATCTACAAAAGAAAAATATATTAAAAGGGATAGATAAAGGTTATATACACACTGGAAAGTCATGAGTCATTTCTTGAAGTAGGCTCAAGTGAGGAGAAGCGGTGAAGATTTATCACAGTGTCACATATGATGAACACAGAAGGGCAATTCTACAGAAAACAAAAAACAAAACAACACAAAAAAGACCCCAAACCCACCCAACAAAATTTGTCTTCTGGAGCACACGTAAATATAGATTTATTATACTGACTGGAAAAAAAAAAATCCACTTACTGCACATTATTATATCATTATCCTCACTTCCCCTACAGGAATAAAAACCTGATTTTACTAAGGGCTTGTGGAAATTAAAGAAACAAAGACAGCAGTGGTGTTCCTACTTTAAGGAAGGCTTACACAAGTGTCCTCTGCTCCAGAATCAGACTGCAAGTAAACCTGGCTTCACCAGGGTACATGGCAAATTCATTGTCATGGGAGCAAGATTAGAATTCACAAGAAAGCCTCCCTTTTCCAGTTTCTTCCACAAATGCCACTTAAACCAAGAGACCTTTCTCTCAGCTCCCTCCCCTCTCCCCACATAACTAGCTGAAACATGAACATGTATGTCAATTCCATGCTGGTAACAGAAACATATTTACCATCCTAATTCAAGAAAACAATCTAACAACCAAAAAAATATCAAAACTAATTTGAAAACTGTAAAAATAAAGGCATTAGCTTATTCATAAACATAAACTGATTTTATGTTAATGCTATGTTTTAAATGCTCCTCTTACTAAATTTTATCTTGAGAAGGAGGAAAGTTTTTGGAGACTGCGTGTTTACGGACTAGTGCCCTAGACAGTGAGTCTGCACAGGGCACTCTGAAGCTTTTACTGAACAAAGCCTGTGGGAACAGCGCACTGACGAGGAGTTTCTTCTCAGTACCTTGGCTGATCACAAAGCACAACAGCATTTTAAAGCAACCAAATGTGTAGTTAAAGGCATCTGAAGTCCCACACAGTGTTTATCATCAACATGGACACTACTGTTATTAACAGTGAAGAAAAGCTATTTTTGAGCTACAGGAAATGGAAGAAAAGGTTGGCAAAAAGAAATGGCATTATGATCAGGGTCATTTTTTGATTATCTGGAACACAGAAAAAAATTGATGACATTTCTTCCTGTTTTTCAGAATGTTCTTCACATCTGAAGCAAATTTCACAGTTTTTAAAGCCAACATTTTAAACATAGTTTCACAGAAGGATTAGAACAGAGCCTGACAGGGAAAAAAGCTAGCTGCAGACTTAATCGAATGGAGTTTATTGACTCTGTAATAGAGTAATAGTCACAAGAATGAAGGGTTATTGCTTAAGTTATAGTCTTACAATCATCATGTAATTATAAACAAAAAATATTTTAGGCTAAGTCATGCAAACATCCTCAGCATTTTTCTTAGTTAATGCTTTTTTCCCCTCTTAAGCTCTTACAATAATTCCCTGTTGAATAGTTTCTTACAAGCTGTTCCTTGTCCGAGTTGTACACCAATTTCACAAGTTCACCAATTCCATAAGCTTGCATACTCAAGCCTCACTCCACTTTCTCTATCAAATGTTTTGAGATTTTAGTTTTTAATATTTTACAGTGAAAAGACTCCATCCTTGTTAGCAGTCTTTGGTCTTCACAAGCAAGGGTAAAAAGCTCTGAATACTAAACAGACTCAAATAGCAAGTATTATCTTTAAATCTCATTCTGAGGGTGATGAATGAGCAGTGGAAAATATCTTTTTCATTTCATTAAAAATATTTGTCCTTTCAAATTAATGACAACTTTTGATTTTGCACACACCACAGAATGAGTGAGATTGATCCACCTCATTTTAGCTACCCCCAAATAAATCACCTAGAAAGAAGTTTACCATATTGGTATCTTTTATACCACAAAAGAGGTAAGGAGCTTCAACAGCTGATTCATCCCATCTAATCTGAAGATGTATCTTAGGAAAAGTCAATGAAGTCTCTGGAGGTGCTTCTCTCTCCCCATTTTGGCTTAGACAGCATGCCAAAGTACCAAATGTTAGAGTGGTCGGGAGAAAACAGACCACAAAGCCTTCTCATGTTTCCTCCTTGGTGGGTGTCTTTTGGGTTAGAGAGAGTGCAACATTCTTGAACTGGAGAAAACAGACAATCCCTACTGCACAAGACTCAGACAGTGGACAGAGGAAACTGTCAGTCATTTTGCATAAACTATTGCAACAAGCCTGCACACTGTATTTGAAAAAGGCAAATGAAGCATCTAGGAACAAAGTCATTAAGTTGTGCACATAAACATGCAAGAAATGGAAAAGCTAAAGAAAAACGCAGAAGATGGAAGGAAGATCATATCGAATAACGCTACTATCTTTTATTGCTAAGATAAATTACCTTTTCCCAGGGAAAAGAAATCCAGTAGATTTAATCCACTCTGTAGAATCATTTAATAAAGTACCATACAGGAAAGCTGTTTCAGGTGAAGCAGATCAGCAGTAGTATGGAGGCTAAACAACTGATTGCACTGAAAGAGCTATAAAGTGAGAGGAGACTCTGGAAGGTGGCCAAAATAACAATCTTGGGACCAAGAAATAAACAAATAAATAAATTCATTATTGACACTGGCAAAGAGTGTGATGTTAAAACATGCTGCCAGTACAGAAGACAGCTGGGTCAGGAAGAACAGAATGACTTTTAGGACAAAATTATAGGAAAGCACTTAAAGGGGGGGGGGGGGACGGAAAAGTA
>NW_010973123.1:5358524-5430574 GCF_000737465.1 Haliaeetus leucocephalus | reverse complement strand
AGACAAAGAGGGGGGGGGGGGGGAAGGTAACTGAAACTTGTGAAGATTTTAAAGAAAATCACTGAACACAAACCCAATCTCTCCAGAACAGGTCTAAAAGTTTAGTGTGTTTGGCCAACTGAGGCCAAGCATTTTTAATCCAGGTGTAGGCAGAAGAGTTGTTTACACTGACGCAAGAACAAAACGTACAAACTGGCCATGCATAAATGCATAAATGCTAGAAATTTGAGGAAAATCTTTAATTAGAAGTAATAGGTCTACACAGCTCTCAAGGACATAACGGGGCCACAAATTGTCCTTGGTATCCCCTTGCTATAGATCAAAGAATTATGATTATCTAATACTCAACATGAAGCTCCTTGAGCCTCGTAAGTCATGATGACTGTTTAGATATGAGGTTTCTCCCTCACTCTGAAACGTCTAAAAACTTGTACTTACCCAGATGATTACTCACTTAATAAACAACACATCTTATGTATTTTGCCCTTCAATCCCCAATTACAAGTAACATTGCTAGAATCACATCAGAAAAGCAGTAATTGCTAGAACTGTTAAGATTCCAGTCAATTCAATTACTACACGTCATAGTTTGAGTGCAAATTTCACATGAATAACAGTTTTAATGACTTTCAACAAGACGTACACAATTTAGATCTATGGGTATTTGTAAAAAAGTCTGACTTATGTCCCTCATACTCAGAAACTATTTGGAATTCACAGTTATGGACACAGGTTTAAAAACATTTTCTGAGGCAGGAAGAAATTTTCAAATCCATGTTCAACTTTACATTTGATATCACCATTCTGTCTCAGAGATTAAACTCTGTCTTAATCCATACTTCAAAGGGAGTGAGAACAGTATTGTGTGTCATACCAGTGTCTGTCTCAGAACAATGCCTACAGTTGACCTTTGATTTTGAGAACAGTTAAATTTGGTTTTCATTCCAAATACAACTCCATTATTATTCCTAAACTTAAAGTTAAGCCCTATGTGAATTACAAGGTATTTCATAATTCTGGTTATAAGAAGCTGTGGACAACGGTTTGCTGTAATTCCATCAGCCCTACTGGAATAAAAATAGGTGGACTCGAAACTCCAATGATTCAGAGAAAGATACCTCCACTAGTTCCTTAAGACAAGTAAAATACTCATCTTTGTCTCCAGCTTTTTCCTTGTTTTTTACAAGATCCTTAGATCTAAACAACCAGAGGATTTATATATGTGTATACATACATACATATGTATATAGCATATCATTATACGTTGACATGAAAGCAAAACTGCAGACAAAATTTACAATAAATATAGGCTTTTTACTATATCAACAGATATATGCCATAATATAAATTGTTTACCTAAATTTAACTGCTACAGATTCTGGCAGGCAGTAATGTAAGAGAGTAGACTTTGATATTTAAAAATACAGTACAAGGTTACTCTTCCAGTTCTGAAGTGGAAATACCTCATGTTTTTGTAAACAGTGTTTCTAAAGGTTTCATTTTGCTTTCATGCAACAGTATACAAGCCCAATCAAAATGCACGGATCTGCATATTTCAGTCTAATCAACAGTGCCAGACATTAGGAATCACAGAAAGGTACCAAAACTAACATTTTCACAGTCTTAACTGTACCAGAATGCAACCTGAAGCTCTACTACCTTTGCACTTGTAAAATCAAGATAGGAAATGCTGGTTTAAACAATTGCCTGCAAGGAGTATACAGAGCACATGATTGAACACTCTTTTCTCCAGTGATCTGTAAAGGTTTCATACAGACCCTGGGGCATGCAGTTCCAGGGAATGATTCTCAATGTTGCCTTCCACTCATCTAGAGTAGGGATTTGGCTGTAATGCTTTGCAGCTCTCTTTCCTACCCACGTACCTACATGCCCTTCCCACTCAAACCTGAGAACAAGATGGGACAGAGCATGTGCCAATCTCATTGTGATGTAGAACAAAGACACAGTCAGCATGGTGCTCACTCAGAGCAGGAGCTGGGAAGCATTCCCGCACCCCACAATTAGCTATAGCCTCCGGCACTTAGTATCACGCAGGAACTCTGTACAGACAGCGGCAGTCCAAATGAACTGTAGAATAATAGAATCATTTAGGTTGGAAAAGGCCTTTAAGATCATCAAGTCCAACCGTAACTACCCTCAGTCTTTCTGCAGTCTTTTGCTTCATTACTTTCCAAACTGATCCTCTGGACACCAGCCTCCTCTAATGTAACCCTGGCATATGTCTAAAGCAGGTCCATCCAGTGACCTGAATTAAGCAGCTGTTTTCAAATGTAACTGTGTATGACCACATAATCACAACATCATAATACAAACACACACAGCATGCAAATCAAGGCTGCAAAGACAACTTTAGTTCTGGTATTACCTAACCTGTAAGAACTCAACTCCACAACATAAATGGTGCTCTTACAGGGCCTTGTTGTTAGTTTTCTTGGGGGTTTTCTTTTTATTGAGGGAAAGGGAAGGGGCAAAATGGAGGAGCAGAATAACATAAGCCTGAGAAAGCAAACACTCCATTGTATGGTGCTATAGAGATCCATTCAGCTGTCAACAGCTTGTATCTAAACAGGACTACACAACTTGAGCGAAGAAATTAAGCACCAGTTTTTAATACTCGTTGTACGGCAGTATTATGATATTATTACTGAATAGCTCACTTCATCTCAAATATGTCTGATGTCTTCCAGCTGAAGAGACAGATTCAGCGATCTTATACTCTTTTCTTGAATATACTGTAATGCAGAGAATCTAACCTCTTTTTTTCTTATAAATTACCTCAACATATGTGCTACAATTTAACATCAGTCTTTGTTTTAACAAACAGTAAATGTAACTGTTCCTCCTTATGCACAATTTCTCTGTCCTATTACCTCCAATTTGCATCCTTCCTATTTCTGGCTCCCATTCTCTCTCTTATTTCTCTGCAATTTCTGTGTATGCTATTATTCTATAATTTTATTTTCACTAACTCTCTACTCTACCTGCAGTAATTTCTCTTCAGTAACACAGTACCTGTTCACTGGGCATAAAGGATGCACTTCACTGCCCTAGGTTACTCATGTAAGCTAACTCAGGAGCTAATGGCAGCATAAATACACAGTCCTCTCCTAGTGAAGTGTCACCTTGCAATCAGCTGGCTCCTCAAAGACCCAGCAGTGATAGAATATTTTGGGTTACACCTGAGGGCTGCAGCCTACCTGCATTCTCCCTGTAAGCTGAAAGAGTCAAAACAAACAAAACAAGAGAAAACCATCAAGCAATCAAAAAACCTCACATGATTTGATGTCTGTTCATTGCAGATCATATAAATACAGGTAAGAATGAGTACATGTTTCTTTTTTCCACTCCTAATGAATTATGTAAAGGTAGTAGGTTCTTGGGTTTGAAGTACTGCAAAGACATGCGAGATGACACCATGCTTGATGTCCCTTGACACAGGCAAACATTCCAACCAAGACCAGTTTTACGTCTCCCTGTCTTTTGTAGATAGACGGATTTAGGTACATTATATATTACTGTCAAAGCAAGGCAACAGAACAGAAATCAGTGTCAACTCCTAATGTATTTAAACACTACCAGTTTCAAGAAAGAAGGGCTCAGCTTCTACATGGGAATCAAAACTATGCTTTCCTATAATTGCTGCTTCCCTTGGTATTTGTCATAGTACTTTCAGAAGTTATGAAAAAAAGAATGTCATGTTGAAAGTTCTCAGATTTTCTCATCAAAATGTCAGAAAAGAAGATAAAAACAGGCAAGTTTATTACAAACTCTTCTCACTATTCCGTCCCTTTTGCCACTTCATTGCTATGTCAGTTCACTCTTGATCACACGAAGACGGTTCTGTCCTGGACATATTTGAACTGATTAAGAAATTTGTTTAGACTGACAGAGCTAGGATTTAGACTTCTGAGTTCATGAAGCTAAATCCTAAATTCCAGAGGTATACAGACTTGCCAGAAAATTTCTTAATAGCAAGTTTTTTAACTGCCCAACTATTAGACTTGCAACCAGTGAAAACATGGAAGTCCTGGGAGCTCCACAGATAAATTTTTTATTATGTACACTATGAAAGGCCAGAGATTCATTTATATAAACGGCAACTGTTGTAAACAACAGAAACCATTTACAGAATAGTGCAGTTATACCCCTGCTGCCAGTACAGGGATATTCCAATATAGGATACACTCTTCTTGAATATTATGAAAAAAGTAAATGGACACCACTAACAATTTTAGGAAGTTCCAAATTTGCTTAGCAAAACTGAAGATATCTGGGGATATTTAACCACTGGTCAACAGTCCTTAAAGTGGTAGTACAAACAAATCATGAACCTGCTTATTCTCTGACTTTGCCTTTCATCTGCTTAGAACACATGTGATGAGGTCAGTACAACAAAGTGGAAAGCTGCTGCCTCATCAGTTACAAGTCTCCAAACATTGTTACTTGCATTTAATTAAGAACTCTGATAGAAGTCTTCCATAACTTAAAAAATCTTACATAAATGATGTAATTCAAATAAAACTTTAAAAATCAGTTTTGAACTGCATGGTATCATCATAATTGGATAGCATGCTGAAAGGAGATTAGAGACCATACAGTGAATCATTAGTGCATAATTAGTCCGTTATATCAGAGAATCACAGGATTCACTTTAACTGTGGCATACAAAGGAAAGTTTATACCACTAAAGAAACTGAGAACATAACTTAAAAATCAGACTTACCATTCTTGGTCAAATACTGAACGTTTGTCATCACTCCTTCAGTGTAAGCACCTGGTTCGTAATTGTCCATCTCACCCGAAACAATATGAGCTACTCTTGAAGCACGGCCTCGGATTGCACCAGCTGCACGATCTAAATTGTCTGCATTTTGCTCTCTCAGTGCAATGATACACTTGTTTACATCCTCAAGAATATGGCTTTCTGCAAATAAACCAACATTCCTTTTAGGATGGCACCTCTTACACAATCAGACACATTTTCGACATGGAGTTGATTGCATTTTTTCTTCCTCTGTTGAAATGCATTGGCCAACACAGGCTTGGATAAAAAACTTACAATGTGAAATCTACACTGAACTGTCCTTGAAATTCTTAAAACAATTTACTGAATCCTAGAATTCAAAGGTACAGTAATAATCTCCTATAAGCAACAGCAACAATAAAATATTCAGTCAGAAAGTGTTAGAAAAATATGAAAACCACAAACCCTTACATACAGAGTGAATATTTGCAGAATGAAGGAAAATTTCAAGGGATTAAAGCTGTTACTTGTTGTTGAAAACTTCTTAAGCTGCTGTGACAAAAGGTTCCATAGCGAGATGAATCTTTATTGACAAACAATAGCCCCAACAACTAAACTAACTTCTTTTACATCAATATGTTAGGATGTTCATGCTAAATCAAACTCCTATGTGAATAAAAAAGAGCAGTATTTTTGCCTAATTGCATTAAAATTGGACTATTACTTATTAAATTATTGCAATGTGTCATTATTACAAAATGTATATTGATTACATATTTTCCATACGATTTACATTTCTTATTTATAGTAATGTATTTACTGTATTACTATTTATATTACTGGCTTATACGCTATTGGTGACTTTCAAATAAATATGTGCAAATATATATCTATATACCTACAGTATCAGTTACCAATTTATTAACACAATTATGCAGCACTGGCTTGCCTACTACAGCTACATTATTTCACTGTGCCTTCTTGCCATACAATACTTCCCCCCCTTCAGCTATTTCTGTCATTGCCTAATGGTAAGATTTCTGTTTTCTATTATCATTCCTACAATATTCTTTTCCTTATTAGAATTTTCCTCTTTAGAATTCATGATCACCTCACAAATTCAAAGCCACATTGAAGAAATGAAGGAATTCTTGTTTGCTTCATCTTTTCTACAGTATGGCAACTGGTTTATTGTCAAGCCTAGTTAAATGATTTGCCACAACATATCCAAAGCCTATCCATTTTTACTTTTTACTAATTGAAACATAGACATGTTATAGTCACCTTCCGCCTGTACAAATATACATACATTCCTAATTTTACATTTCTGGCACAAAACAGAACACAAAGTTTGGGAATAGGCAGGGAGATGCTGTTAAACTATGTGAATCACATAATGACGCAGAACCTCTTGAAAGTCAAAAAGTCTCTTAGACACCAGTTCTTTGGTGAGAGATTAAATGGGTTAAAGATGATCCTCCTAGTAAAAAAGCTTTAAGAAAGAAATAAACATGCACAAAACCATCCCACTGCTAAAGGGGCTGAAAGATGCAATAAAAAAGGGCTATTCTTCCATAGCACTATTTAAAAAAACCCAACCCCCACCCCCCCGCCAAACCAACAACAGTATGTATCACAGTAATTGCTATCTTCCAGCTATGGACAATATTTAGCATCCAGAGGACTTCTTCAATATTTGATAAAAGAAAGGCAAAGAAACACCTGGGAGCTGATGAAGTATATGTTGTACGGTTAACCAAAGAGGTACCCAGTGGTGTCTTTCCTAAGGATGGGAGTTGTAATAAACTGACTCTGTCTTCCTTACAGATCAAACATGTTTATATCTGGCACTCACCTCCAATGCAGGTAGAACTGCAAAGTTGCTTTTGCTGGTTCCTCTTTGACAGACTTTTTTTTTTTTTTTTTTAAATGGCAGTAGCTGCCCTATGCCAAGACAAATTGAGCTGCTTGACACACTTCCACACTAAAACGCACCAAACACTCAGTACAGAAGAGACACTTGAACCTTTCTTTGCTATTTCGCTCAGCTCTATGTGATGTAATGACCTCATTGAAGGGAGTCTGATGTCAGTTTGTGTCTAAGACAGCCAGAAAAGAGAAATTATTATAACACACATAAATACAACGTGAGCATGGCATATTAGCATTTCCAAGTCACCCAGGCAAAATGTCAACAGTTAAAAAAGAACAATGATTTGGCTAGAGGAAAGTACAAGGAGAAAATGGTTGCTTGTACACTGATGGAAACAACTGTTGGGTTGACACGGTCAGAAATGAAAATTAGAGAAATGCAGAAGGGTGCCAAGCAATGAAGAATTATACAATTCTTCCTCTAAAATAAATTATCATCCTTCTGTCTTTCTGAACATCCATTTCCTCAACATTTTTCAAATGCCAACAGTAAAGTTCTATTTGTGCTTAAAAACTATTTTTTGGTACTCAAATATATACTAATGGAAAAAAGAACATCAGCAGGAAGGATGGAGATGAAGAAGAAAATACTGGTACTAAAATAAGAAAGACTGGTCATAAACCAAAAGGTAATAGACCTGAGTAAGAATTCAGATTAAGCTAGAAGGCAATATCAGTAATGTCAAGAGTTACAGAGAGAACAGATATGTGGTATGCTAGTATTCCCACCTATACCACCAATACTGAAGGGCATATTCCATTTTTTTCAGGTAAAGTGATGTATATATAAAATTTAACTTGTGGTACAGAGGGCAATACCACAAAATATAATTAAAAAAGATAATATGTTTATGGCTTTAAAGCTTATCACTTCTTAAAAGCTTCCATACTAGTTTTGGTATTGAATTTCCTTTCCTACACAGACCTAAAATCTGCTTTGTCTCTCAGAGAATGTAATACAAGAACATTAGAAATGCAAGATGTGAAGGCAACAGATTTGCTCTATCTTCAGAAGTACCACTGTGAAACTTTTTTTGCACTAAGCCATGAAATAATTCAGAGCTTACATGTTTCTTGTTAACTCAGGACTGCCATTCAGTATGTCAGTATTAAATTGCACTTTATGTTATACAATAAATTGGACAACCATGGTAACCAGGACAGACAAAACGTGCTCTTAGGTAATCCTGAATTACTAACTATGTCTGGCATGAGTATCTTGGGATTCTACCTATGCAAAAATTATGAATTCTGGTTCAGTTTATGAAACTGCTACATCACAGAATGCCTCTATGAGTATGGAATGTCCATATTCTTTCAGGTACACGTCACCAATCTCCAAGATCAGCAGAGAAGTTTAATAATGGTGACTTTCTTAGCACTGTTTGTTCAGTCTGTGCATATTCTGTTAACTATACCCATAGACTACCATCTACATGGAAGCAGGGCAATGAGTGGACTGGCAACTCTTTCAGTTCCACCCATGCCAAACACAACACATGAAACTGAAAGAAAGGGGCAAACGACAAGATGCACAAAGACGTTCCAGGGACTACCCTGTGCTGTACAGGTTAATACCTCATCTTTCTTTTATCAGGCATCTCCTCCTGTGTGCTTTCCACAGTGGGAGGCTTCCAAACAAACCAGTTTGTGAATGTGTACAAGGCTGAAAAGGGCTGAAGCACTGAAGGAAAGAGAGGGCTGACGTGCACAGAACGCAGGAGAAAGGACTAACAAAACCCCACTTCTGCTGCCATAATTATGTCTACAATGAAGTAGTATAGGTCACCATTGCATTAGGTTTAATATTGTCCATCTGTTAACAGAGACAATCACAGAAGTGGATAGCACAACCTCCACTTTAAGGGCCTTTATGTGAAGAATACACTCCCTTTTAACTGTTCAGCAAAGACAACAACGAAAGGGCTTAGTCCTGTGTAAACAGAAAGGTAGGGCTCTTCTGATACATACCAAGTGAAGTCTCCATAATGGAAAAACACAGTTAACTGGTTATCTTGTGTGATATGAACCTCAAGTAAATTTAAAAAAAAAAAAGAAAACCAAAACACTGCATGTGGCATAATGGAAATACTGTATGAATGGAACACATGATGGAAAGCTCCCCGTTTCCAAACCCTTCTAAGAGATGTCAAAAACAACACTTTCATGGAGAAAGAAAAAGCAAATCTGAGGCCAGATACTCAAAAGAAATGCAATTAGACCTGTATGTTGTGGCCTGAGATCCCAATTAGCTGCTTCCTTCCAAATTGGTAAGACTACTTTTAAGTCCTTTTAGAATTCAACTATCAAAGCCCACAATAATATCAGAGAATATAAATGAGAATGTGATATATCCTTCCAGACACTGTGTTTCACAGAAGACAAAGACGGATGCAGATTTTATTAACTGTGTACCGTCCATCCACCTTGTACTAGAAAAGATGTGCAACATCTTTTCTTGCTACATCCATACACTGTCACAAGTAAGGGGTCAGTTGAGAACTTCCCAAATGCCATACTTACGTCAAAAAATCACAAGCTCTTGGCAGCATGACAGAATGCACAGACAATACACGAACTCAATAAGCATAAATGATCTTGTCCCCACATATTGGTAGTATACAGCCGTAGCCTTTCTGCATATCCACAGTCAACACACAGTCTCTCACAATGTTCTGAAGCTCCTCCCAGATGAGGTACTTCACAATCAACAAAACCTTGCTTAACTTAATTTCCTCAAGGCACAAACAAGCTTATAAATTTGCCTTAGCATGTCTAATAGAAAAGGAAAGAAATCAGCACTGGTCACAGTCCAGCTGAGATTCTTTTCACCTGTAACTTTCTTACAAATGCTTCCTCCTCCTATACAAAATTCATTAGATCAACTTCTGATTTTCATCGCAGTATCCTACTTTCCAAAGCAGAAAAGGATGATTAGGATGATGTACCATCTCTTCGTCATGAGTCAATATCTAATATAAGATTTAAGTATAACAGCGGATTGATAGATGTTTAAAGAAATTGTCAGATCACCACAGTCATCACAGCAGTTATCACGAGTGGTGCGCTGTACCTTCTCATTTTCCTTTGGGATCTTGGTGTTAGTTGGATTGGCCAAAAATCATATCTCAGCTGAGCTAACCACTGGATAATAAAGCTGTCTCTGACAAAGCCATGACTCAGACTGTCTCTGGGACAAAATCAATAGCTCTTCCTTTGCATGTCATCTGAAGAAAAAGACAGGTGATGCCCTTACACTCCACTTGGCACTGATAAGGCCTCAGCTGAAGCATGTTTTATTAAAGTTCCTCCGCTCAGTTCAAGAAAACTGTGGACCAAATGGAGGCATTACAGAAAAAAGAACAGAAAAAGAATTATTAGAGATTTAAGAAATAAAGTATATGAAGAAGCATTAGAAAACTCAACTTGTTTGGTCTCCTGAAGACAAGATGGAAAATAAAACATACTTTTCTGCAAGTCCTAAACCATAAAATTAAGACATAGAAATTTATGCAGTGATAGTTTAGCCTGACCAAAATGATTTCTATATTCTACCATCTGTCAGCATGATAAAATGGGAAGCAAAGAAACTTTGTACAAAAAGTAAACTTACTTTCAGACCACTCCTATTCCCTGGATGTGGTACCTTACAGTGCTACTCCGAAAAGGTTTCAAGTTTTCCAATAATAGCACTACCTAGTATGGCAAAAGATGTGCTCCCGCAGACTCATAATGCTTTGGTGAACTCCAAAGAGATATTTGAAAGGAAATAATTATTAATAATATCCATACCTAGATTTAGCAATTTCTGGTGCCAAAGTTAAGAGAACAAGACCACTAAGTGGAAGGTGCAAGTGCCAGTATACAATTCCCTGTTATCATTCCTCCTGTATTCAGACAAGAAAAGCTGCTGCATTTAATTCCCAAGTTTTTTGCTACATACTGAAGTTCAGAGAATACTCCAGGGTAAATCTCCATGAGCAATCTTATGAAATAGTGTTTCTTGGCACGTGGGGGAAGACAGTGTCTTAGTCGCTATTCAAAAAAGAAATCACTGGTAATCACTTAATGTTCAAAGTCCCTAGCAACTTCAATAGAATAATTTTTAAATTAATAAACAAGTGCAGAAAAAGAATTACTCAGAACAAGGAAAATAAATATCCTTTCTTCTATGATTGTATTAACTAAATCTATTTTATCTGCCAAAACTAAAAAACTGGATGATGATTTCTAACGTTATTTGTTGCTAGTGCAGCTGACAACACTGTCATTCTGTCTCAGACCAAGAGTTGTATTGAGAAGCAGGGTTCACAATGGTCTGATATTTACTCAAACGCATGCATGGTGCTTCCAAAACGCTCAGCTTTCAGAAACATACAGCTATAATATAAAATGCATATAAATATCTATTGTCATGGCCATCCTCAAAAAAGCAAGAAGGAGGATCCAGAAAACTACAGGCTAAGGCTTCACCTCAGTTCCTGGAAAACTTATGGAACAAGACCTCATAGAAGGCATTTCCAGGAACATGAAGGACAGGAAGATGGTTAGGAACAAACAGCATTGATTTACCAAAGGAAAATCAAGCATGGCCAAAATGATCGCTTTCAGTGATGAAAGACTGGCTCTGTGGATGAGGGGAGTGCATTGGTCATTGCTTACTTCAAGAACATTTTTGACACTGTCTCCCACAGCCTCCTTACAGAAAAACTAGAGTGATAGCACCTGGGTGGGTGAACAACAAGGTGGATGAAGCAGCAGAGTGGTCAGCAGTTCAAAGAAACTGGAGGCTAGTTAGGACAGCTTCTCTTCAGGAAGGGTCAATGCTGAGGCCGATATTGTTCAACTTACTCATTAACACCTTGGACAATGACACAGAACACATCCTCATCAAGTCTGGAGGCGACATTGACTGGGCAGACTGGCTGGCTGGTACTCTTAGAGGACATGGCTGCCATTCAGAGCAACCCTGACAAGCTGGACAAATGCACCAACAGGCACTTGGTCAGAGGTCAAAGCAAAGGGAACAGGACTTGGTGTAAGGGGCAGAGGGAGTGGGAATTTCTTCATTATGAGCATGGTGAAACACTTGAACAAATTGCCTGTGGAGACCAGAAATGAATTGATGCAGAGAAATGGGTCCAAATATTTTTATTTTCAGGTGCTAGATAAAATAAATTATTATTACTTTTAAAAAACACCGAGAAACTCTGCCACAACTACAGTCTCTTCCTGAAAGGAGAATTGTGATGCTAAGAGAGATCAAATTTGGAAAAGCACATACATGAAAAGCCTCCTGAGTTAACAGATATGTCTCATGTTAATGGGTACTAGGCCACAAGGACAAATTTTCCTGAGAGAATAACATGCCTAGGAAGTGTGCCAGAGAGCTCCAGGAAAGAGTGAGCAAACTTGGAGAAAGGTAAAATCTAAGTGTCCAGTCATGAGACATAAGCACAAAAATATGGTAGCTATCTCAAACAGTGAGCTGGAGGCTGCAAGACAAAAGCTGTAACACAACAGAAGAATAGGGATGGAAAATGAAGATGAATGTAGGCAGAGAAAAGAGGGGATAGCATAAAGGCACCCCCTTAGGCAAGGTACTGAAAGTTCTTCGGGATCCATCACTATCTCTCCAAGTCCCTATAGATGACTTCTGAAGGAAAACAGAAGCAACATTTTAAATTGTATAATAAATTTCTTGTTTATGTTTTTAGAAACTTCAACCTGTAGTCTGAAACATTAACTTCAGTTCTGTTCACAGAAAGTACTAACTGAAGTGTGTATTTCTTTTGGATTTTACCTTAGGGTGAACAAAGTATTGATTGAGTTGGCAGCCTCTCCTTAAGGTTCATTTTCATTCACATATGCACGAATGATTCCAAGATGTTTGCATACAAACTCAAGAAAGCTAAAAAGAAACAAACAAACAAACAAAACCCAAATCCCCCACCACATCAGCACCAAAAAAGAATCTTTGAAAACAAGAATGTTTCTTACAGTGAATGTCTATTTATTAGAGTTGGTAACGCAAAACGACCAGTTTAATTGGCTAATAAAGGTTTCAAATTACACAAAATTTCTCTCCCTGCATGAGTGAGAACTCTATAGTAATATTAATCCTTTCCAGAGTTTTATTTCTTTCCCTCATTCATTTTAACATGATTACAATAAGATTTGGTTGGTTGGAGATGCTAACTGCTTGTGCTTCAATCCTTGCCCTCAATTTCTTGTGCAAAAAATTCAGCCTACAGAAAGGTTCTTGGATTGTCAGCTTCCCTATTCAGCATCCAGATGTACTCCAGGATCTTGGGGACATGAAGGAAGCAGAGTCCTAAACTCTCAGTATGTTTAAGTCCCTCTCCTTTCCTAGAGCTTTCCATGGGCCATTCCTCTGAAAATGAGGAAGTACACAGTAAAAACATACAAGAAATCTTGATGTCTAGATAAGGATCTGGAGAGAGGAAAGGCAGAAAAAAAGCAGACCAGAAACATGGACACCTGGATGGACTAGACATAAAGAGAAGCCAGAAGAATCAAAAACATAAGCATACCCAGCTGGGTAGGGGTACCTACATACTCCAATTCTCTCCTGGGCTACGAGACCAAGGAAACACCTTCCTCCAGAAACATACAGGGGTGACATGCACTCGTTCAAATTGCCCCTAGCCTCTTCATTTGGCCTAGTCATCTTAAACGTACCCTTCTTATGTCAACTCAGAGAAATTATACATTTTAGGGATAATCCACCTCATACTTTACGTACACATGTAAATGTGTTCAATAGCTGAGAATACTTAGCTCAGTTTTTATTCTAAAAATTACAGGAGATGGTTCATACTCCCATTATCCAAGATAATGTAGAGGGCAACAAAGAATTTTTTATGTATTAATACCCTGTAATATGATGCTGACTTTGTAGGAAAAGAAGGGAAAAAATAATGAATTGCAAATGGTAGCAAGACATGAAAGATGAGACAATGAGGGAGAAGAAGAAATAGAACATTCATGTTTAATCCTTGGAAATCACCATAACCACAAATCACATTCACAGTATGCCCTGCCGTCCTTCCCAACTGCTACTAACTTCCAGAATGTACGTAGCAAATTTTACTCAGACTAGCCATATCTCAGCTATGAGCCTAGGTAAAACTATAATTATGTTAATAACCATTGTTTCCTAAAAAAGCATTCTCTTCACCGAAGTTGCTATAATGAACATGCAGTAAAATTTTTCAAAGACTGTAATTTACCTTCCTAAAAAACCAATTCAACAAATTCAGCTTCTTGAAGTGCAACGGAATAACCCCTTCAACTTTAATTTGACCATGCTAACTCCTGATAATGCTGACCAGAAGGCCATTTGGCCTAGATTAGGAGACTAGGCAGCACTGGACTACAAGACCTTTTTTTGTCTCAGCTACTGCAGACAGACTGATACTTCAACATTATGTTATTTACATTAGAATTCTCATGGTACATGTACCTCTCCTACATCTCCTACAAATGTAGGGACTGACAAATGGCCCACCCTTCCTCGTCCATAGCATGTGGTACTTCAATGGACCTGCACTACACACCCAGCTTTGCTAAACAGCTCTAAAAAGTGCCTCCACCATTTAAATACATTTACACCTAATACAGTAAGTGCTTCCAGACAGATCCAAGAAGCCATAATCAGCATACATCCCTCATCTCTTGTACTACATTTTAGAAGTTTGAGTTTTAGTGAACACAGCATGCTGGAAGAACATTGCCAGCTAACATTAACTCTGCATTAATAGGTTAATTGACTCTGGTCTTTCACTTCTTCACTGAGGTGTGAGGCTGGTGAATGTGAGGTAACAGTTGAAATAGGTGAGGAGGGGTGGCGGGGGGAAATCACTGCAAAGATAATGAGGTTGACCAGAATAATGAACAGAGAGGTTGTAAAATCTCTTCTTAATCTGAATACGCTGTAGGCCCAGCTGTGAGCAGTAAGATGGACTAGATCTTGAGGTCCCTTCCAACCAGAAGGATTTTATGATTCTGTGATATAGAGGGCAAAAAACGCTAAGAACTGCCAGCCAAAAAGAGCACAGGCTGACATATCCAGGCTCCACAAATTACTGAAACATGCCTTCTCTGCATCAGCAAGTCCTTTTCCAGATTTGATCATAAAATTCTTCAGTACATTTGCCACCAACTGTCAGCCTTAACTTAGGCTTTTCTCCTCACTTTGTTACCTTAGACGTAATAATTAAGTAATTACTTTTCACTCTTCCCTTTAGCTATTGGATAATGAAGAATTGCTTGCCTTACAAAATCATGTCGTATTTTTCTTAGTACGTGCATCCCATTCATAAAATACACAGGAAAACCATTTTATTAATACTCAGTCTGGGCCTGTTCCCTTTATTTACACAGCAATACAGAACCGAAGCATTTATTACTCTCCTCAGAACATTCCCTCTCAAAAAATAGAGGAGACAGCTTCCCTTTCTGTCACCTTTATAAACCCCAGGTAAAAATTCAGGAAAACTTCTTTTTCCAGTAGATGAACTACAAAAGGGGAGAGACTTTTCTTTGGAATTTTTTTTTTTTTTTCCTCCCCATTTGTTTCTTAATTCCCATCAGATTTTCAGCAGTCTACTAGAACTGTCTGGGGGAGAATTCTTAACTACAAGAGAGAATTCTCCTTCAGCAGATGAGCAGAAGACTGCATCATACACAAAATGCTCCACAAGTCTTTGGTGTTTTGTGCCCCACTTGCCTCTTCTGAAGGCAGAGTTGCTTACACAGCTGATGAATTAAAGCAGACAGAGGCTGGGGACAGTGGGAAGGAAGTTGTATTCTCAGTGCTATGAAAGTAGAGATTCAATTTTCCATATCATTTGCTCTGCCAAAAGAGAAGAGCTGAAGTCTGCAGTTTTATTGCCTTAGGTGAAATATGAGCTGGCCCTAAACGGGGCATAAATAAATCTGTTTTCTGCCCTTCTGTGGCTGGGAAATGGAAAATTTATTGTTGGTTTCTAAATTCTGCATTCAAAATCCAAATCTAGCTAAAATATTATCTAACTTCATGAAAATATCTCTTGAAAACTCAGAAAGGCCTTGATATATCATAAATCCTTAAGTCTAATATGGCAAAAGCAATGTCTTCTGAATAACACGTTATCTAAGGAATTAGTTAATGCCACAAATTACAGAGTTCTTCATTGACCTCCAGTCTTATCTCATTGGAAATGAAAGTCTTTTGAACAGTGAAATAACTAGCCAGATTACAGGGAAATAGTTCATAGCACATATCTTAAAAATCAATGTATAGCTAATATCCTAGTTAATAATTTCAGGGCAGATGCTATAGAATGAAGAGCCGGCAATCTTCCTAGTTTGGACCAAACAGCATAAAAGAAATTTGCAATTACTAGGGAATACTCAATGTCTGCCTTTGGATCAGCTGGAGGATTTGGTCAATTTATCACCTTCAAAAGATTTAATTTCCTCGGGGGGTGGGGTGGGAATTAACAAACATGAAAATTTATCACCTATTTCCTTTTGCTAGATTAGTGGTGTATAATTGGGAGACCTTTTGCATTACCTGTTTTACAATGTGTGGAACAAAGCAGACCGTATTATGTTAAATGGTAGCTATTTCATTTATGTCTATAAAACAGTCAAAAGATAATAGCCATCTGCCACTCTTAGGTAATCGTTCAGGTGAAAACACCGACTTTATGACAATATTCTCTTGTAACAGCTTTTTATCTGCTATAGTGAACATGTGATGAACACCTAATAATTCTGTTTGGCACAATAGCCAGCCCACAGAGAGGGCAAATGTTAACAGACGGAAAACATTTAACTGACAAGAGATAATTTGGGGTAGGAAACTCCAAAGTCTCCCTACAAAAATGATAAATTCTAAGCTGTGATAAATTTGTCAATTTTCCTGGTGGAAGCGTTATACTCATCTGTGAATTGTGTTGTTTACTGTTGAAAATAGCTACGTCTCAAAGTATCAAATGTCCAGAAAGAAAAACTGCCTTTTCATTAGATCAGTTTTTCCCCTGAAGTGTAAGCTGGTATCGTTTTTGCTGTTGTTGTTGGGGACGGCTGGTGTTATCTTGTTTTGGGCAATCTTTGGGTTTCAGAGGGGTTAAGGTTTGAAGTTTTGTTTGTTTGTTTTTACGGTTTTTTTATACTACCACACACCACATTTCTGGGACCAAATTTAAAGTATCTGCTAAACTTAATGGCAACAGAAGCTTGGACTTTGTCAGACTTTGTGCAACCCACAAATTCAATTAGGCACATTCCTTGATTTTGCACTCTTCCCCCCCCCCCCCCAATATTCTAAGGATTCCCCATTTTGTAGCAAACAGGCACAGGTCCTATCCAGTTGCTGGAGGTTCTGAAGGGTAGGATGCCTTCTGATCATCAAGAAAAAGCTCATTAGTATCCTACTGCTTGTTATCAGTTTCAAAAGAAGGGACCTTAAGGGAACACATCACATTCAACGGTCGGCTTTTGCTCATCTTGTGCATGCATGTATGTCTTTTTAAAGAAAATATGTGTTTGACATGCTGCACGCTAGCCTTGCTGGCTAGCTTTCAGTAGTAAAGCATGCACCAGAAGTTTCAGAACTACAACACAACTGGAACCTGCTCTCCCAGATAAAGATTTTGTATCATATCCTAGAAACAGAAAGTCTGGCATTCTGCACCATAGTAGCATCGTCACTTTAAACTCTTAGCGCCACTGATCAAAAATCTTCCCTTATCATTTGGTTGTGCTTATTTAGATACCATTTTTTAGAATGCTTATGTTTCCAGTAGGCCTCATTACAAAAAGCAAGCAAATCAATTCCTGCAAAGCTGCACAAAACCATTAAAAGCTACTGCCACAGCTGCAGCTGGAAAGCTATTAGCAACCAAGCTGTTAGGAAATAAACACACAAAAAATTAATCCCAATCTGCATCAAACCCATGCATCTTAGACCATGCTCCAAAGGCTGCCAAATCTGAACTCAGCCAGATCAAATACAAAGTGAATTCCAAATGCATCAGCCTTCAAAACTCTGGAAGGGGATGCCAGTAGTTTGCAAAGCTTGTGATGAGAAACAAATCTTGCAGATAACTAGGTCTAAGCAACAAATTACTGAAATTCAGTAAAAAGTGGGCAGGAATTCAATATGAAATTTCAGTTTGTGGATGGAAACTTTACATAATCCAAATGACCAAGTCCACTGCTGAACTGCACTACCTAGCTCCTTAGTCCTGCCTACTTACTGAATGACTTCACACATCTGATTTGCTCTTATCCTCTACAACTCTGCAAGCAGTTCGCCACTAAAACGTTCCCATAACAGGTACAGAAAATCTTGAATTAGAAAATGCTAATCTGAAATAGCAGGTTTTTATGGCACAACGCTTGCCAAAACAGTTTCCCAAAATCAGCATGTGATACATGGTCCAATCTGGTGGCTAGGATACGGCATACCTAAACAAGCAGCCCCTAAGAAAGCATCAATTACCTAAGAAGTGCAACACGATTGTAATGTTTGCCCTTGAGCGTAAACAATCACTGTTACAAGAGTAATTTGCACTTAGATCAGTGTATCAGGGACTGTCTGCTACTTTTGGGGCTAGGATAGGGATACCAAAGGGAGGTAGGAGACAACACTAGATTTTCAGTTAAAACAAAATGCATACAATGAGCATCAACAAATCTGCAGGAACAAGACATGCCTCTAAAGGAAACTGAAAACAAATTGTTGAACTACTAGTTGTGACACATAACATACCAATTTCCATTAACCTTGATAATACAATAAGAAAAATTGATTACTATGGTGATAACTTTTAAGGCATTTGGTAGGAAGCACGGGAAACAGAAACCTATATATAATAATCCTGTTGGCCAAACTGGTAGAAACTTTTCCATAAAATAGAACTGACAGTGATCCGAATATGATGTAATTAAGAAGAGGCAGAATAGCTTTGTAGAGCAGAAAGCCATGTATAACAAACCAGAGATCTTTAAAGGTACCAGTGAATAGTGAGATAAGTGATTCATTTGGTAACTATAGACTGGATTTCCAAGCGACTTTCAAAATGGTCTTGCAACTACTATTCTTGGACAACTCTGAGATGGCATGGAACAAGATGACAGATTTTCCTGGGTGTTACTTCTTAGAAAACAGAAAACAAGGGATAGAAATAAGCAGACAGTTTTCCCAATCACATAAGTCAGCAGTTCCACAGGGATTGGCTCTGAAATGGCGTGATTCCATACTTTCAGAAATAATATAAAAAGAGAGTATTGAAGTAACAAAGGAGGGATTTTTTTTTTTCTTTTCTCATTTAGGATAGTCAAAACTGACAACAAAGAACTGAAGATGGCTATCAGTACCAAGTGATCAGTCAATGAAACAGACCACATTCAATGTCAATAAACTCAAATTAATGTGTTTAGTGGAAAAACAGCCCTAAGTCTGTATCGAATACTGAGCTATAAATTAGTTACTACTATTAAGCATAGAAATTTCTGAAGTCAATTAAGAAAATTCTAGAAGCATACTTGCTCAACCATGATTAAAAGGTGAACACCGCTAGGATTTCCCAGGGAAGACCTGACAGTAAAGAAAAAAGGGGTTTACTATGCCAGCATAATCCATAATACGCCTACATCTTAAATGATGCGAATAGTTCCTGTCCTTACTTCCATCTAAAAACATCCACTTCAGTAAGTAGCAAGACTAAAACCAAAAAAACCCTACTTCTTCATAAAACACATCTCTAAATTGTTGAAATAAAAGTTACATAATGTTACAGAAGCCAAACAGGTTAAAAGAAAGAGAAGGACAAAGTAGAGGATATGGCCCAGCAAGGGCAAAGTCATATGATGGCTTTGACAGAACTTTCAAGTGGGTCATTAAACAGATGACTGATGAAAGCTATACCAGCAAAAGCAAACTTTGCATGCTCAGTGACACGCATTTTCTTATACTCCAGGTGAGAACCGTGAAGAGGGACCTTGACCATTTCAGCTCAGTGAATTCGTATTTGTCCTGAAGCACATTATAGTTAGGCCAAACAAACTTGAGATAAATGGTATTGAAACTCACTGTGTAATTAACCTTCCTGTTTGAATATCATTTCACCATAAATAAGTGCATACATCTCTACTTAGATTCTTATGCGGTTTGTTGGGTTTTTTGTGGTTTTTTGTTGGGTTTTTTGTGGTTTTTTGTTTTGTTTTTTTTCAAAAAGCATGGCACAGTATTTTGCTATTGCAGGTGCCAAAAAGCCAGCATGAAAACATTAAATTTCATCTTAAGCCTCTGAATAGCATCTTGTTTTTTCCCCCCTTCTCCATAGCTATGCTAAGACTGAATCTATAATTGGCAATTTTTGCAATGCATTCATCTGTAAACATGCTACATAGACTGGAAAAGTAGTAATAAAACTGAACCAGAACTTTAAACCATTGATGGAAAACTAATTATATCAAGAGAGATAAGCAAGCCAGAAATCTGAATCTTCCCCTTACTCCTTGCCCAAGTATTTACAGTATTATCTCTTAATCCCACAGTCCTGACTAAGTTTTTCAGTATCCATAAAGAAGAAATGGATGGTATTAGTAGATGGGCATTATAATGTTTTTCTTCGTAAGCAGTAAAAAGAACATTCTCCCACCCAAAAATAACGTTTGGTTGTTGGGGATTTGCTGGTTTGGGGTTTTTTTTAAACAAAAAGCATTTCATAATAAATTTCAGACTCTCTTATGTTCTAGAACACGAAAAACGTTCTGGTGTCATTGCAGTTTACACAATAGTTCAACAGGAACCGGAACAAGGGCTTCCCCTTCCTCCAGAAAAAAAGCCAATCCACTATGATCCAAATCGCATTCACAAAGGAACACACAGGAGGCACTGGACAACAAATTCTACTGTTTACCCACAAAATGGGCACTAAAACCAAGAGCTATGAAGCACCACTGACAGTCAGGACTCATCCAGGAAGAGGCCCTTCTACACAGGCTTAAAGGTCTCCCACATTGCCCAGCAGCAGAAACCATCAGGGACAATGAACAGGGTGGATTTTCCATGGCAACAGAATCAACAGGCCCAAGATGTTGTGACTCATGCTCACATGCGCACTTATGAAAAAGAAGCAGGGTGTCTTGTGCAGGTAAGTGGCATATAAATATAGCTACAAGTTGCACAAGATTTTTAAATAAAACCTGTATGTGGAATTTAAGGGAAGTACACCCATGTTCCAATAGTGCCTTGGCCTCTGCTGGCTTTGGCAAAGGAAAGAAACTTTAGGCAACCGCTAAATCTAGCTATAACAGTAGAGACCTCTGATGGTCACAGGCCATCTCCAGAGATGGACTTCATTCTACTATGCCACATAGCACAGTACTTTTAGCAAAAGACAAACATATCCACTTACTACATTTGACAAGGCATGAACTTATTTATGCTTTTTATGATCCAATTTTTAAAAAACTGGTATTCTACAAACAGCCTAGTTTTGTTTTCCTTTAGGGGTTAATAAAAAAAGCAACTGTAGTTAATAGAAACAATCTCCCCAAAGCCGAGTCCGGGGTTCATATAATACCCATCAGCACAATTACAACAGTCACAGGTAAAGTCCAACCACAATAAACTGAGAGTAATTAAAATAGAGATGAGCAAGCTATACCCACAGTAATTCAATCACACACATACAAATGCGCAAACATGCAATCAGTCCTATAATTGCAGTGATGCATGACTTGAAGTGAACAGCCTTAACGGTATTATTCATGGCTTTGATAAGTTCCTAGTACTTTGTTACAATACAATAGCAAAGTTGCTGCAAATATCTGAAGCAGCAAAGTTTGAGATGTTCTAACAGTCCTCACTCTCCCTACAATATACCTATTTGCTAGGAGATACATGTAGGAAATAAGTAATTTATTCAGTGGTACTCCTTAAAATCTACTGGGTGGTCTCTATGCAAGCTGTTCACTCATTAGACTTGCTCCTCTAAGACAACAATTTCTGCTCACAGACAAGTTTTTTAAATGAAAAAAAAAAACAAAAACCAAAAACAACAACAAAAAAACCCCCATGCACCTAACAGGAAAACATAACTCCACAGGCAAAAGGTAAAACCCCCAAGACAATGAAATAACATACCAATCTGATTAGCCCCAATTACATCCAATACTTTGTATGTGGCTTAAGCGCAACTGTGTATTTTTGCAAAGAACAAGTGACTAGTAAAACATAAGAAGTTCTGCCCGGAGAAATAACTGAACTGCAATAACCTCAGACTAGCACCTTCCTTAATGCAGGCTTAAGTGTAGGTGTTCAGCAAGATGAAAGCTAACATACATTCCTAAATCAGTGAATAAAACCACAACAGAATAAAGCGCATCTGAAAAAAAAATGCAGAAATGTCATACACTATTTCTGTTTGCAAGTGGTTCCACTAAATTAGCAGACAAACCATTAAAGTTTTACAGCCTTACCTGCAGAGTACTAGAATGCTGAAAGGCTTTTTTGGTGTTGGTTTGTGGTTGTTTTTTTTTAAATGAGAACGGGAGTGTAGAGAGGAAGGAGATTCTAGAAGTTTCACAGGAAAGAAATTAGATTTTGGGGTGGGAGGGGAAGGAAATGGGAAATTTTCAGTGGAAATGCACAGTACTAGAGAACTGAGGAGATTTAGGAATAAAACGAGAAGAAATTACATGTAAAATGGTTTCTAAACTTTGAACTCCTACAACATTAGATATAACCTTTCAGAATTTTTAACTGAGTTTCAGTAGTTGGCACTAAATAAATTTCCCAGCAAATCTAAAACTTCCAGTGCAGTATGAGAAGAATTAGTAAGGATGAACAGGATTTTACAGAGTTGGAGTAGTATTTTTCAAAAGGCATCTAGATAATGTAGGGATTCTCTTCCACTACACTTTCAAAAGTTTCAGCACTTCTCAGTGTTCTACCATTTGCCTCTATCTATGTATTTACAATGACCTTAATTATAAACGGCACTTCTACAAAGAGCTCTTGCCATATCTAGGCTTATACCTGTAATAATTTTTTACATGTAAAAGTCTCAGATGATCAACAAAGCAGAGAGCAGAAAGAATTAAATAAATAGGTCATTGATTTCCAAAATTTTTGACAAGGTTGGTATCACAACTGAACAACACTGATGTCATCAGTACATTGCAATAACTAGTTCTACAAGTTAAGAGTTTGCAGAGGATAAAAATACTAGATCTGACATGTATGATGCATTCTCTAATAATGGTGCAAAGAGCACAAAATACAGTCTGTTTCCAGACACCAATATAGTGCAGTGAAGGACAGACGATGCCATGAGAATTAGAACCTTTATTTTGGCAGGAAGGCATGACATACATATACAAAGCTGAAAACCTATCCATATCTAATCTCCATTCTCCTTCCAGTTGCCTCCTATCCAGAATTTATCACTCAATTCGAACCAATGGGGCAGCAAACAGTTCTTTTTACCATCCAAACCTTCTGGCAATTAAGCTGGGAAAAATAACATCAGTTATTACATAAAAGAAAATAAATGTGTCTCAGTCACTCCAGATAAAAGAAGCAAGCACAAGACAATTTAAGAACTTGCAAATGAATACACATCAGAAAGGGACATTGTGAACAGGTAAGTTGTTTTCCCTCATATTAACTAACTTGTTTATGGTACAATGTTTCTCTACTGCATGACCAACTTACTTATGGAACTCCAATATTTAACAATTCCTGCAATTATGAAATAACTGATATATATCAAAAAAATCAAGAAATCATTCAATGTGATTCCAGCACAACATGACCCCAACACAAAGAATAACCTATGTTTTAACACCTCCTTCCCTCTCACCCTTCAATTCATCAGCAGAAGTGTGCCTGAAGCTGGAACAATGACTGCAATTCTAGTTTGGATGCCAATTTCAACGCTGATCTGTGATGATCAGTGTGAGTCATCACACAGATCCTAAAAGAACCATAACCTCTGGTTAGCAGACAGAATGCACACAGCCAGACAAGATGAATTATGTTAATTACCTCTGGAGCTCAGCACCCTTCTCTCTCAAAATGTCATCAATTAATTTAAGTTAAATCCTAAGCTATTTTTACCTTGAAGTTTGCTGCTTTTGTTCCAAACAAGAAAAGAGGGGGTTTATACTAAAAAAACAAAGCTTTCTCTTCCCTTCAAATATAACAAAAAGATATTAACACCCCCTTCACATCTTGGCCTGTTTCCATCCTCAGACTGTAATAGCAAGTATAAATTATTGTTTCAGATTATCTGAGGTCCCAGAAAAAAAGAAAAAAGCAGCACTGGGTAGACGATGACACAATCCTGGATAAATGAATATGATATTAAAAGGACAGGCAGCATAAAGAAAGTTATTTTTTAGGAATACTCTTATACAGAATGTAACACTGGATAATGAAGAGCAACGGTACAACAGCAGAGTAACTACTATAGGGCAGATACAAAGAATAATGTGTGATATTCAGAGAATATTACAAAAATTGGAAATGTAGTTGCATATAATTGCATGTTAGGGATGTGAAAAGTCAGAGGAACTAAAAGGACAGCATGATTTAAAAAAAAAAAAAAACAAAAAAACGATAGACTCAAAGTCATTTTGGAGAACTACATGAAAGATCGGCTTTTACTGTATGAAATTGGATAATGCTAGGGATCTGCTACAGATTTGAAAAAACAAACTTTGAAAGTTATCAGAAACCTAGCTACCAACAGGAAATACATCAGACTGGACAATCAGGGAGAATTCATAAAATTTTATGTTAGTCTAATCTCAACAAGCTTTTTCTGTATTCAGGAGAGAACAACTGAATCATCCAGAAGAACAAGCAACGCTCTCCTAAATCTCTCTAAATGAGCGTATCTCCGTCCACTGAGTACAGAAGAAAAAAAAGGGAGATTAAATTAAGCTTACGAAATGCATTCAGCTGTAGACTGAATAATAAATGTTCATCAGATTTTGTCCAAAAAAAAAAAAATCTATTTAAGAATTACTTTTGTTAAGAACAGAGGTTATGATTCATAACAAACACTGGCTTGATTTTAATTCAGAGTGTGCTATATTGAAAGACTATAACTCCATAACTTAAGAGTAAACTGTGGCAAGTTTAACAGAACTGCTTAGTGAAATCAATTATAGCCTGAGTCTAGGGGAGTAAGAGAGGAAAGAACTGTACCAAACTTAAACCAACAAACTTCTGCAACCAATCATACAACAGAAATTAACAGAAAGCCTACAAGGAACACAAAAAATGCAAGCAGAGATACAGCTGCTTCTACCCAGCTCTACGTTGTGCAGAGTAGAAATATCTACTGTGTGGGGACATTTTAAACGGAAGCAACAGCTTCACAAAACCTTACACAATCTAATCTTCCACTGGTTTCCTATTGAAATGTTATGAAAAGTTTTCAAAGCATATAAAAGAATAATCAGATTCTGAAAATTATCATACCTGATACAGCAAGAAAATCATCAATACTTGTTATATCATCCACAGCTTCAGTAAGAACATGGATGTGATTCTCCCATGTACTCCTATACATCTCCATGTTGTTTTTCACAACTTGACTTTTTGGTCTGGCAGCAAGAGCTAAAGCAGCATTAATTACCTGTACCAAAAATAAACACAAAACCCAACATCTAATTAATTATGTCTTCAGAAACAAAATTTTATGTTTTACTTAAAATTGCAGAGCAGCATTTCTGTTCTCTAAGCAAAAGTGTAGCTCAGCTTTTGTTTCTGTTCTCAGCAGGAATATCAGTCAGCTGATGCTTAGGCTGACTTCCATTTTAGCTTCATAAATAAAGCAGCTAATGGAATAGGATAGCAAAAATCCCAAAGTTTTAGTTTCAGTTGGAGAATTCATACTATTCCAGTTTGCAAGTGTCCTGGTTTCAGCTGGGATAGAGTTAATTGTCTTCCTAGTAGCTGGTACAGTGCTATGTTTTTGAGTTAGGTAGGAGAATAAAGTTGATAACACACTGATGGTTTCAGTTGTTGCTAAGTAATGTCTAGTCTAAAGTCAAGGATTTCTTTCAGCTTCTGATGCCCAGCCAGCAAGAAAGCCGGAGGGGCACAAGAAGTTGGGAGGGGACACAGCCAGGGCACCTGACCCAAACTGGCCAAAGGAATATTCCATAGCACGTGATGTCATGCCCAGTATATAAACTGGGGGGAGTGGGGGTGGGGGAATTGCCTCTCAGGGACTAACTGGGCGTCGGTCAGCATGTAGTGAGCAATTGCATTGTGCATCACTTGTTTTGTGTATTCCAATCCTTTTATTATTACGGTTGTCATTTTATTAGTGTTATCATTATTAGTTTCTTCTTTTCTGTTTCATTAAACTGTTCTTATCTCAACCCACAAGTTTTACTGTTGTTGGGGTTTTTTCCAATTCTCTCCCCCATCCCACTGGGTGGGAGGGAAGTGAGCGAGCGGCTGCGTGGTGCTTAGTTGCTGGCTGGGGTTAAACCACGACAGACAGGTATCAATACAAGGAGGTTTTTACTTACACACACTAAAAGCACACAGATACCAGCATGGCATATATCACTTTAGTTTTGAGTTTAAAATCTGTAACAACTGTTACCACACAACTTATTATGGACTATCTTCACTGAAAGAGTATTATCAGCCTCTGTCATGTAAAAGTGGAAAGTTTTGCCAGGACAACAGAGATCTCTTTTAGGATCAGTGGCATGGGACACAACACATACTGCATCTACGTAAAAGCAGCAGGCTGGTATTTCTACATCAGTTAGGGCTAAAAATAGAAACTATGTTCTCATTAAAAAGGTAGAAGTTGGAAATTGAAGATGGAAATACTGGTCCTAAAGTGATTACTTCTACAGATACCTCTTCAATCAGTTAATTAGCTAGTGAGGTTTTTTTGCTAATAGGGCTTTTTGTTGATATCTGTAAACATTATTTAAATTAAACTAATACATATCCCAGGTAGAAGCTAAACATTAACCCTACACTAGCCTTTTCTCCCCTTCCCAATATTGCTTATTTATCAAGCGGAGAATGGTTTTAAGACAACAAAACACCATGTAAAGCAAAAAATGGGAAGAATAAAAACAATGTGCCACACTAATCCCCAGTGCTGACAGTGTACACTCATTAAACATTCCTGTATATCATGCCACTGTAATCAAGTCATTGCACCAAAGAATAAGAACTAGGAAATTCCTCATCCTATGTCCATCTGATGTGTCTTTACAATAATATCAATCCTCTTGAGCCTGTTCTGGACCATAAGCTAAATTTGTAATCAGTTTTGTTTGGTTGGTATTTTTACATATCCCATGAACTTATGCAGGTGGTAAAATTTAAATAATGACAAACTTGCTAATATTTGCACTCTCATAATGAAGAAACATACACAATTAGGCTTTCACAAGAATACTGCTGGGATTGAGTCTTTTTACTAATGATTTTGACAAGAAGAATAGACCATGTGCTTATTACTTTACCAGGCAGTTGGAGAAGGCAGAGAGTATGCAACTACAATGAAGAAAAGGATAAGATTTCTTCACCAACTCCACAAGTGATGTAAAAAATAGAATTCTGTCCCATAAGTACAAATATAAAAGCATTCTATTCTCCAGTAAGAAAAAAAGAAAAAATCCCAATAAGCAAAACAAATTTAGAATTGGAACCAGGTGGACAGGTAGCAGCAAAAATGCTTCTGCATTTACAGTGCATCAGTCAATGAATGCAAGTCCACCATGCCAAGTGGTTGCAAAAAATAAGGTACTGTCGGAGAAACCAACAGTCTGAGAAGTAAACACAGAAGAAATACCTGAAAAAACCTGAGGCAAGTGTTTTGCTCTACTTTTGCACTATAATTTTTTTAAGTGGAAAACCCTATCCGTTTGCGGGGCACCATACTTCTAGAAAGACACAAAGAGTTTCCCTCCCACTGAAGACAGAACAGCAATATCATCATCACAGTTCTAAAAAACATAAAACTGTGAGAAAAACCTGAAAAAAATGAAGTCAGACTAGAGGAGAAAGCCTGAAGAGAAACAGAGAGTAGCTGCAGAGATGAAATAAACAAACTACTCCATGTGCATGATGAAAAGCAAAGAAAAATCTTTAAATTGCAGGAAGGGAAAAAATAAAAACAAAACAAAACAAAAAAACCATATGACAACAAAAAAACCCCCCAAATCAACCACAAAACACTAACTCAACTTTCTGCAGGCAAAAAGCTCTTCATTTACCTTAAATTCTCTAACACATGACAACAGTAATTTTCTTAAGATTAAAATATCAAGCACACTAATTGCTGAACTAAGGAAGACATTATTAACATATCATCCAATGCATAGAAGAGCATCAACATGAAGTATTACACCAACATACCAGAATGATTTACTACTTATTTTCGTAAAACAAGAATGGAATTATCATAAAGATGTTACCTGATTTTAAATAATGACATAATAAATATATTTAAACACTGTTTAATTGTTGTCTAAATGTAACCCATCAGGAGCCCCACCATCTCAGAATTACTATTGAGTTTGTGGCAATGTACACTGCAGAACCTTCCTATTTTGACAAAACAACTGCAAGGTTATGCTGAAAACCGCTAAACACACTGAAAAAAGCTGAAGTTGTCATTCTTCCCATTTTCCGGATTACTAATACGCAAATTATTTAATTCATTAAACTTTCAGCTTTTTGACAATGTATTCTGCCTTCATATATACAGCAGAGCACCACACAGCTATCTTAAAAAACATGTTATCAAACTAGCCATATCTGGAAAAAAAAAAATTAAAACTTTAGTAAAGAATCAAGTTAATTCTGATTAAAGGCAAAAAGTGCATGCTATAGGAAAAAAGTGCTGAACAGTTGAGGAATTACAGTTTGAAAGTCCTGCGTCTGATCAGTCTTTTTTTTAAAGCTGCACAGTTGTTGGTTTAAAAATATCTGTTAATAACAACAACAATACAATTACTTGATCCGCACCTCAGATAATATGCAATGATCTTTAAAATAAAAGAATAAAAATCAAAAGTGCCTCAAACTCCACCACCATCAGCTACGGTTTCAGCACTTTGCCCATGAAACAATATTTTGAAAAAGTACAGCTCACAAGAACATACATAATGAAGTCTAAAGGCCCATTTGAAAGAAGTCTGATTTCCTGCAGTATCCTTAAAACAAAGCCACTGACTTTTAAAATAGTAGGCATTATAAGCAGGTGACAGAACACTGCTCTAGCCAGGCCCAGTAAGGACTTGGAACTGACTACGCTTTTTCCTCTTCTGATTATAATTTGCTTTATGCTAAATAGTTTTCCCCATAATTTTCAGACATCTTTTCAATACAGCTCCTTTGTTATAAGTTGTACAATTTTATTTTATCCATACTCCAGATCTACAAAATCTGCAGCAAAAGCATTTATCAGCTGTATCATCTGGCAGCAGGTACGTCTTGATGGTGTATGATTCTACCCCGAAAAGTGGGCACACCATTTATGTCTCTTATGCGAAAAACACAACCACAGTTCCCCACTCTCATTTATTGTGGTTTTTTTAAATTCAATTGCCAGGAAACATATACAGTTAAAATACTGAATGTGCAGACTCTGCCTTACATTTTAGTTTGTAAGTAACATTCTCTCCTCCAATAAAATGCAGGAGACAGTCATAGTAACTTCCAGGGAGATTAAAAAAGCTCTCACAAATGAATGTTGAGTGCAGCTTAGAGAGAGCGCTGCTAAAAATCACACGTTGTTTCTAACATCTGAAAAATAGTAATAGCATAGCAATGCTGACACAGATGAAAAGGCTGATCGTTTATATCTCATCAGAACGCAGACATTAAAAATGAGTCACCAGGGACTCTGAAGCCCTATTCGAAGACACCAACAAAGGTGTCTATCTCCTAGGCATAAGCAATCTACCATTATAAAAGTTCTGCCTACATTCCCACATGAGCTATTCATTTGCAGGACCACTTCAGAAACACAGGGTATCTTCCTGTAGACATTTATTTATGCTTGGATAGCCAATTGCTTCTGGCTTCTCAAATAAGTCAACAGATCAGTCAAGCTGCTGAAGGCTTAAATTTCCATTTACATACATTGCTTCTACTAAAGGCTCTGCAAGTACACATTCCCCACACCACCCCCGACCCCCCAAAGAGTTAAACAAGGGGATTTAAGAGCTTCTTAGGGTTCATTTTTATTAAGGTAAGCGTTCAGCATTTTCCTCTGTTATAATACTACCTTTGGCACTGAACACACACTTTGCATAAATACTTCAAAGTAGCAATAACACATTATGCTAAAGCCAGTCTTAACTGACTTCCAATTTCACCAGTAACACAAACTACTTCCTTTGTTTATTAAAACAAATGCTTAAAATTCCAAAGATGCAATTGTAAGCAGTTTATGAACTAGGCTTCAGATCATCTTTTCAATTTTGTTACCACATTTCTCAGGACCCATGGTGATGGCGTCCATTGCTTAAGGTTTCTATTCAATTGAAGGTGCTTTGACAATAGGATAAAAAGGAAGTTTTTATTTGCTACGACAACTTTATTTCTCATCTGTAAGGAACTACAGACTGTGGCTATTCCAACTGACTTGGTAAAACTAATAAAAAATCCCACACATGCACATATGAATGGACAAACTGAAGCAGGAAAGGGCCTGCACTAAATACCCTTTCCCTTATCCCCTTTTTAAAACACACTGAGCTTTCAGACATAAGGCCTTCTCATTAATGCCTGATTTTAACTCCCAGACATGGAAAATGAGGAAGAAAACATGGTGACTCAAGACTTGCACACAGACCATGGTTTTAAAACAATTCTGCATTAGTACTTCAGGAGTACCACTTCTGGTGACAGTACATATCACATCCTCCAGCTCCTCACAGAAACTTCTGCAGAACAAAAGCAACCTTACCAAGCTTCAGCTCAGTGCCCAAACTTCTTTGGTTGAGAGACAATGCTGCCTGTGATGGTCTTTCTATATGAAGTGTAGAATACACAAACAGAAAATTCAGTGTAGCAATGGTGTACTTCCATGTATTTTTTTAAATAATATTAGCAGTTTAACGATTTTAGGAATTAGTAATTTTAGGAATTAGTAGAAAACTCTGTTTCCTTTGTCCCTCAGACAAGACTCAGTTTGTTTTTCTAAGATACAGCCCATACTGATAAGCATTTACACTTACATAATTCTTCCTACTCTACCTTAAGCTTTGTCTTCATCAGCCAGAACACAATATGTCACAAGAAAAAGAAGAAAAATTTCAGTAAACACAAAGACCCAGAATTTATAAAGCAAGCAACATTCTCAATGTTGGGTGCTTATTAACTATTCCAAAATTATACCCAGAAAACATGCAACATAGAAACAGGACAATGTCCATGTACACAAGTGGGTGAGAATTAAAAAGCAGAGGAAGAGAAGTAGAAGAATAAAACCAACATCGCCAATAAAACACATTCCAAGTTACCTTCTGCTTTCTAAAAAAAGGAAGAAAGTTCAAATTGCATGTTGGTCCTGGAAAAAGCCATAAAAAGACTTTGCAAGATACTTAATAGACCAGTATACGCTGGTACATTATCAACAAGAATGCCACCTTCACCATTTTGGTCCGCCTATTACTAGCAATCCTTTAAGTCGCAGATTTGTTACAGGAAAGACTGTGATAGAAAGGACTAGTAGTACTGGCAGCATACATAAACTGTAGTATAAAAGTGAGGGGATATATGACAATTTTCAAATTCATAAAAGGTAGCTTCTCAGTAGGGAAAAATAAAACTGTAATCTCTGCCACCCGGAATAGGTCAGGAAGTACTGAACAGAACTGTAGCAAAGAGACAAGGCTGTTTAGTTTTTTATGTTGCGGTTTTTTTGTTTGTTCTTTAAATATAATGCCTAACTGAAGGGACAGTTAATATGCTCAAAAACAGACTGCCTGGATAGACTCTAAACTCTCCATCACTGGAGGTACTTAAGAGCAGGTGTTAAAACATCTGCCAGGAATAATTTGTATCTCTAAACCATGGAAGAGCTGATCCTGTATTGGTGGAAGAAAGAGGAGCGGGAAAGTGGACTACATATGACATCAATATGACATCAAAATAGAGCTGAAATGAAGTGGTTTCCTGACTTGATAACAAACATGTTACAGTACAGAAGAGCAGAAGTTCTAATACTGCCAGGAAGAAAAGGCATCAAGGCTGGCATCAAACAGGCATCACCTACATCCTGGGGGACATTTTTAAAAGAGTTGGGATGATTAATTTGTAATTAATTTTTTTTCCCAATACTAACTGTAAACATTTGAAAATGTTACAAAGTAAATAAACGCTCGCCATTACTAGTTAAGCCTCAAAACTGAGTACTTTTTGGAGAGCATGTTTCAAGCAACCAGCACATATTTCTATATAAATCATGACATTTTTTTAAGATGTAAAACACACCCAAAACCCAATTCACTGCCAATCCCTGTACATGCCAGGGACTTTACAATAAAGACTTTGAGCTTCTGCCAGGTGGAGATCCAGCCCAAATTTTGTTTCTAGGATGCGGACTGCACAGATCTGAAGCAGGCAGGAAGAAATACTACTTGGCCAACACAGAAGGAACAGATCTGTTCTGCCTTTGTTGCTCTGATTTCAGACCTGCTTCCTACATCATGCTGCCAGATGGGCAAACTTGCAAACAGCTTTCAGAAAGAATGTAACTGGGATGCTTTCTCTCACACTGCCAGTGAGTAACATGCACAGGAGTCCTCACAAAGCTAAGCTTTGCAACTCACAGATTTCTGCACAATTTGCAAGTATTCAGTTCCCTCCTCCATACACCTAACAGTCTACTACATGAGCTACCAATAAGGCATTGAGAGTACTGGCTATACAACTATACCAGTGTCTGCTGCCCAAAGGGTCCAGGAGATGGGCCACAAAGATGGAGGAAAGTGTGGCCAAGTACTAGAACCCAATTAAATACCCTCTGAGCTTGTTAAACCAAAACAGAATCTTTACATCTGACCACATTTGGATATTTCACAGTTGCATATGAGAAACAATCTCCAGTTTCTTTATTTCAACATCAACACCAAAGATACAAGAACTTTCCACATACAGTGTAATACATAAAAGCCCACTTCTGTTTGGCTCTACAGCAGCTCCCCCAACACTCTCCTAAAGGTAAAAAAAATTGCAGGAGTTGAGACTTCACTGTTTTCATTCCTATCACGGTTGATCCAATTTCACAGGATCAGTTTTCTGAGCAAGGGGCTCAAAATTTCACCTCAATAATCCTTAGGTCACATTGGTCCTGTTTTCATTTGCCACACTAACTAAACAGTTTAGGTTTTAAAATGTGTCCATCAAGACTGAAATACTACACAAGTAATTTCTAACTTTTCTGTTCAAGCCTCCAATAAGAGGAATAATCTGAAAGTCAAACCCTACTTCTGGTTGAATACAATAAAGTGTTTTTCTTCCTGTATTTTATTCTTTGTTTTCGTAGTTTTACCAGGGGATTGGCTCTGCCAAAAATGACGAGACTATGTAAAAAGCTGCTTCAGTATCAGAAGAACCATAAAATTTTTATCTTGGCAAATGCAGTAAAGAGCTAAACTGCTTGGGAAGATCACCAAAACTGTCAACTTTATTAAATGGGTGAATTTAGAAACCCAGATGACTCCAGATATCTCTGGAAATAAAGTCCTGAAACCTTCGTTAAACGCAAAAACGACAGCACAGGCAGGCAAGCACCCTCATCTAACAGTACAGAGATTGCACTGACACAAAGACTGAGGGATTCTAAGGCTACACAAGATCCACAAATCATCTAGTCTGACCACCTAAATAACACAAACCACAGAATTTACCTAAGGCTTCCCTCAGGAAGTTTAGAGCTAGAGATTAAATCAGTTACATTCTACACAAAGGCAGTTAATCCTGAATTACATATTTCAGGTGACAATGTTCTTTATGGTTCCCAAGGCACATTGTTCTAATGCTCAATATCCTATTAAGAAAAGACTTAATTCCACTTTGAATAAATGTGGCTTCCACAAGTGTGACAATACTTGCATTCCATAAAACAATTCACATTGATATTATTGAAATTAAAATCCTGTCATAGCTACGTTGCAGAGCAGGATATAGACCACATGTCTTTGTTTTGCCTGGGAACCACATCAAGGTGACAGACCTGATGATTAAGCAAGGTTGATAAAGCTTGGTTAAGCACAGGTGCACTATTAGCTTTGTTCTACCTGGAACTGTCCTGACAGCCGAGATTCACTAAATTAGGAGCAGCAATCATCAAAAGCTCCTTTGTGTAGACTTGTAAGGAGTTCCAAACCTGTAGTCATTTGAGTCTTTGTTGGACACTTCCAGTATGACTGAAAGAGGGGGCATTCACCATTCTGGTGTTCGTGTTGTAGAAGCTTATCCACCTCAAATCCAATAGGAACAAAAACAGCAAGCAAGAAGCAACTGCCACTTTTGCTCATGCAAAGAGTGCAATACCATGCTGTTCATTAAGATCAGCCTCATGTCCTTTTTTTGAATCATATTATCTGATATTTTTTAAAATTGATTTTAGAAAAATCAAACTTGGCAAGAAGTTTTATCTGGTTTTTATTAACAAATGTTATGATTTATGCGTTTAAATTCCTTTGAAATACTTGAGCATCACTAATAGTCTGATGTTCAGAACAAAATATAACTAGAAATAATACCAAAAAAAAAAAAAAAAAAAAGGCACGAAGCCACCAGTGGCACTTACTTACAAAAACCCCAAAATGGACAACATGCATAATTTAGACTATGGTATTCTCAATATGGTCTAAGAAACTTGAAGGGATATATTATCACACAAGTAAAATAAGAGTTTTTAAAACTCTCTTTTCCTGTAAAAGGAAGAAAATCAAAAAAGAAAAAACACATACTTCACACCAGGGCTCTCACATTCTTACCAACAAGAGACCAAGCTGCAAATTTTTAGCCAGTTTCTTGGGCTTCATGGAGCTTAGCTTTTCTACCTCACTCCAACTATCATTTATGGTATACATTTATCATCAGCTGAATTGACCTCAAGAGATAAGAGCAAAACTAATCTGAAGTCACTGTTTCATCACTGCTTCCTGATCTAAAACAGGGTTATAATTTGTTGCTGGCCAACTAAATATAGCCTTACTTACTATCTTATTACAGCATATTTAGGCTGTTCTAATTCCATCATTACCTATCATTACTTTTTCCCCAAATGTTGTCCCAAACATTGTATTTCTGCACTACAAACCTCACAGTTCAGGTAAACATTACCAGGATGTTGTATTTCCTCCTGCTCTACTGCTTGGGCATATTGCTAGGAGCTAAATTAATAGTTTTCAATATCTCCTTGCACTTCTGAGGAGGAGTTAGCCGAGGACATCATTTATTATTATTACTTGTACCGCAGTAACATACGTATGTTTTCATCAAGTACAGGATAAACCATACTCTACACCCTCCATTAGATGAAAGCCGGTCTCAAAAAGTTAACAGAACAACAATGGAAGATTACACAAGTAGAGGGAAGCTTGAGGACAGAGAGGAATCATGACAATAATAAGATAATCCTATATACCTTCTACTCACTAGCTTCTGAACAGCTGATGACTGCATAAAAATACAGGTAAGCTGAAATGAGATTTGAGGCGTACACACTCAGATGTAGCTTGCAGGGAGCTACTCCTGTGCTTAACGGGTTAAAATGAAAAAAAGACCCAAACAAACAAACAAAAACCTCATACAAAACCACACCTGGACAGCATTCATGGGGTAGCCTTAGACTATGCGACGCCTTTATTTTAGCAATAACAAATGGAAGGCGAGCAGACATCTATCCTGTCACACAAGGGAGGAAAGCAATGTTCAGTGAGATGGTGCCTTAAGGTAAGGATGAGTCATCCAGCTTAAGGTGAGGCAAAAGGAGACAACAGAAGAGTAAAAAGGGCACAGCAGGGTTGGAATAACATTACAAGAGAATACTTTTAACTGTGTTTTAATTAAATAAAACAAGGAAAGAAGCAAGGGTAAAGGTCCAGTAAGGCACCGCCTACAGCAGAAGAAAACCAGAAATTTCTTAGAAAGAAAATATAAGATATTGTGGATACTGAAAACTATTAGTCTCTCTAACCAAAGAAAGAAAAAGTCTTAATTAATTGCTTGGGGTTTGTTTGGTGATTATATTTTTTTGCTGTTGAATAGGAGCTGGCTGCCCATCTTCACATTCATTTGCACCTCCAGCAGATGAATTTCCAACAAAATTAAGTGGGCAGATCCATCAACTTGACACAGTAACAGCAGAGAGAAATTCAGTCAAGTATTTCTCAAATATGCTAGAGAAATTTACCTCCAAGAAAAGAAGGGTCAATTCTGCCCTAGTGTAAGCTAATACAGTGAAGATGAAGGAGGTGAAGTTGAAAGACCTCACCCCAGGATAACATGGTTTTAGCAATGGAATCAAAACAGCAACATGTATAGCTTCAGCAATAAATATTCTCAAACCATTTTATTCAGCTGGGAGATTAGTAATATCTTAAAAGTCAACATGTAATTACAGTCTAAGTGTAACTGTGTACGATTTCAGGTGACGGGGCAGAGAGTGTATTTAAGCCCCCTCTCATTAAATATCTGAATTCTCAGGCATCCATTTCATTTATCTCACTTTTGTCAACATCTGTAACCAGCCTTTCAATCACCTACAAATTTCTATGCCATTGATATTCTTCTAATCCTGTCTCTACAGGAGGTTGCTACAAAGGTGAATGTGTCACAGTTCACCTGATGTACTAACAAACGGAAATTGGTAGTCATTATTGTACTGCCCTTAAGAATCATCCTACCAGAATTAATTCACTGTGTTTTCTGTATGCAGTATCTTCTCCAATTACATGCAATGACATCTCAAAAGCAGCTACCAAATCAAAACCAAGGAATTCAGAAATATGTTTCTGAAATGACAGTCTTTTCTATTTCACTAATTCACTAATTCTATAACTCAAGTCACACTTTTCAAAACAAGATCTTAAGACTGGAGTCCCCATAAAAAGAAGCTTCTGACACTCAATTTACATTTCTGGTTGTTTCGCATTCTGTCCTTCATTTTCTTTTCTCCACTGGCCACGCTATGCCACCTTTACCCACACTGAGCAGTAAACAAAGCTACAGTGTTCACAGTGACTAATATTTAAAACAGATTAGCACAAAAAGCACAAATTCTAACCAAAGCATGGGCAACTTTGCTCTTCAGTCTTTACTGTCGAGTGATTGACTACTTCATCCTAGCCTTTAAAATGATGACATGCTTCATTTGCTGTGCATGGACAGGGTGTTCATCTCTAGGGGAAAGGCATAGATAACTACATAGAAAAATAAGCTCTATCTATACGATAGGATGTATATGAAAAATGGATTGCACTTAAACCTAGATCAGCACAGAGCATATGAAATCAACCAAAAGGACTTCTAGACACATATACCAAAACTGTACCGCTTGTGCGTAGATTACAAAGATTTAGTACCAATCTCTACTGCAGAAACGTAAAAAACATGCTCACAAGGTAAAGTCCAGATGGGAACTCTGATTGTTGCCTTCTTCAGTCTCACTGAATTGACAAGCATAACAGTCTGTGAAGTCAGCATTTCTGAAGAACTGCTCATGTTCATGGAAGATGTAAAAGGCCATAAAGTTCTCTTAATTTGCGTACAGAGCTAACGTCTCCAAAATCTGATGCATGATTAAGAACCCTGGCCCCAAACATTAAACTAACTCATGTTTCTTGGCATTAAAACTGTGCATCTATTGTATATACATTAATATAAACTCTCAGGCGAAAGAATTATTTTGTGCCTTAATATTATAGAATAAAAAAATGTAGTTGAAAACCAGTAGGTTTAACTGCCATCCTGCTCCCTGAAATACAGTAATAGGTCCACACTTGCTCCAGAGCAAAAGCTCCCAGAAATTTCATGTTCTGGCTGGGGTAAAAAGTTTTGAGCTGAATATAGGCTGGAATTCCTTTGGATCCAGAAGTTAAGAAATGGTCTCCAATCAGTTCTTCCTGTGTATAGGATAGCACGCTCTATGTTCATGTAAATAAACAGAAACTGAATTCAAAGCATCTGATTCGACCATAGAGTTTTGTTACTGGAAGATGGAACTTTGTAGTTCCATATTTTTATAGCTGAAGAAAGTATAATGGGATGGTCATATTCAAGGTGAACAGTACATCAAATAAGTAATTTGATTCTGTCACTTCTAGAAATCAGAATGCATGTGTTTGTTTAAAATCAAAACTATTTTGTGCATCTTATAATGCCAATTCATTTATATAATGTGAACAGTTTCTAAGCATACCTCACAAGATTCATCAAGGTATGTGCATGAATAACACAACAAAATAACAGAGAAAAGTATTTTTTGAACTAATTACTAATTACAAGCTATTACTGAACTAATCTTCTCATTCTTCTTCACAAAAGGAACTGCACTGCTTGGGACAGTACCAGTAAGGAATAAAATTCATGTCTGACTATTTTTGATCTTAGAGAACCTAAGGTTTTTCTTCCTCCTTTCAAAAATGATCAACTGAATGTCTAAAAAACAGTCTTGCAGCTAGGATGGAGTACTTGTCATGATACAGTTTGAGAGTTGGCTGGCTGGGGGGCAGCTCTGCTGGAAAAGGACCTGACATCCTGCTGGACAACACTTCAGAAGGAATGTCAGCAGCATGCCCCAGCAACAATGAAAGCTAACAGCATAGTGGGTTGAAAGGGCAGGAGCATAGCTAGTAGAATGAGAAAGGTGACACTTACTAGATCACATATAGAAAACTGTGTCCAGGTGTCCGGTTTTGGGCCCTCTGATACAAGACGGACATCAATAAAGTAGAGCAAAATCAGCAGAAGGCCACCAAGATGGTTAGGGGCTGGAGCTCTTACCCTGCAAGGAGGGAGAGAGAACTGAGCTTGTTCAGCCTGGGAAAAAGGTAGCTTCAGAGGGACCTAACAGCAGCCCCTCAACACGTGAGGAGATTGCAAAGATGACAGAGACAGGCTCTTCAGAGCCATGCATGGTGGGAGGACATTCTGACAGTGCTCAGAAATTGAGGGAGGTTCTGATGAGAGAGAGCATGGACGCGCACAAGAGCACTTTTCACACCAAGGTCAGTCAAGCAGTGGAACGGGTTGCCCGAAGAGTTTGTGCAGTCTCTGTTTTTGGAGATTTTCAAGACCTGACCAGACAAAGTTTAGAGAAAGTCAGTCTGAAATTCAGCATTGAACTTGCTTTGCGCAGAAGGCTGGGTTATAGACATCCTAAGGTCCCTTCCAACCTGAATTATTCTGTAATTCTGTTCTGTAATGCACAGTCACAGAATAATTTACATGATACATACTTAGTTACTAACAGTGACTCCTTCTGGGGCAAGACTGACTCACTTCTCAGTGATACTCTAAGACAAGTAACAGAAATGTAAACAGATAATTATCAATAGATAATACAGCAACATCATGAAATAGTATTTCCTGACACAAGCGTTACAACTGAAGAAACCACAGAAACATGTTGGCAGTCTGCTGTTTTTGTTCTTTTAACAGAAAATTGTGCAGGACTTTATTTCTATCAAGCTGTGCCTTGTATTTCTCTTAAACAATGCAGTCGAGGAGCTTAAATATCCAGACATCCCCAAGCTCTGTAAGGTGGTATCTCTATTTACTACTAACCCAAAAAACAAACTTGCAAGCAAAAAACCCACACTATAATGATAAAAAGGCTCGGGAATATATGACACTGTTGCTTTGGCATCTGCCATAAAAAGCCATTAAAATAACAAAGACATGAAAAACCCCTAACAATTTAAAAGCTTTGAAAGCTGAGTATCTTGTATACAAAATATTTAATCATAAAATGTATTTCAGTCAATATAATTAAATAAAATTGAGAACATGTTGATAATGCAGCTCTAGACAATAGACAAATTCTACCCAAAGGATAAGTGCATTCCAAGAGTAAATAAATTACTTGCTATATTTGTTGTTAAAATCAACTGTAATTGTTCAGTGAACTTAAAAGGTGAAATCTATCCCCACTGAAAATAGCCTAAAAGGAGATGCAAAGTTAGGGAAGATCGTTTAATCATTATATCAAAAGTGACACAAGTGACAAAGCAAGATTGTACTGCCACAAGAAACTTCCCTCCTCTTCTGAAAACAGGAAAAGTTCCATCCACAGCACACTGCTCTCTCTCACAACATGCTGAACAACTTGTATCTCAGCAGCATTATCAAGTACTGATAGTTATGAGGAATTACGTGTACAGGTGGTATGATGGGATAACCACATGACCATAAATTTTTACATTACATTCAGAAAAGATTAAGACACCTATTACTTCAGACAGAGACTCAAGAATTCCAGCAAGAAATAATGATGCAACAATAAGAACACAGCAACCCCTAAAATACTAAATGCAATGGTTAAAATATTTAAGACAAATTATGTTCCAACATAAAATTTCGAAGTCCTTTTTGCAATCTCTCTCTATTTTGGCAGAACTAGCATTTAAATAACTTACTGTATGATTCTGTTTCTTCCTCCTTTCCAATCATTTAAAGCAGGAAGAAGGGATTACACTGGAGGCACTTGTTTTGATGGTGACATAGTTGACTATGTTTCGTAGTAAGTTTTAGAAGTTAAATATGGATTCACTTACTCTGAGATTATTAAGTAACTAAGCTTTGAGAAAAGGTCACTGAACAAAGTTGGTATATATTAACCCACTGTTTAAATCTAGCAAAAGGCCTTCTTGATACCAACCATTAAGGGCAGATTTAATGTCTACATTGTTATTATAAGCTATGGGCCAAGAACCTTGCGAATAAACTGCGAGCACACAGGTAAAGCAACCCCTCAAGAATAAACAGAATTGTGGGGTAGGGGGTAAGACAACAATGCTATGAACATTATTGATCTAATACTCCAGGCTAGACATTAAATACAATCCTGCATAGCTTTACCTCCTGATGTCTGGGCAGTGGTTGCTAGTGATACACAGAAATATGTTTTTATTACATTTTCATAAAGCTTTTGTACTTTATTAAAACAATTTGTGTAACTTCACTCAAAGGCATACCTCCCAACATAGCCTAGCACTGCTGAGAGGCATGGTGCACACTTGAAAAAAACAAAACCAAAACCAGACACAAACAAACCAAACCAAAAAAACACCTACCAAACCAAAACCACACACACCAAACAGTCCTCTAAAGCTCCCACCTACCCCCGTACACAAATATGGCTTCTTTTTATACAGGGACTACATGTACGTTTCTGAATGCATTTGGAAACCTTCTACGGGAAAGGCACACAAAGTTATCTTTAACACTTCAAGGACTGAGCAGAGACCCTAATAAAAATATTCTGAGACAAGAAAATAAAAATTAAAAAAGAGACATTCCTATTATTTTAGTTTAAAATGTTACAAAAGTGCAAAAGAACTGAAAAAGCAGTAAAGAATTCCGTATTCATATTTGGGTGGGTGGTTTCTTTATATTTTGGAGACAGGGGACAAAATAGACTGAAGACTTAAAGGCTGCTTTTTAAATCCATCAGACAGCACCTCCCTTCCAGAACTAATTCACTCGACCTGACAAGTGAAGCACACAGATGATCACAAAATATGTTGGGGGTTTTTTGCAGGTCAGATTGCAGGTGCTTGATTTGCATGAAATTAGTAATTTCAGTTGTTTAGTACTTTCACTATCTCTACTTTGCAATACTGAAACTGAAATAACAAGAATGAACAAACATTTCTGTTTCTGCCTTATTGAATAGTGTCTGTAAATGACCCAAGGAATGTTTTGGATATGATATTCAAAGGTATATGCAGTGGATTGCACAAATCCCCTAGTTTATTTCAAGAATCAAAAATGCATTTTTCCACTCAACCAAAAACCACTGCTCCTCAAACTGTATTTTTTTGTATCAGATATACACCCAGTATCCAGTATCTCACTTAGGATCAAACAAATCATAACATTGGTCAATTACTTTAAACAATTTTAGCTACAGTTTCAATTTTCTAACTAAACAGTTACTTTCTTGTGCCCACAGTTTGTGTATGCGGGGAACAACTAGATTCTGCTCAGAAAGCACAGAACACTTCACAAAATTTTACCAAGCCTTGAGCAATGTATTCTCAAATACAAATTTTAATTTCAAGAGAAGCAAATTCTTGAAATGGAAGGCTAAAATAATCCTCAAGACTTACTGATATATGAAAGAGGAAATAAAAGAGTTCTGTTTATAATGTTTCATTTGTTATTTTACACTCAAAACCATAGTGGAAGTCAGATCTTCAACAGTGCTCCTTCCAGAACTGGAGCTCCACTATCTGCAATTCTGTATAAACATATTAAATTGAGAACAAAGCCTCTTGATACAGCAATGTTTTTTAGAGATGCAAGCTTTTCCTGTGTTTTCTTAGGCTGTGTAAATGCTCTATCACAAGTATACCTACTATACTAGTATAAAAATTATCAGCACTGATGATAGCTGAGTTTGCTGATCAAACTGGGATAAGCCATACTGCAAACAGCACAAGTTATACTCATACAGCTACAGTACAGCGTTCCAGAGTATGCAGGCATAAAGGACTTGATCTTGAAAGGCGTTCACCAGTAAAACCCCCTGTGTCTGAATACGGGACCCATAATAATCAATTAAGTTAGGTGCATACTGAAATTACAATATAAAAAATGAAGCTTATGTAATTAACCTTCTGTTTATTGGATTTCATATCCAAGTAAATCTTTAGTCCAATTTATAGTCTACTGGATGTAAAACAGAAAGGTCCTTATGGACTATTCATTCATGTAGCAAACTTTACAGAGATAAAATACAACTGCAACGGAACTGGAACAACTGCAGTGTAACTACACTACAATTACAGTTTCAATATTTGGTAAAATGAACACACATATGGATTAAGTTTATATACTGAGATTTAAAAAAAGGTATCAGTAAAGCTCAACATGTATGCCGCACTGTTGCTTCATGTACATTTTGAAGTATATTATGCAAAAAACCCAACCAAAACAGCAACAAGAAAAAACAAACCACCTACTAAAAATGTATTAAATACACCCAATTAGTTCCTCATTCCCTCTTGTGATTTCTAACAAAACTCTCACCGTTACAGACAACCTTCTTCAGTAGTCATTTGTCTAAATGCCATTGCCCTACATTTCCTATAACATCTATGAACTATGGTATAGTCTGAGCAAAAGAAATCAAGAGCTGAAGGCAACAGCGGGCTTTCAACTCGACAGAAAAATGAGTTACTGAATAGACAGACTAGCAGAAAGCTTTAGGAGAGTTACACAGAGGTGGGGACATGGAGGTCAAAAATCCCTAAAGTGCCTCTGGAAAGAACAGCTATAAACAGTCTGGTGAACAAGTATGACTGACAGACATCCTCAAATATATTCCATGCCACTCACACAGACAGAAGCGCCCAGCTTCAATTTTTCACCTGTTGCTGCCACAGTCACAGATCTAAGCTGCAGCAAGTACTACCCTGCCCCTTCTGGTCCCTGAAGTTTCTTCTGTCCTCCCAAGGCGTCACTGTGTGCTACTGGCCCCTCACTGCAGGCTCCAAGGACCTTGCTAGGCTTTCTCACTCTGCTGCAACCTACAAACACTCAAATCTTTTCCTGATGCTCTTACCCAGAATTTTTAAGGGACCTAAAACAACACAACTGTGAACAGAAGAGAAAGCCAAACAGCCCACACCTGCTACTTACTTTCTTTCTCTGGCAGGATTACTTCCAGAACAACACTTCACATGAGGCACTTGTCTTCAATAACAGCACGACTGGCAATGGAGTGAGTCTGCTTGCAGTTAAGTAAGAAGACGCAGTAATTGTGTCATGGTTTAACCCCAGCCAGTAACTAAGCACCACACAGCCACTCATTCACTCCCCCCAGTCGGATGGGGGAGAAAATTGGAAAAGTAAAAGTGAGAAAACTCGTGGGCTGAGACAAAGACAGTTAAAGCAAAAGCTGCGCACGCAAGCAAAGCAAAATAAGGAATTAATTCACCACTTCCCATCAGCAGGCAGGTGTTCAGCCATCTCCAGGAAAGCAGGGCTCCATCACACATAACGGTTACTTGGGAAGACAAACGCCATCACTCCGAATGTCCCCCCTCTTCCTCCTTCTTCCCCCAGCTTTATATGCTGGGCATGATGTCATATAGTCTGGAATATCCCTTTGGTCAGTTGGGGTCAGCTGTCCCAGCTGTGTCCCCTCCCAACTCCTTGTGCCCCCCCCAGCCTCCTCACTGGCAGGGCGTTGTGAGAAGCAGAAAAGGCCTTGACTCTGTGTAAGCACTGCTCCGCAATAACAAAAACATCCCTGTGTTATCAACACTGTCTTCAGCCCAAATCCAAAACGTAGCCCCATCACAGCTACTATGAAGAAAATTAACTGTATCCCAACCAAAACCAACACAACTTGTAAGAAATATTTACATTCTGATAGCCTATTAATTCACTGAAACTGTATCACTAAAGCTTCACCTACAGTTGGTTTTACACAGGAATGAAGTCACATGGTTTTGTACTGATGTTATTATTTTAGTCATGTGGTTAGAAAATTCTCTGTAGTACATCCTCTTACTGTTAGAGGTTAATTAGGGTAAACATTCTTGACCAGGACAACCACTACCATCCTGTTATTCAGGCCTAATTTGAATTACTGGGTATCAAAAGTTATGTGGGTTAACAATTCAATATTTGAGAAAGATAGCTGAAAGGGATGGTTAAAACTCAACAGTGAATAAGTTAATTTAAGACTGATGTCTATTCATTATCCTTGCAGGAAGAGATGTGGACAATGTATTTGGAAAAAAAAAGTAAAAGCCAGCAATGCTCAGGTTTTCATAGAGCTCTTAACAAATCCAAAACGTTCTACAAGTACACATCAAGTTGTCTGTGTAGCCTAGCAAACCCTAAGAATAGTCTTGAAAGCACTACAATCCCATGATGTACATAATGACATCACCTCATCTGAAAAACTGAAATTTAATTCTCATCAGTTCATCCTCTAAAGGCATACAGGGGGAAAATAGGCTTGAGAAACAATGAAAACACTGAGAACAGTTGAAAGACAGCAAGATCTGGGAGCTAACAGATTAAGACAGTATCATGAGTGTTATGCAAATACATCATGACAAATCAGGTATGTTCTATATACTGAGGAATAAGGGAGGACTCTGAAATAAAAGAAGTATTTCCAGTAATGTATTTTATATGAATGGAACTAGCCTGTAAGAATCAGCATCATATGATTTCATCACAGAAGTGTAGTAAGATTTCAGTTACATTCCTATACATAAAGTGGAAAACTGTAACTTCAAGAGAATAACCGTTTGCTCAGGGACATACATTTCCATATAGTAAGAGCATAAAACTAACACCTTGAAGATTTTACAAGTTCCTCCAAAACAAGTGTTATGTCACACCACCAGATGTGTTACACTGAAGTAGCAAAGTGAAGCCAATATAACAAAACACTTTGTCCCCTGGTAAACAACTGCAGTCCCAAAGATCCTCACCGCTTCACTTTGAGAGGTTTGTGCTCGTGAGGTTGTTTCTTTTTTCCCCCAGTGAATTATCTCCCACCAAGAGAGTTTCAAATCACTTTTTTCCAGAATTCCTTCAAGCAAAATTCTCTACAGCCAAACAAACAAACAAAAAAACCAAACCCAAAAAGAATTAAGTAAATGGTGCAAGCTAAGTATTCGAATATTTCCTCCTAGTTTTCATTTTCTGTCCTGTATTTCCCATACACGGCCTGTAGACTGAAAGAAGCACAAAAACCAACACAAAACCCTTGTTACCCTCCAGACTGTGAGGATAGTTCAGGGCAGGTAATGAGAAATTCAAATAAAGAAAATCTACACACATACACGCGCCCCGCCCCCAGAGGAATCTTTATTCCTCTGTTAAGAATACTTTCTGAAGCCCAAGTGCAGAGACTCATAATCATGAAATTAGGTCCCTACACATCATTCACACTATCATCCTGTGAAAGAAGAATGCAACACTACCTAAATTATACATCACCCACCATCAAATGACTGCGTTTTTTCCCCCCATTTTTGGTACTGTTTTTCTAATGTCTTTAGTCCTTTAGTCTATTTTCCACATGCAGAAATCCCAGCAGAATATTGACTTGAAATAGGATCAAGAAAGAGGTAAGCTATTGCCTCCAATAGAAAGATGTACCATTAAGGAAATGAGAAATGGGGTGACTTTTGAAGCATTGCTGACTATTTATACACACCATGATTCAGGTACGGGTAAAAGGAATGTTGGAAGGATGCAGCATGCTATCCAGAAAAAAAATGCCATATCAGAACATTGTTCCCAGAAAACTGCACATATGGGTAGTAATTCTGCCTTAGAGATTGTCCTGGTTTCAGCTGGGATAGAATTAATTGTCTTCCTAGTAGCTGGAACAGTGCTATGTTTTTGAGTTGGGTAGGAGAAGAATGTTGATAACACTGATGTGTTCAGTTGCTGCTAAGTAGTGTTTAGTCTAAAGTCAAGGATTTTCCAGCTTCTCATGCCCAGCCAGCAAGAAAGCTGGAGGGGCACAAGAAGTTGGCACAGGACACAGCCAGGGCACCTGACCCAAACTGGCCAACGGTGTATTCCATACCATGGGACGTCCCATCTAGTTTAGGAACTGGGGGGAGTGGGGGCAGGGGATCGCTGCTCGGGGACTGGCTGGGTGTCGATCGGCGGGTGGTGAGCAATTGCACTGCACATCATTTGTACATTCCAATCCTTTTATTATTGCTGTTGTCATTTTATTAGTGTTATCATTATCACTATTAGTTTCTTCCTTTCTGTTCTATTAAACTGTTGTTATCTCAACCCACGAGTTTTACTTCTTTTCCCGATTTTCCCCTCCATCCCCCTGGGTTGGGGGGGGGGAGTGAGTGAGCGGCTGCGTGGTGCTTAGTTGCTGGCTGGGGTTAAACCATGACAGAGATACAGATCAAGCATCAACATCAACAGAGTCTGCATTCTTCAAGGATTTCAGTGATGCTACAGTAGAACACAAAGTTAGTGTGACTGCAACTATAAATTTAAAATTAATTTTGCATTTTCCCAGAAAAAGTGGCAAGGAGACAGAAGTGGTATAATGAGAAACACACATACCTCATCCCTATTTTATCCATAAACATAAACATTAGTTCACATCTAGCTAGCATGTCACATCACACAGCATGTTCCAAAGAAATGAGAAAGAAAACTTCACTTGAAGTTATTCTCTTTAAAATAGTAGTGACAGCTTTAGGATGGTAAATGAAGCTTTTTCTAACTCAGAATAGCAAATTAGACTCTGCGTCAATATCAACAATAATGCACAATCATTTAAGAGATACAGGAATCAAACAAACTGGTCCTGTACTTGCTACTTTTACTATTACTTCCAAAGCTGCTCTTACTGGCACATTTCCTAATGACTTTTAATTTGGAATTTAGTAAAGCAGATAGTCAAATTGCCAGATTTATTTTGCATTTGTCAGTCCACAAACATAACACAGAAAATCCACTTGCAGATCACATTACCTCTCTTTGCCTTCTTTAATGACATTTTAGCATTTTAGTCTCTAGGAAGAAATCATGAAAACACAAGGGTAGTCATCTGCTGCCTTGAATTTGATGCTACTTCTATAGAAACCATTTAAAAGCTCAATTTAAAAACCTGGAAGCTTATCAGAGACGTGAATCGGCCAAAATTTGTAAGACTCACTTCTTCACACTTCTCCAGGTCAGACACTTCCATCAGAGACGAGCTAGAATTTCCCCAAATCACTGAAGTCTGATCCTGCATCAGAGCGAGAAGGTGCATGTGTAGGGAAAAAAAGAAAAAAAATTCTTGTGCCTTTGCTTTCCAGGCTTGTGCAGAAGACACTAGAAATTGCCAAAAGGTCTGTTCTGTAGCTGCAGCTCACAGGACATATATGCACATACAAGAATGTGGACCATGCAGCCCCACCCTGTCAATGCTGCAGCCACACAGAACTTTTGTTTACCTTATTCACTTCCCTTGGCACTTGCCAGACTAAGTGTTTGCATCTGTTCCCCACCATCTATATCACCAGCTGCCTCCAGGGTGTTGAAGCACCCATGAAGACCCCCATCACACTTCAGTATTCCACTTCAAAAACATCTCAAAATTAGGTAAAAAGCTGGTAATAGCGATACGTCCAATGTCATGGGACAAAGTTCTGTCAGATGGAACCATGTATCAATGATTCTGTCTTCTTGCTTCAACAGGAACATGTTCCCTTGTCAACCTATGCTACCTATACCTCTCTATTACTGCATGCTATAGCTATTTATATTCTCTGCTCTTTATTGCTGTCCGCCCCTCTCTTCCAAGAACCATGCAAAACTACATCTCTTAACAGTGGTATTATATGGCTGTCTTATACTACTCTAAGCTTTCCTACTGTGTGACCACCATCCTCTCCAGACCCAGTAAGATTTTTTTTATCACAACAAATCTCTAATAATGATGTTTTATCGCCTGCCTTTCCTTCCTTGGCATTATGCTGCAGGACTATCACCAACAAAATGTGGCATCTCAGGAAAACTTACAGATTCAGAAAAAAGGATGAAGTTGAAGAGATAAAAAAGAAATACATTTCCAGGAAGAATACTTTCAAGTTTTAAAGGCACAAGGAAAAAATCAGTTGTTTCTAAAACGTTCATAGTTGTTTTGTGCAGTATGAATCCACAGCAAATGTCCTCCAGCAACTTTAAGAAACTCAATCATTCTCACCTATTGTGTCCACTAACTGCAGGTGGGGCAAGCAGAAGAGAGGGTAAAACAAAACAGCTTCTGTATTGCTACAAAAGTTGAGGCTACTCAGAGTTGGTATTTTTATTTAATATTACAAACTGAGAACTTGTTGAAGATTCTATTCTAACACAACAGATGCTGGAAGATGAAAGTTAAGACTAAAAACCTCAAGGCATTTTGTAGTTAATTATTCTCTCTCCAAGTACTATCATAAAACAGCTAAGCAGTCACAGCCAACATGAGACTTTCAGGGAATCTAAGAGTCACAGTATTACCCCCACCCCCCCCCCCCCCTTCAAACTGTTTATTGGAGAAGTTCAAGCCAAAGCAAACATCTAGCTAAGCCTACTTGTACAGGAACATAAAACATTAGGCCTTCCAATACATTTTGGTGGCCCACAGCTTTAGAATTTCATAGCACCCCGACCAGCTAAGAATGCTACATGCTTTACCATCTTTTTAAAACAACAAACCCCAATTTCCACAAACAGAAGAAGGTAACATCCTACAACTACTAATGTCCATAAATGATGCTAGAGGATATGAGAAAGGGCTGCTTCTTTGTATCACTTTCAGTCCTTGTCAGATAGTCAGATTAGAAACTGGATTTGTACATGTTCCTTTTCTGTAGATTGCCCATCACATTAAGACTGCACTGTTGTGATGGTACAAAGGATCATCCATCCAAATAGGATCATGTATTATTATGATACTTGAGGACTTGACTAACAACTTTCTCCATGCAATATTTCCTGGTGGCCAGTTAACAACAGCTGTCTACTAATACTGAAAACATTAACTTCTAACACCAAAGCTGTGCCACTGTCGGCTCAACCTGACATTAGTCTGCACTGCCACCAAAAGCAGTAGCCTGCTCCTCTTTTAGGCTGCTTTTCCCTCATTCCTTCCCTTGAGCCAGCAAGCAGCGTTCATACATCCATACAGCAAACTACATCATGCAACTGACTTGAATGAAAACTAACCTTACTTGCTTCCCAGGTTAATTCTCAGCTGCATCAGTTTCCTGATCCAGATCGCTGAATAGCTGTATGATTGCTATTGTTAGTCACAAGGAAAGGAGGCAGAAATAACAGCTTGAGAGGAGGGAGGGAGATCAAGTCTCTAGCAGCGCTGATGATGTATGTCAGATTAAACTGGTTGTGGAACAAAGGTGTAAGAAAAAGAATTAAACATAGGAATGTTCAAGCAGACTACCATAGCTATCAAGGTTTATGACAATTTCTTCATTAACTTCAGCAGCATTATGTGTGGACTTTGCTGACATGGTGAAAACCTACATGAAAAGTCTATCAGTTCACCAAAATATCTTTAGTTTTAGAAATATTAAGGCATGATACGTCCTTTTAATTAATCTCTCAACTGAAAGGCTAGAGCTAGTACTTAAGATGCCCAATACTGTTAGAGATACTAACATCTGTTTTCTCTCCTTTAAAGCAGAAGGTAGAGAACTCACTGATTTACCATGTTCTCCCCCATTATTTCTGCCCTTGCACAAGACTGCTGTATTTGAAGAAAATGCTATTAAGACAGATGAAAGGAGATGCCACACAGACAGTTCAACCAAGAAGATGAAACAATTGTGGTTATTAAAGTGATACTAGTGAAGAGTTTTTATGAGGCTAATAAAAACTTCTTCGGTGTCTCCTACCATTTAATGTACCAAAGCAAATAACAAAATGGATGATTGATTTTCTCTCATGAAAAAGTAAATATATAGGAAATGTAAATTGCCAGCCTCAAAAATCCACAGCATTATAAAATATATAATTAAACTCCAATACCTGAAAAATGTAAGACATCAAAAGATGCTTCCCACTTACTAGCTATCAAGTCTCACTTTTGTGAACGAGAATTTTCAGGCTTGTTCAATACAGTACCTACTTTCTAGAAAATAACACAGAAGCAAATAATATCCATTTATCTGTATCAACCTAAAAGAGCTAAACAATTTAAGTGTAAATCAAAACATAGCTCAAAGGAAAGACTAAATTCCCCTGTTCATTCTTATAAGGGAAAAACACACTGATAAAATGTTTAATTTTGAGAGAAAGATGTTATAGGACATTCACATTTAAAGCCTGAGCAAAACTTACAGGAAGCATAACAAAGTTATGATTACAGTTTTAAGAAAGAATGCAAGGAACATGCAAGCCCTGCTTGGAAATTAGAGCTTCTCAGTTGAGAATTCATATGTGAGACGAATACGAGATATTCATACGTGTGGGGCACATCGCTGTTAACTGTTAGGCTGCTGAAGGCCTCCATGCCACTTTGCACCAAATTGTAGGTGTAATCAATGTACTTTGGAAGAGGACAGAATACAAGTGGTTTGTGGACTGGATTGGAGATGCTTTGTCTGGATCTCCTCTACAGACAAACATACACACACTGTCTCCAAAAAACACCTCAGTTCCTCAGCTCTTGGTTGCACAATATTTCTGAATTTACTGATAGATCATTTCACGTGATCCTAAAAAAACGTGCAACAGGCTTAATACTGTCTGCTGCTTGAGAGATAGGAAAGAAAGCATCACCACAACAGTGCTGAAATTACTAAAATTCAAAGAAAGGAAGGCTGCAGCGGCTGGTTTCTTGCAAGGAGTCTTGGCATTTTTTGCCATTCTCCTCACTGCAGGTACAGAGGTACAGTTGTCAACAGAGAAGCAGATCTGTAATACCAAAATACAGCAGTCAATTCCAGACAGTCACGTTGGCATTGAAAAAAAACAGATGAATTATGGTGGACAACCCAAATATAAAATCTTAAAGACAGCTGTCAGATCAGTATTTGAATGGCCTGGAAATATGACCTGTATAAATGTATTCCCACTGATCAGCTCAGTCTCTTGCTTACCCTAATAGCTCTCCATGTTACTCAAACTACCACACTGCTATCTTTACAAAGTCACACAGCCAAAAATTCAGCTTCTATCTTTAGTTATATATCGCGTACCAAGCAATATTAAAAATAACTAACAGCATATTAAGTTCCAAGCAGCAGGAAAAGATGGCACTGAGAATTAGAGCAGTATCTTCCACAAATGTGCCAAGTGTTATGCTCTTTTCATTAATATAATTTTTTTTAAGAAGCATTGTCGGAGGGGAAAGAACAGCAAATATAAAAATAAAAACCTACTGCAACAATGAACCCAAGATACCATACACTAAGTATGCTAGAGATCAGCGCTCAGGTAACACAGGTCAATACATACCACACATTGTCTGTTCCAGTCTATGACTGGGAGGGTTGTAGAACAGCGGTAGCTGTCTTCAGAGACAGTTGTCAGCAGGACTTTTGACTGTTGGCCATGTCTAAACTCCATTTTGGGAGCTGGCCATTTTATTAAGCATTTACCAACAGTAGATTTTTGCAGTGTGATTTTACTGAAGGGTATTAAATAGCATAATCCAAACAATTATTTAAAAGATGACAGATAAACCTGCATAGAAATAAACATTTTGATTTGAATTGTTAAAGTGCTGAAACCTGCACTGAGATAGGATGCTTACCAGATGCTTTTGCATACATTAAACATTCTTAGTCAGAGTTCTTTCTGTGGGAAAGGTGAGAGCCCCCATTTAAAAAGCAGTAATTCTGTGTTTTATGTAATTTCTGCATTGAATTCTATATTGAAAGAAAAATTACATCTTAGCAAAACAAACCCAGGAAAGCCAGACATCCAAAACAGGCCCTAACACACTGCAAACCAAAATAACAGTCAGCCTGATCTAGAGCAGAATGCTAGCAGGGCTGTTTTCAGGGAAGAAGCAAAAGAAGTATGACCAGAACATTTGTCTTTTGCCTGGGAGTTTTTAGAGTGAGGAAAGATGAGAGTATACATATATTTTTATGCTTTGAAATTTAAACATAAGCACTGGAAATTTCTGAGACATCCTTCAAGAGTGGGAACACACTGAAACGCCTTGCATCCTTTCTAACCTATCACAAAGGCTGACTGGGGTCTCTCTCCCAAATCCCCCATGGAGTTGTGCAGGAGTTAATGAATGAAATCATGTGATTTGAGCTCCCCTGTAAATAGAACTGAGAACAACAGAAATAATAAACAGTTTCTTATATTCTGATCAGTGAATTTAGGAGCCTAAATAGAAGATGGACTCTTTTAACGGAATTTGGACAAAGAGCAGCAAATTATGGGGCCCAATGAAGTCAGTTCATGTGTCCCTAATAACTGAAGTAGGAGTGAAACAGCAAAGCATTTCCTTTTAAGAGGCAGTTTAGTTTCATAAGCATGGAATCTAACAGAGACACACTCTTTTTTTTTTTTTAAATCAGATCTTTCAATATGGATATTTTGTAACAATATAATTCTCCCATTTTAAAAGTTGTCAGAAATCTGGTGCGAGGTATTCTCAGAAGGTTTTTGCAAGATCTCAAAACTCAGTCTGCTGTTATGTGTCATCACTACATGTTACTAAAGTCTAACCTCAACCATTCTGCATTTCTCACTCCTTTTCATATACTTAGAGAATTATGAATTTAGTTAGATCCTAATTAGCTTTTTGGTGTTTGTTACAGCTTCTTCCTCACAGCTGAACTGGAAGTGTTGTAGGAACAGGACTAACAAACTGATGCCTGATGCCTCTGTTTCCAAGCACGCCAACTTAACTTCTTGCATAGTATTTTGCTAAGGCGTAAGAGGAACTGTAGGTACAGATGTACAAAGTAAATAAGGGTGGGAGGGGATGGGAAGTATGGGCACTAAATGAACTACAGAAGACATTTCTACTGAAGGAAAAATTGGGTAAGGGAGAAACCAAAAACACTCAGATACCCATTTGCTGAACATTACAAACTCAGTAAACCAGTATGAATAGGTAAGAGTAAAGCCTGTGACGCAAAGCTTACTGACAATAAACATTTTATTCTTTGTCAGTAAAAAGTTCTGAACAAGCAGGGCAGGGAAGAAATGCTATCACAGGTACCAAACACCACCTAAAATTGGGCACTCCACTGTAGAACAATTTTAAGGTTAGAGGCATCGAGGCAGTATAGGCATCGAGAGACCTAACGCATCAACTACAACTACAAAACAAATAAATCAAAACCATATCAATTCTCAAATATCTCTTTTCAAACTGAGACATTCCACATACGCCAGTGGTGGAACTGAAAGCCAAGACATGTTAGAAGCACGTAATTTATTTTAAAAATAACATCTTGCCATTCATACTTTTCCTCAATAATTAAACATCAAGGCAAAACACTAGCCTCTACTGATGTTACACCAGCATGTGAGAGAATACAGAACCATACTCCATGGTTCTCAGAAGAAACATGCCCTTAGATAAAGTGCCAAGGACGAAGAGGAAGCCAGCTTCCATCTAAGCAACAATAAATATTTCACTAGACAAATTCTACCACATTAGTCTTGGTCCTCAGCCTCCTCATATAATGGGCACAGCATGATGTGCAGTTTTATTGGACAGCCAAGTCTGTACTGCAAGCTGCCCTTTTTCAAAGCAAGCTGTAAGGTCCCTTGGCATCATATCCTGCCACAGGAGTCAACCACACTAATCCACTTGAATGCCTGAGAGCCATGAGGTCTTACAGTGGCTGTGTAGCTGAGCCTCTGTCATTGAAGGTCCACTCGCTCACCTCCCCTACTTCCAAATGGTTCCTTAAGAATGGTGTAGGGCTATGGGAGGCAAAAAATAGTTTAAATTGTGAACACTTACAGGCAGCAGAAAACTGGGGCAGGGGAAGAGGAATGTCTGAACTCCTGAGCTCAAGCCTGGTACTAGCTAGCTGCAGCTGTTATGTGCTCATTTTAAATTCTGTTAACACCTCAACTAAACAAAGCTGACGTGTCCCAACTTGTCCAATTAATAAAGAGACACAGACCAGAGCCACCAATTAGGAGGCATATCATACTTCATACTTCTGCATACACACTTAGATTGGGAAAAATCAAGGCTTTAGGGGCCCAAAAAAAAGGCTGACGAAGATCCTGGCTGGAGAAACAGTCCCGGAAGTAAGGAAAGATCCTGGAGGACAGGAAAATCTGTGGAGACAAACACTGGGAGACCCCAGGGACATTGCACAGTAAGGCCCAAGACAGCTGACTGCAAGCAGATGTACAGGACAAAACCATCATAACTTTCTGCCCAATTTTCCTGGACTAGCAGCCATCTCCCTGCTAGGAAGGAAAGTTGAGACCTAGTGAAAACAACACTGTGGGGAAAACAAATGAGTGAGCACGTGGTATCAGGAAGCAGGGTAAAAACTGATCTCCCTAGTTCCTAAATAAACCCTAGTATCCAAATGTACTATGGGTTGTAACTCTGTCTTGCTTGTGACAAAGTTTTTCGCCTACCACAAGGCACTTGCTCTTCATCACATGTACACAGTGATGTGTAATGGCCACTACTTTTTAGCCAATGGCTCCAGCAGCTTGAATACGAAGATAAGACTCAGGCAGACAACGTTCTCAGAACCATAATCGCTATCTGAGCATGTATGCTTCATATCAGAAGTGACGCGAATTTAAGCGGCTCAGCGTGCATTTCACATCCATTGAATCAGCATCTTCCACATAATACATTTTGGATCAACAATAGCTAGCTATAAAGAAGGACTTTTATGTCTTTGCAAACTTCCTCCAGCAACTTAGGAACTAGTTCGGAAATATGCTGTAATATCTGCTTTAGGTTCTCATATATTCCTGGTAGGTGCAAGTTAACAAGAGAAATGAGGTGACAGCTTCATAGACATTTAAAATTGCTCAAGATGCACACTTTTATTTTTTCCTACGGCTATTTTCCCTCATCTCCATTTTTATTTTTTAAACACAAAGAGCAACTCAACCTCTAATGGATTTCCTGTTACATAGATTTCCTTCTCACCTAATAGCTTTATAACTAGATGGTTTCCATCTCTCTCTCAATACTTACGAGAAAAACAGAACTCACTAAAAATACTAAGACCGCAGGTTCTGGCTATACCAGTGCATACCTTGTCTTTTTTAAAATATCAGAAAAAAATACTGCATGGGATTGAATGATTTTTAAAAATCTATTTATCACCAAATAAAGATTAAGCTAAACTATGAACATTCATGTCTTTTTCCTGCATTTTGCTTCCTTGCATGATGTACCAGAATGGACGTGGCCCACTGCAGAACTAATCACCCTGCGCCATTTTGGTAACTAGCAGCAAGCTCTACCAAGATGAGAATCTTCAAAGAAATGAGCCCAAAATTTGCTTTTTCAGCTATGGTTCTTCCAAAAGAAGCCCAAACCTCCTGCTCCTTAAAACTCTCCAGGGATCTTTACGCTAATAAAAAGGCTCTAGCCAGAGCCCTTTGACATGCTGAAGCTCTTCCCAGCTGCTCCCTTGAGACTAGCCACTTCTGATCTCCACTTTGAAACATCTGTTCCAGCTTTAGGCTCAAGGTCATTCTTCACCTCAAAAATATCAGCTCAGGATATATTTGCATTAATGCTCTTGGCACTCCCTGGTTTCCACTCCCTCAGGGAGGAAAATGTCCTTATCTCTCATTATGTGCACCACAGCACCTCCACTGTGTGTGTTTCTGACAGAGAAAAGAAAAAGACAGAGCAGAGAAACACTGTCACCTACCTCAGCTACTGTTCAATCTTCCTTCTCTGCTCTTGCCCAACACTGTATCCTTATCCCAGGTTAAATCACAGACCTAAGGTCTTCAACTCCATCTAAAAGCTGATCAATGGCTTCCTTCTCATCTCCTCCCTCCTTCACAGCCTGTTGCAGACAGCATCCTTATTCCTCAAGCTTATCCCTCAGGAGAGCTCACCAACCCAGCAAAACCACACACCTACCTTAAAATGGAGGTAAGGAAACAGGACCCAGTACTAACACAGAAGCCAGGTCAAATAACAGGCTAGATCCTCCTTATACAAAAACACACAGGTTTTTCTGGGTCTTTTCTTCCTTGTTCCTCCTCTTGTTGGCCTGGCATCCGAGACATACTTGTTGAACCACATGAGAGCTGATTATCCTGTGCAAATGTAAAAAACTATCAAGAATTTAGACGGAGAAGCCAGATCCTTGTCTGCTAATCTCTGGTTTCCTACATTTAGGATATCTTTCCACCTCTATATTGACAGGTTTACTCTCTATTAGGTATCTTTGCCTATTCCAGAGGACTATTATAGGAAACAGACACTTCTTCGAACATGCCACTGAACTGAAGCATAAGGGTAACAATCCCAAGATTTGCATTAGCAAAACAGCTCTACAGATATATATCCTTGCTGTTCAAAAATGGAAGTTTGTTTGCGTTTGTGGGTTCTTTTCCTTTTCTTTCTTTCTCATGCATTTGATGAGGTCATGATTTTATCTGCACACCAGGAAAGTAACATGGACTCCCACATGGAACAAGTGACATTGTAGATTTTGCCCACCTGACAACGCTCAAGAAAATTCTCCCAACCAAAAGCTATTAACATGAACACAAATAATTCTTCCTTCATCAAAACATATGCTAGCAGCATTTTACTTTTTTATTCTATTCATTATTATTGATTTAACATTAAATATTCTTAAAAGTCATTTCTCATGAAGTATTCATGAAATTTCAGGAACAACAGGTATTACGTGTTTTGTATCAGCTCTAACATACATGCCTAGCTTATTTCATTTATTGAACAGTCAAAATATTTGCTAATAATCTCACTTGAGAAATAAAATATGGTCAGAGTTCAGAATCAACCCTCTATATTTTAACTACAGTACAGTATAATTAATATAACATAAACACATCTATGAATTCTAACAATTAAAAGGCTTTCCTCCAGGGTTTGACAATTCTGTATCTGGCTTTTCCCCAGTGCTACATGGGAAGTTTCGCTGGTCAAATCTACAGAACTCCCAAGACTCCAAGGTGTTTTCTCTAGGTGTTGATTTCACTGCTGGCTTTTTGGTTAGTGTGTTTAGGGGCGTTGCAGGGTGTGTAGGGTTTTTTTAGTGCGTTGGGTTTTTTTTCTGTTTTAATTCAACCATTTCAGATTTCAATCCCAACCACGTGGTTCCTTTCAAGAAATGTATTTTTCAGAGCACATAAAATCCCTTTTTTTTTTACTCTAAAGATTTAAAAACATTGGGGAGTTCTACATGCAAATTTCCCCATTCCAAACTCTAACTGATATGCCCTGCAGGGATTTTAAGAGAGAATTATTTTCCCTGTGGAGAATTTTTAAATGATATAGCATAATCTGATTTACTGAAAAAAGCAGGAGCCTTATTCTGCTATTTCTTACTTAGGTAAAATGCCAATTGCTTTCGCAGGGAATGGTCCTTATCTAAGAAAGCAGCAAATCCTGCACAATGAACACACCGTTAATAGTAATATGATCTTATCATGCGCATACTACATTCTCTGTTTAGACACATCTATAATCATCAACTCGCTCACCCCTGGTTTACCTAAAGGTTAAAAAAAGGAGGGGAAAAAAACCCCAAACAAGAAACTGCCATTTTACTATAGGAAATCAAAACCCTAGCAACTTAAATGGCTGTGGAGAAAATCAATATTTTAGTCAAAATTAGATTTTAGGAGTTTCTGGTATCAGATGCAATACTGGAAGTGTTGGTTTTCAATTAAGAAGCTACAACTGGATGCATAATAATGTATTAGAAAGGTGCAGTTGTACCTCTGGAGAAACAAAGAAGCTGGAAGAAGCTATTCATGAATTATTTTTACAAGCCAGCAATCTTCTTCCAAAACCAGTAACGCATTAAATCAAATAGAGTGGGATGTGAAACACAGAACTGTAGAAGTTATAAAAACAGACACTGAAACTCAATGATTCAAGAGAAAACACTGATCTCTGATATTTTCAGAATATGACAACTCCTTGATAGAAGTTTCTTCTTCTTCAAGTCTTGCATTTACTCAACAGGCATAAAACGGACTCTTCAAGTTTGTAACGGAACATATTATTAATATTTGCTCTTCACCTATTTCAACTACATTTAGCATTCAAACACACAAAAGGGTAAGAATATTTAGGCCACTGTGTAAACTCTAGTGTTCTTCAAAGAACTAATGATATTCAAATTATGCAGCCTCAAGGCTGAAACACTCAGATCAGATTCACACAAACCAGTAAAATCTTTGCTCTAAACAGATGTAACTGGAGAATTTTTTATCTCTGTAATTCTAAGTGTGACTAATACAGAGTGAATACACTTTTTGTAAGATATTAAGTACCAAAAATTCATCTGTAGCTGTGCTGTTTTTCATTCCTTTGCTTAAGACAAAAGCTCAAGCTTCTGAATTGGTGATAATCAGAAGAATTTACACTTTAACATTCACATACACAAAAACCAAATCAAGTGGTAACAGTATTTCAAGTTAAAGGTAAAAATATATATATTGCTTTCTAAGAGTAAAAATCTTCCCAATTTGCCTACCATGTTAACTCCTCATTCAATCAGGTTTAATTTCAGAAACAGAGCAGCATGTTTCTTCAATTGCAATTTTTACAGCTTTTTAAAACTCCCAATCAATATAGATTAACAATTCCTATGTTAACCACTAAGAAAAAATAAACAAATTAACTATTTGCCCTTGATTTATCATTTGGTCTCCACTTACTGCACTAAGCTGCGTGAATGGAATGTGAATGTAGACTGAAGGAGCATGACTAAATATCCGTGTTGCGGGACAAAAATACAGTGTATGCTCAGTGCACTGTAATGGGAATTAATGGAAAAAGTCATACCTGTGGGCACAAAGTCTCTATGTGATTAGCTGCCATTTGGACAATTTTCATTCCATCTTCATTTGTTGACAATGAACAAGCAAGATTAGCAACCTTAAATAAACAAACAAAAGTTCTGTAAGCAAGCATTCAGCCCCAGACTCTCAAACTTGCCAAAAAACTCTGCTACAAAACCTTCATTATTTGGGGAAATTAATTTGTCAAAGAACACATTTGAACAAGGAAACACGGCGGGGGGGGGCGGGGGGGAGCTGTGGAAACGAGTGACAGTAACAAGGAATGTCATGACCTCTCCCCAGTTTAGGTTCAGCACCTAATAGCTGCAGAACGATGTTTAGGTAACATCAGGAAATTTCAAAGTAAGATCCTAAGGCTTCAGATAGATTGCTTGTGATCGTACCTGTTAATTTTTCAGAGCTCTTCAAACTATGTCCAGCTTTTAATTTTTTTTGAACTTACTTTTAAGACCTTAAAGGTCAAATAACATTTGCCTTGACTTGTTGTAATGAAACACAGAACGATTTATACCCTGAGCTATCCACAGATCATTATTTTTACCAGTGGTACGATTTTCTACTGAAATAGTCAGACCAGTGCAACTTACACTGAAAATGTGTAAGGAAACTTGAAATCTGTGAAAGAACAAGTCTATTTTCTGTTTTACTTCACTAAACACCATGGAGATACAGCTTCCTAGCTTCCTTTAAAGAAAAAAAGCTTTTCCGTAACACTCCACAGTTCAACAAGTTTGAAGATATGAAGGATAAAGAGCACTCACTTCAGCTCACTGCAACTCAGCATCAACAGGCTCTAACAGACAGGCTTGACAAAGGCACAAGATGGGCTGGGATACTGGGATCCAGTAGAACTTTTCATTCTACTGAAGTGATATAATGTCCTCACAGAAACTACTACACACTTGTTAAGTCTTCATAGCCTTCACTGAAGTAGCTGTATTACATATCTACCACAGCAATATTAATGTAGATCAAGAACTTCCTGAGAAATAGACCTCTGTAGTGCTGCAAATACCAAAACAGATATAAACATAGATATGCACAGTTAATTTGTAATTATTCGAAACTCATGCAATGACTTCTATACTCCAGCTGCTGCAAAATAAAAGCAAATCTTCATTTATCAACATTTTAGGACACTATTTCTGAGCAAGAACAATAGTTCAATAATGATCTATTACAAAACATTTTTATTATTCTTAACTTAAATGATGTAAATAATTACAAGGAATTAGTAAGTGCATAGCCAAAGTAATTACTTTTCCTATGCAAAATTCAGAAGGGACTAAGACAGACACTTTCTGAAGAGGATGAGGGCTAGAATGCATGGCCCTCCATGTACACCTGTGCCTACCTATAAATACTTTATGAACCTATTCCTGGTATTCCAATACAACTCACTGGTTCCCCTCCTGTGTGATGTGTTAACTTGTCCACATAAAAAATAAGGTTTAAGACTGAAGAAATCTGATTTTCATAGATGCACTCAAGCTGTATTCTCTTTTATTTGAAGTAAACTGCCATGAGTTTTTTTAATGTAATATTTGAGAAAAACGAGTTTTGATCCTATGCTTCCCCTCCTGACTCTTCAGCTTTAAGTTACCTACAGATATCTCTATCATCGTATCATTTGGTATCATCATAACACAACTCTAAAAGACACTATTCCCTCCCCTCCAAAAAAATCAGTTATTTTTCTTTGGATCGAAGGTCAGGATTTTTCAATATTGGTTACAACAACTAATTCACATTGGTTTGAATATTTTAATTTCTTTGCCCCAGTCACTAAACTGCTTGTGTATCCCAATGCAGTGAATGTAACACTGCATTCATTCACACTGCATTAATACACCATCCATATATAAAAAGAAGCACTCTACAAGGCTCAGTGCAAGTATTATTGATCTATTTCTTAAAGAGCTCCTCAATGCCTAAAGCAGTAACATTTCAAAGGTTAAAAAAAAAAAAAAAAGAATAGGCAATATAAGCCATTCCACTAGGACAAAATAAATACTCTCAGCAGCTTTTTCTCTTTGCTATACGATTCCTCAGGTTTTCCAACTTCATTTCACAGTTTCCAGAAAAGCTCTACTTTTAATTTCTTGGGATCCACTGCAAACATGTGCGATACATAGCTCGTGTTTATCAGTAACAGTTTTAAGATTGAGTTCTCTGCTGTAAGCAACAAATTTTTTGTCCCTGTCTTGATGTGCAAGGCAGATACAGAGACAGCTTAAAATAATTTTTTATCCCGTTTCCCAGTTGCACTGGCTGAAACATCTCAGTACAAATCCAGTCCTTGACATAAACTGTGTCACAGAATATTAATTTAGGTTGGAAGAGGTTTCCAGAGACCATGCAGTCCAACCCTCTGCTCAAAATAGGAGAATGAATTCTAAACCAAGCTGTGCCAATGGCTCGATGTAGGAGATCAGCACCTGGGGACAAATTATGTGTATGTTACCAGATCACATTGAAGATTAGAACAGTAATAAAGCATGGCTCTTTCTGACAAAACAGATTTAGGTTGGGAAGGATCTCTTAATCCACAAGTATTCTCTTTTATTTGAAGTCAACAGCCATAGGGGTTTTTTATATACATTGAGGGAAAACTGTTTCTGAACTTACGCTTCCCCTCCTGATTCCTCAGCTCTAAGTATTCCCTGGTGATGGCCCAATCCATAACAGTATTCTCACTGCACAAGCAGCAAACCAAGGATATAAGCATTAGGAATTTATGTTAAGCCACTTTACAACAACAAACAAACAGAGGTCTGTATTATTTACATCAGATGTCTTTTAAAAATCAATAAAGTTAAAGAAAGTAGTATTTGGCTACTTTAGAATAAATACATTTATTGTGTTACATTTCTGCTGGGTATTTGGAATTCATGCTACAGTGCTACACCAACAGTGAATTTAGTCATTTGCCCTTCATCTTGATCAACATTAGCAAATCTTTTGTTTCCATTAGAAAATGTGTAGAATCTTCTTCTCCTGGCATATAAGTGGCATGACTTTTCTACATGTAGCTTATGCATAAGAAAAAGCGTTCAATCTCAGTAAGTGATTAGGTTTACACCTGTTCCACCCAAAAGACAATCCAGATTACAGTAAATCATTAGCATGGTCTCAAGCATCAGTACATTCAATGTTAGTAGTTTCCTCACCAGCTCCTGAAAAGATCTCCTTAACACAAATCCAAAATACAAAAATCCAAAGAAATCAAATGAAAGAGTCAAACAGGGCGGGGTGTGTGTGCATGTGTAATGTTTCCAAGCATAGGGCAGGGGATGTGAGAACCTGAAGTCTCTTTTGAAGCTGTAATGTTACTAATAAGGATGACAAGCAGTTTCATCAATACTAAATGCCTATAACCCATTAGAAAATCAAGCCCTAGCTCAGAGAACACCTATCCCCTTCCTTTTCTGAAAGCATCATGCACATCTTGAAGGTTTCTCAAATAGCAAAAATCCTTTATTACTGCCATTTCTCCCCTAAGCAATATAAGCTACACAAATACATCACTTTTTTTTTTTTGTATTCCCTGAGAGTGACTAGCTTCCCTTAAAGGGAGTTCAAGCCCAAGCACACTGCAACTTCAAAAAGAAATGAAATTGCAAAATGAAGAGCCAATGATTCCTCTCAGTCAGAAAATCATTCTTTCTGAAGAGCAAAGTTTGTCAGGACAAAGACAAAGCTTTCTTGGAGACTGGTCTGACTGAAATCAGCTCTAACAGAAGTTTAAGCCATCAAGTTTTTCAATCTTTTTTTTTTTTTACCACGTGAAAAAAGCATATTTGTTCAACTTGTACTACTCAATGCAACATGTCTATTCGTAATCATTCTCTCCAAACATTTCCAAGATAGTACTACAAAAGCAGTTACACAGGTCTTATTTGAAAACACGAAGAACAGTGAACAAACCATCCATAATGAGTTTTAGCAACATCAGTTAATATACTAATTAAGGTGCAGTGGGAAGAGGAAGACTCTGAACTGAGCACATAAGTGCAGCACTGACAGTAGATAAAATACTCCATTAGCCTGATGGATTTTTAGATTATGAAGGCACCAAAGACTGTATTATTTGATGCCCATTACCTGTAAACAAAACATATGCCAATGCACATTTCTTTCATATTCCTGAAGTTATTAAACGACCTTCTTGCAGGCACTTTAACTTGTTTTTATTTTTTACTGCTGACTGAGGGTTTGCCTTTCTTTATTGGGGGAGGGAGTTCTTCTCTTTAGAATTTGGTGAGCCACCAACTTTTCAGGCTAGAAACTGTTGAAGAATAAGACCTGCATATACTAGATGCAATCAGTTTAAAAAAAAAAAAAAGAATCAACTAACCATATTCCTTTTAGCGACTTACACGTTACATGGAGCATGCATGTGTATCTAGGAGAAAGCACAACTGGAAAAGCTTTTATCTGAAAACGTGTGCATGAACTTTTTCAGTTCCTACTCTTTATCTAACAACTGAAAGGAAAAGGAAGAAGTATTTAGAGGCTGTTTGAGATAGATTATACATCAACAAGTTTGCACTATTGTAAAAAATTCTTTGAGATGGAAGGCTTTTTACCTTGGATATGGTCACACAAGTGCACTCGCACCGTGTATCCTAATGTTCTGTCCCCAAGTGGAAGATACATGCTTTAAGAAATCCTCAGCTGCTTTCAAACTCAGATTCCCAAATGCTTTCCACTCGAGATTACAAGGCAAAAGGGAAAATACATACAGACAAAACTTCTTGGAGATCCACTAATTACTTCAGTGGATCTCCAAAAAGGTGCAACAATAAATATTCTTCAGAAAGGTGTGATAATTTTCAACAGCCAATGCCCCAAAGCCATATATTGCTGGAGGTAATGAGATAATGTAATATCCTTCCTGTAGGCAAAAGAAAAGCATTCCCAATCCACTAAGAGCCTCAGGACAAGTGGAAGTTCACATACAAAGTGAGACTGCCTCTTCACTGTGAGAGGACAAAGAGCCCTTACCACGTTGATTCTGCTGAAAAGAAAGTGAAAAGCGTGATCCTGTTGGTAAGAGTCCTTGGGAGAGACATTCCAACCATGACTCAAGGATGCATGACAGTGCTTTAAGAATGAATCGTGGCTCAGAGTTAACTCCAAGGTGAGAACACATACTCAAAGCCAAATGCAAAAGTGAGATTTTTAAGTAGCAAAAAAGTAAATAAATCACTGCACTGCCTCACCACCTGTTTCATTCTCAGCTGAGAACAGCTTTACTGTTCTATTGTCCACACTGCAAACTAAGGATTAAATGCACCCCCAAGGATTTTTTTTTCAGTCAAATTCCCTGCATTAACTCCCCAAAATTAGTATTTTCTTAGGAACGGATAGTCTGCCAACTAATTATATAAGTTGTAGTAAATGCAGCAACATGTTCTTTAGACACGATCCCCCATGCTCCACCAATAAGAGCTGTTTCTTCTCATTATTTTATCCAGACTCCTAACTCACTTATATACTGTAAATCACTAAGGATGACTAAGCTGTTAATTCCAATAAAACTTGTGTTTCCTCTTCTTGGTGAAGACCTCCTATTGTTCATAGTAAATACTTCCTGTCAAGAAATTCTTTCCACTGAGGAAAGACCTCCCAAAGCTCTGCCTACCCTAAAGTTAACAAGGTCCTTCACCACACTGCAGGGTAAACTCAAAGTTTGTTCTAAAAATTTTTAGCATAGCATGAAGAACTCTCTGGCAACCCAATTCCACTGATAACCCTATAGAAATTCTTAAGGCCATGCTGGGAGCACGTATAGCCTTCAATGATGAATGCTCTGCTGCTATTTCAAAAACAAGGAAAAACAGTGATGTATCTAAAATAAAATCTGACATGTTTCAAATTTTAAGAAAATTTAACTTGTGTGTCACAAGATTTCAAATACAGTCTTTACTAGAAAATTTAAAATACTGATCCTGTCATTCTGCCAGTCTTTTTTTTTTCCCAAGTGCATGTAATCATGATCAGAACAAAAACCTATTGGTGTTCCTCAAAACCAAGCACAAGTACTTCTGACACATACCTCTTAAGAACACTAACCAGATACACTGTCACTTTAATGCCTATATGACTTCACCAAGTCAGTGACATGATGACCGTAGTATAGGGGGTTAAAAAGACCTAAACCAAGATGAGGACCTTGCTTTGTCAAAAGTTTCACAAAAGGCAAAGCTTCAAAGACCTTCTGGTCCATCAACCTTTATCTTTGTAACCTCCAAAGAGATGAGCGCCAAATACAAACAAAAGAATTGGGGGGGACGGACGGGGGATGAGACAGGACACAAATACAATAAAGCAATTCATTGAGGTAGAGATTAATCCGCGTAATCATGGTTCAAAAGATATTTCATTTGTAGGAGAGCAACTGAATACTGAACTGGGGAATAACATTTGAATTTCAGCACTACAGCGGTCAACATAGCTTTTGAAACCCTACGTAAATTGCTTCTAACTGTTAGTCTGCTCTCCTCCAACTATAAATAAAAAAGGTACTTACGTATTCTTTGCTTCTCATTTTGTGGTATACTGAACTATCTTCTACAAGTTTATTAAGTGTTCTTAGCTTCTACCACTAGCTTTATTCATGAAGCCTTAAAAAGTCTTTTGAGGAAAATGACTGTTGATACAAAAAAATGCCATGGAAAAACTAAGAAGGGTAACAACAAATAACGACTCTGTACTTTTTTAAGGAAAAGGCTACATTGATGTACGTACGTCTTCTAGTCGTTGCTGCATTTTTATATGCATTTATGATGACTGTGCATTTCTATGAGCTTAATAAAACTTGACTAGAATATTTGTTTAGAGTGAAAAAACATACTCCTGTGGACTGAAAACTTACCTCCAGTGGGCAGTAAAGTAATATCACAATGTTGCTTGGTTTTGAACGCATTTTCTACCCTAAAACTTAACTTCTTTCCAGATCAAGTCAAATAGTAATACTGAGCTATTTATAAACTGCTGCCAGAGTTTATTTGTTATTTTTGCAGTTTATAAAAAGCTTTAGGATACTTCAGGTCAAAATGTACAATATTACTTTAATTTTTATTATTTTTACTTTTGTGGGAATAAAGTTAGAAACTATACTCAAAAATACATGTAACATATATTACGCTGCTTTCCCTGTCTCTTTTAGCTTTTCACCTTCTACTCTTCCAGAAAGATTCCTGAATCTCCTGATTTAACTACTCTGGGGCACTACATATGTGCAAGCCTCTTCACTCATCTTTTGGTTCCTTTTGCACTTCTCTTAATTTTACATGTCTCTCTCTCTCCCATTTTCCGCAAAACTGAATTACATAGTACACCATTAATGCCATAATCACTACTCATTCAACACAATTAGCTCTACCTTGTACACCGGAGGCTTATCACTGCCCCTGTTCAACTGTAACCAACTACCTTGTTAACATGAAGAAACTCCTCAGAGTATTATGTAACTTTCAATGTTTCCTGTAACTTGTCAAGCATGCTAAAGATTGTTATGTTTGTAATTAAATAATAAAGGGTATTTGAATACCAATGGACTAGATTGTTCTTTTTGTTTTTAACCAACATAAATCTAGAACGACCCACCGCAACTAGTTTATTTCAAGTTCCATGTGCTGAGACAAGTCTTAACTCATACAAGTTCATTTAGGAGATTGTTTTAATAAACTGGGCCTCAACCAAAACAAAAATGGAAAATAAATTAAACACTCTGAGGCAAAGACAGCACACGTGTAAGGGAGAATTCTGCACAGTAACATTTCAGAAAATTTCCTCTTCAGTAAAGGTGTCAGGCTTGATGCAGAGTCCCATTAAGCTTTCTCTCACTGCTTTGGGTCACAGTAAAGACAGCTGAAGAACTAAGTTAATGATTCCTTCTCTAGACCTCAGTGAGCAGAGCCCTGGTTACAACCAAAGAAAAGATACTGTATTTGGATTACATTTGTGCTCTGGCAACCCGAGTTACCTGAAGAGTCCACTAAACAGAAACTGCCTATAGACGTGACCTGCATCTCACTGACAGTTTCTCAAAAATAGGTACCATCCATACCAGCACCAGACTTAATTTGCTGGAATAACAGCAAAGTGGCCTTTGATATCTGAAGAAAGGTCCTTCCACAAGCCCAAACATAACAGCAGCTGAAAGATTTAAATGTAAACTACTTTCTGAAACCTCTCCCTTAGCACCGTTTGCTGAAATGTTAGCAACAGAAGGCTTTCCAGCAGTACCACACAAGTACAGAAATATAAAAGAAAACTACCTGAAAAGGAGAATAGGACAAGCAAAGAACTGACTAAAACCCAACCATTTTACTGCCTTGTCCCTACCTCTTTCTTCATGCAGATGGAAGAAAATGTCAGTATAAAGACAAAAATATATTTTAGCAGTAGACAGAGGTGTTATATGTCAGATTTATGTTGCCTGTAAAATTTCCAAGTATCTCTTTCTTTCTGCATGAACATTTCTTTTTCCTTTCCTCCCTACATGAAACCCTCTATCTCCTGCACCTAAATAATAAAGAGGCAAATACAACAATATAATAAACTGTCATTAGAATACTCAAGATTTCAGGCCCTTTTCCTCTATAAAGCAAAGGTAAGATCCAAACATATGCATGAATACATCCTCATTTATTTTCTTATTACTCATTATTCAAGTATTCTGTGAAACAATTATCCATTGCTCATTTGAAGAATTTTACTGTTAGACTAAATAACACATGGGTTTGTGATACAAATACCCAAGCATAGTCGGGTGACCTTTGTTTCCCCTAGCCGCAAAAATCTTAAGATTCTTCCTGTTGTCAGAATGAAAACTTTCACCTCTTTGCCTCTGACTGGTTAACTGAGATGGAAATCTATCCCAGGAGATACAGCATATTTCTTCCAAGATGCATGCCCTCTATTATTTAAACCAGCATGAGCTAAGAAGACTCAATATCCTAAAAAATATAAACCACACAGCTCTCACTTAGCACTTAATAAATATTAGTGGAGCAGGAGAGGAAACAGACTTCTTTCCAGCAGTATAATCACTTAGTTACAATGCCAGAAATTCTTTCACTTCAATGTGAATGTTTTTAATTCCTTGAAGAAGTAGGACATCTGACAAATAAAAGATTTAAATGATTGGTTTTGAATGAGAAACAAAACCACACTTTGTTTAACATTTCTTGAAAGAGTTCAAAATAGAGGCAGTCCCCTACAAAAATTAGGTATTTATCCTTTTACAAAAGCAGTTGTGCTTTAAGCACGTTGTTCTGATGCAACAGCTGGATTGGTTATACATGCTACAGATTTAGCTTTTTATAAATAAAACATCAATCATACTGAGCATAAATTAATTTGATAATACATGAAAAACAGAATTCACCTCTAGAAAGTTACAAAGAACAACAACTCAGATATGTAATAAATACTGTATCACAAATACTTAAAAAAAAATCATGATATAAGAGCGGGGGGGGAAACCACCAACAAATCCACAGATAATCAAAGAAAATGAAAGATCGGTGCCAACAAAACATACCTTCAGAATTTAATCCATCTCGGGATCAGCCCCCTTCACAGAACTTGCCTCCGCAGAAAGTATGGCAATTCATTTTATACCGAACATTAATATCAACCACCTTCTTCGGCAATATAGAAAGTATATAGCAGTACAGGGTTCTGGAATATGCATTTTTTGCACTAAGAAGCAGCTAATCTATATTCTAGTTCATTCCCAACTATCATTAACTACTGGTACAGAATTAAAGATGTGCATGGTGCTTGAGCACTTACAATCAAATCTAAGATGAGAATAATGGTGGAGTCAACAGTAACACATTGAGGGTTAGCTACAGCTGAATAAAATTTCACATGCAGAATGTTAATCCACATTACCTAGAAGCATAAATGAACACTTCAGCACCAGAAGAACATCTTCTTCTCCATAGTTGAAAGGAAACAAGACAGAGAGATACAAGCATACACTTATTCAGTAATATAAATTCAATTCACTGTATTACCAGAAATAAAGTAGCTCACCCACCATTAATAGTACCTACTTTGTTTTCTGCAGGACACAGTATTGTGTTACAAATTGCATGTGACAAATCCAAAAACAGTGAAACTTTATCCTCTGAATACTAGATAATTCAGCATGTCCAATTTCTCTTAAAAAAGTAATCTCTTCTTGAGACGACAAAAAAATTTTCATGATCATGAGCTGTCCTTTCGTTCACTGGGCTAAGAGCAAAAAGACTATCTTAGGTCCTCAACCCCAAAATCAGTGCAGCAACTTTTTATTCCCCTGCAAAGTACTGAACAGAAGGTCAATGATACTAGCAATAACCAAAGGAGTACTAAAACATACCAATGCATAGGACAGGATTCTAATTGCACTTAACTTGTGAAAATCCCAAATACTGTCACTGACTTTGGTTAGGGTTTGCACCAAAAGGTGTCACTGACTTTGCAGAAACACAGTTTTCCTCTCTAGATATTTAACTGAACCAGATCAGCACTGCAAAATAAACACACAAAACCACTCAACCATGTATACCGGCATACATGGTTAGTTAACTGGAACAACAGAGTTATCAACAAATTCAGTATTTGCTAACTTAATGACACAAATTGGTTAGTACTATAAAGAAAATCCAAATTAAAACATAGATAGAATGAGTATGTAACAAAAATGGGAAATAGTGTAAAGCTGCAGATCTTTATTGCCAATCCTGAGAAGACTTCTCCTCAAAAGGGAAAAAAAAGTGCTTTGTCATGGAAGACATTTTCCTGATGTCCATGAGGAAAAAAAAAAAGGGGGGGGGAGTGTCATCCAACTTTTTAAATACTCAGCTTGAGACAATATCTTAATTCTAGCACTTTGAAAGCCTTCCCAGAGCAAGTAAAAGGTCCATCTCCCAATTTAAAAAGAGGATGAAATTTACTGAAGAAAGCGGGTGAGAGCCTAAGGCACCTTACATGATGCACAACCACCAGCTCCTCCCACCTCACACAAATAAACACATCAGATATGTTTAAAGAATTCTTTTCAAATTTTGGCTTTTCAGAAAGAAAAAGTCCCATTTCAGAACTTGTCATGAGTTAAGTCTCTCTTTCAATATTCCTGGAATCCTTCTCCAACCCAACTGCCTCCCTCCAACTTTTGGTACAGGATAACACCAATTCAGTGCTAAATGGTATGCAACCCTCACAGCACACCTGCACATAGGGAAAAAAGATAAAGTCTTATTTTCAGAAAAGACTTTCGTTTTATATTGTACAATTAATTGGATGACTCATTTTTTCCCCGCAGGCTTTCCAACAGTTGACATGTTGACAACTGCTGTTTCCTGGAATTAGCAGCAGACTAAATCAAAGACACCTTTGTAGAGAAAACTACCTTAATGATTACCAGAAAGCAAGGTACAGCCTTTCATATAGCCTCATTCAAGACAGGAAACGATCACAGAACACAGATGCATAAATTTTTATCTACCATGAACAAAAAATGCATTCGGCTCACAGAGTTACACAGCATACAATATACCTTAATGTTTTCAGTGTTATTGTAAAGACCTTTAGTCTACTCTTGTCCTGCTTCCACTGAACAGGACTTGTAAAAAATAATACCCGGAGTAAAAGGACTACTTCACCACTCTCTCACTTATGCTTTAAGCATAAGGATAATGCATAATAGTTAAGTACAAATACTGACCAAAACACTCCTCTGAACTGGTCTGTATACCCCTTGCTTCCACTGGTGAGCAGCTGGTCCCACAAGTGCTCCCAAAAGCTCCCTATTGCTTAACGCAGTCCTTCTTCTCAAAAAACACCAAACATTCTAACTCGAAAAACTGAAAATTTGGCAAGCTAGGAAAACAGGTACTTCTTAATATATTGTTTTCTATTGTTGCTTCATGGATTGATATTGCAGATTTTATGGAGCACAACATTAGGCCTTGAAACGACAAGGCCGTTGAGCTTACCACTTGCAAAAGGAAAACACCACCTCTTAACACAGACAACTTGATAAGGAAGAAAAAACACCCATGTTACTAGTTTTTAGCAGCCTGACTCGCCCTGCCCTGCCCGCCCATGCGGTTTTCCCCTCAGCACCCGGCAGCTCGGCACTCAGAAAAGCCTCAGCCAGGAACGGTGGAATTCTTCTTCCAGAAGATGAAAACGCACATTTGACAATCTACCTTAAAAGCTAGACAGAGAGAGGTGCAACCAAACCTACCGGCCAGCACCTGCCCTGGACACCGCCCGGACGCCTCGGAGCCCTCCGCCACGCCACAACCGCGGGACAGCCGCGGAACCTTCCAGAAGGATCGGGGCGGGGCGCTGCCGGGGTGGGAGCAGAGGCGCGAAATGGCGGCCGGGGTGGGGGGGGGGGAGCGGAGGCGCGAAATGGCGGCCGCGAGGAGGGGCGCACGCTCCTCCCTATCGCACGCAGTGACTTCCCGGCTTGGTCTGTACCCGGGGGAGCGGGTCCCCACCCCCTCAGCGCCGACATGGGACCGAGCCTGAGGGATGGGTGCCCGGGCCTCGGCAGCCAGCCGTCCTCCGCCCGGGCTG